>NC_046192.1:4452894-4757769 GCF_011004875.1 Balearica regulorum gibbericeps | reverse complement strand
GCTGAGCTGACACTGAGGAAGTTAAAGGAATGTTGCAACCTGTATAATCTTAAAAAAGGGCAATGAAATTTTTTTTTAAGTACTGGTATCTGGGAAACCTACAAGTGGAAAGCTGGCAACAACCAAAGCAGCACAATTTAGCTATCCTGTAGGCACTACTTTTGTTATACTTCTCAGGGTCACATACCTCTTTCCTGCACATGCCCAGGATACACAGGCAGCATGCAAGACGGCTTGTCCTCCCCAGTCAACACACCATCTGTTTCTGTGTTCCTATGAGGCATAGGTTTCTTCAAGTGCTGACAGCTCTCCATTACTTGGGCTTTTCTGTGGGCTGGGAAGATGTGGATAGTGGAAAAAACATAGATAACATGGGCTCTCGGGAGGGCACTGCAGTAGGACCAAAAGTTTTTTGCATGGAACAGCTTCCGTCTGGCCTGGCCTGCTACAGCAGCTAAGAAACCCAGACAAACCTACATTGTGGGACAGCACAACATCAGCCACAGCATGTTCCCATGCTTTTACACTGTGAGGCACCTTAGCTAGTCCTGTGTGCAGTCTACTTGATCCACAGTCTGAGTAACTGCCCACAGATCATGGAGCATTAACTGTAATTGCAAACCCAGTGGTCACCTCTGACTCCATGCAGTGATTTGCTGAAAAGCACTGCTCCCTACAGTGCACAGGCCATGCACCATCCTTTCACAGCCCCTACTCACGATCTGCTTCACTGCCCAGCCATCTCATAGTTTCTTCATGCTAGCGTGTCTGTGGGACAAAGTGGGTACAGACTTTGGCCCAAGAGTCGCAGTGCTCAAATCATCTGAATTGAGGCCGGTTCTATTAATAAATGTAGTGTTAGTCACTGTGATTTCTGATGGGATGCTACATGTGTTAAAAGAATGAATGCTTCATGTAGCTTCCAATTAGCTTGGAAATGTTTTCTGGTTCTTTGCCTAGAAGGACTCAGACAACAGTAGCATTGTTAGCAATGAACTGCCACCTCCTAATGTTGAGTTACAAGAATTAGTGGCTTAGTAAACTACCACTGACCTTCTTTTATTATTTCTTTTAATTACTCCTGAAGCTTTTGAAAAATGGTATAAAAAAGGTATTTTAAATTAACAGAAATTGGGACAGTATATATTTAGAATAGATGAGTTTATTTGCAACTCTGTGGCATCAAACTATTGCTCAGGGGAAAAAAAAAGACAAGATTCCTAAATATGTTTTAGACTGGCTTCCCCATTGGTCTGTAGCAAATCAGTTCACCAAACCCAGAACTCAGTCTTTTTAAAGAAAACTGCCTTTTGGCAATTGTAGACCCTGATCACTCCCCGTTAGGATGTGGTGCCAAATTTTCTTACTTCTAATCATCAGACTCAACCTCTTCACAGTCCTGTGTACTGCCCTGCTTCTGCTGCCTTTCACCTTTCTTAGCACTGATTCCTTTCTGCAGGAGGGGAAGAGATACAGGCCTGAAGATAACATTGCTAGAAGCAGCGTTAACTTTATGTGCTGCACCCATGAAAGAGGTTGCAGAGAGAACGGCTCCTTATCTACCTCCCTCTGCCTTTTCTGGTATGTTGTCTGGACACACAGCCACAAGACTTCAGGAAGGTCTTCCAGGAAGGGGCTTCCTGACCCTCTTCTGCTCCTACTGGTGCATCTGCACTCCTCTTAACTACATGTCTCTGCTTCAAAGCAGAGAGAGCACCTCACCCTTAACCTGACCTGCAGGCATTGTGATGTTGTCTCAGTCCTCATGTTATTTAATCAGCTCAGGAAATCTATAGAAAGTATTCTGTTACCTAATAAGAACGTCATACGGCAATCATCCACATAATATAAATCAATAAACTTCCCCTAATGGCAATTTATCGCTCATTGTATCACACAGCAGTCCACTTAGTGTTACAATTAAAGGCATAAAAATGTAAAGTGAGCGCAATACAACGATAAATAATGGCCCAATACAAACCACTTCATAGTGGAAAAAATATCCTACCATAAAGAGAGCTTTCTCTAGTACCCAGGAAGAAAATCCTTAAGTTGATTAAGGGCATGACTATTATCAAGTTGATCCACATGAGCATTGAAAACCTTGTTTACTATGCTTTCAGACAGGAGATTCCTGACTTTTTACAGGAACTAGTTACTTAGTTCCTTAGACACAAGTCTACAGTAACATAAATATCCAAAGCAGCATAATCAATTGAAAAAATTTCTACTAAGTTATTAATTGACACACAGTACATTTCTTTGTGGTTTTGGGGCATACTTGAAAAATCCATCTCAGTGAGAATGAAAATATGTGCATTCATCCAAAAAATCAGAAAAGTTCATTGCTGTAACTTTAATTTTTTTTCTTCACTTTTCTACCTGTGCAGTTCCCATATTACAGTATTGGGAAGATAATAGGTAAAGTCTCGTTATTAGAACACTTCAACAATTTGTCAGGTATCCTTTCAAATTTCCCTTCCATGAATGGGCAAAACTAGTAATTTCCCAACTTTAACTGAAAATTAGAGATTTCTCAAGTGGCTTATTTAGCAGGCAGTGGTGTTGCATCTGCTTCTTCAAGAAAACTCAGTTCCATTTTCCTGTGACCACTGCTTGATCTCTCTTCATGCAGGTTTCCACATTTAAAGTTGTTACTGGTAATGGGCTAAACTCCCTTCTACTGAACAATGCTAAAGATCAATCCAATGTTAGGGAAAAGCATAAACCAACCAATGCTGACTAACAACAGATCTGATTTTGCTTAAAGGGCTCAGGCCTTTCTTCAAACACAGTCTCTTAAGATGGGAGGGGATCACTGGTAGGACTGATTTTCTTCTGGTTTGTACACTACTATCAAATACCTTCCAAAGTGTCAACTCTGAATTAATTTATAACTTGGTAGTATTTCTTAACAACATTCCCATGAACATAAATACCTAAGAGTATAAAGCTCACTGAATGATGTCCCTCACTGATTTCTGGAAGTCTTGTGGGTTTTATGCCATGGGAGCAAACTGAAAACATTCACAAAATCTTTGTGTTTTTATCAAAATTTCAAATTTGGAAACTCTCTGCTCATCTCATCCATGGGATCAGTGAGGTTCACTTCAAAGGGTTTTACAGGATAGCAAGGCATGAAGGCTTAGACTCAATTTGTAACAAAAAAAATTAACAGAAATTACAATATTCTGGAATGTCTTCACAGTATTTCACAAGGCTGAACTTACAGCTTCCATAAGTCAAGAGTCTTTCTGAGGAATTCTGTTCTCATAAATGAGAGAGGAAGAGAAACAGAGATGGTTATGATACACTGACAGCTATGACAGAGAGAAACGGACAGATTTTTGGGATGGATACTTTTGTTAATATCTTTGACACTAAACAGTTGCATTTATGTGAATATCCAAAACATCCATATTGGAGCAGATGAAAGCAGTGACCAGGAGTGAATGCTTATGGAAGAGAATAAAAATAGGGCAATCAGTAGTATTAAGCTATCTAAGCTAAGGGCAAATAATATTCATGCCATTGTGTTTAATAAACAGACCTATCTTCCATTAACTATTTAATCTCATTTTGAACCAATACATACTTTAGGCCTCTATGACATTCTGTGCTAATGAATTCTACAGTTTAATTTTGCGTTGTATGGGGAAAAAAAAAAGTACTTTACATCTATTGCCTCATCAATATTTGGGACCCTATTACTCCCTGTATCCTGTGAAATAATGAATCGTCGTCCCCTTTTCACCTACGGTGTACCATTCAAGGATCATGTTCACATTCCTAATAGACATCTTTCCAAAGTAATACACAAACATGTATGCAACAGAAATATTAACTGTTCTCCTTGAAACGTACACAACTTACTTAGACAAGTATCTTAATCTTTTTCATCAGGTCATGAAAGCATAGCAGTACCAGTGGAACTAGGTGTTACATGATACCACTTTCTCTTCTTTCTTCTCTAACTTTTTTTTAGAAATTTTAGCCATAAAATATAGAAAACTTAACTCTGCTCACTGTGTCCTTCTAACCTTCTAAGTGACTTTCTGGAGGGGATGCAAATGGAAACTTGAAAACACGATAAATTATTCAGTTGTGATGTCTAAGTAGGCACTTTTTATCTTTACAATAGAGCAGGATGTCCACATACTGTGCAGATCTGCTGTTACAATGTAGTGGCCTTTTAACTGATTCATCTGCAAGAATACAAATGCTTACTAAACAGAAATTGTAACTGTGTTAGTCATCTGCCTTTATCAAATAGAGTTTCCCCTCCCCAGAAGGAAAGGAGCAAGAAGAATGCCATGTTCAGCTGGTCGTGTTGCAGTTGGGCACCCTTGGATTTAATTTCCCAGATACTCTGACCTATTCTACATTCACATCGTTTAATGGACATGCAAGTTTACAATAGACTGTGTCCTAATTTTTTTACTTGAGGGGGAAGGGCAACAAAACAGTGTGTGCTGTTGTTATGAGAGGAAAACAGGTCAGCAATTCAACATTTTCTGACAAACTGCTGGGTGAGCAACCGTAATGGTCGGTCAAGATCATGATAAATTACAGCATAGATTCTTAGGTTTGATTAAGGACTGTAAATCCAGCAGATCCTCTCTCCAAAGACTGCCAGTGCGGAAAGGGAATACTTGGATGGCTAAGAAAAAGCATTCAACAATGTTATCAAAAATCGGCAACATTTCTGGGTCACACATTCATATTGGCCCATTTCCAGTTTGCAGAGCAACTCTATAGGATCTGAAACAAGAGAGCATCAGAGCAGCCTACATCAATGACTGCAACAGAGGAATGGAAAGATGACAAAGAAATAACTGTCTTCTCCATTCAGTGCAGTGCAGGGCTCAGCTCGAGTGTTACTGCAGAAAACACAGCTGCTCTTGTGCTTCCATCTTTTCATTTATCTCTGGGTTGAGCCTGCTTTTAGAGCAGGTCCAGTAACACTAGTAATACTTTGCATGTTTTTCCATCATTATCCAAGCAGATCTGCCTGGATTCAACATCTGTGGCTCACTGTACCAGGCTCCTGGTCATAACTGTTAACAGAAAGACCTGCCAGTCTTCACACAGAGACAGTGCGTTTAACATTTAGTGTTAGAAAAAAAGCGTAGTCTGAAAAGAAGTATATTAAACCTCAGAAGGGTTTGCAGAATATCTAATTTAAGATGAGGTTTTCATCTAGCAGAAAAGCCAATGATGGCTTAACTTCTTTAGCACTCAACAGGAGTCTGTAGGAGACACTCATTTCCCTTCCTGTTGAAGGGAAATGAGCTCATCTCTCAACATAAAAGCTGCTCCACAGCTCACAGCCCTTGTGATCTGTTATACCCCATCACTGGCAATGCAAGTTATTCAACCTGGCAGGAACCTAGAAGTTACGAAGCCCAAAGGAAATAATTTGGGCATTTGCCCTTTGCCTACCCTGAGGTGTTTACCAAGGCATGTCCTAAACCGACTCACTGGTTTTCCTTCCTGTTTTTTTCTAAGAGGCTGCTATTAAGTTAAACCCATGCAGCCATACAGTCAGTTCTAAATAACAGGGTCGTAAAACTTAAAGAACTTACTACAGTCCAGACCAATTGCTGTTGTTACGTCATGAACACTGTTAAACATAGCACAGGAAGACTTCCTTCTCCCCACCTCCTCACACTATGCATAGCTGACAGCTACATTTATCAGATTCTCAGCCCTGACGGTAAAAAAAGAAGTTAGCTTCCAAAATTAAAATCACCTCCTTCAGTAATGTGAACAGAGTCACTTATACTAGTTAAGATGTAACTCTATATTCATCTCTCTAGTTACCTGCATGACATATACTGAACCTAAAAGCAAGTTTTAAAAATAGATCTTTTTAAAATACACTAAAAAAATGAAGTTCTTAGAATAAAATCTTAGTTTTACTGGGATCACCATTTGATTTTTTAGCCTGTCAGAGGCAACTGAGCTTCTTTATTAAAGAAAAAGCATGATCTATTGCTGGACTTTGTCTAACAATATAAAAAACAAACATACAAAGCCAATACTTCAGAATCCTGCAGAAATTGTCTTTTAAAAAACACCCTACCAAAATGGATCAGTTCTAAACTACAAGTTCAAAGCTCAAGACTTTAGTGCTTTTCCTTATAGACCTTATCAGACCATGCAGACATGGTCTGCATTTACAGTCTTGTATGCCTAAATTTAAATTTTAAAAACATATCCAAAATTCTGACTCAGCCTGTATATTTCAGCTGTACATATTCCATTGGGTCAGAATATGAGGCTGTAAACCAGGGAAATTCTAATTACATTAGTCCAGAAATGAAGGAACAGTTAAAATCATCCTGCCATTGAACTAACTGTAGGCAACAAGGAGGGCATTAAGTAGATCAGCTCATCAATAATGGAATATGGAGACTTTCAACACTAAGTAGGTCAGTGGTACATATCTCTATTTTACCCTTGGATAGTCGCTCAGCAGCCTACTGACTAAAACATAACATTTTGAGATACTTATATGAAGCAATACTGATAGCTGTGTTACTTTTGGTTCTTTGGCTAAGAAAATACCAACAGAAGAATGGAAACGCACTGTTTTGGAAGTCCTGCTTTTCCATAGAGGCTGTAATGAATTAATTTGAATAATTTCAGTTAAATAAAACTTGCTCTTTCTTCCTCTTTTTCAAATTGTTGCCAAAGGGATATAAGTAGAAAGCTGCCCGGTCAGCCTATCAGATACTTGCTGAGTCTGTGCTTAAACAATTTCAAAGCTGATAGAAAAGGAACTGTCCAGTTCAAAGTCAACATCATCCAGCCCTGCAGGAGAGTAGCACAAATGGAAATGCAAAGGCAACTGCCTATTCAAAATTCAGGGCAACCATGACATCTAATACCTTCGTAAGACTGCTGTTGATTGATTAACAGAGATCTGCAACAGGATTCTCACTGGGAACATTAATAACTAGCCAGAAGATCTGATAGCCAAAGGCAGTGTGGAAAGCCAAACAGATTATTAATCCCTGAAAAGATTTAATAGGCGTTATTTTTACTGCAACTAAATGAAATAGGAAGAGCAAAATCAAACAAACATTATTTCTCTAATGCTACACAGATGGTGACATCTCAGTGTGGCACACCACACATAGGAAGGCAGAGGGATTCGATAACATAATAAGTGTAAAGACCAGATATTAGTCAGTCTGGTAACTTCAACTGTTAAATAACGTTTTTTATTTGGGTTAGCATGGGCACCAGCTAATACAGAACACATTAGTTGTTCTGTATTGACAAATTTCACTGATAGTATCATACTTACATTCAGAAAAAACAAAGTATATTCCTATCTCCTAAATTATACAAAACATTCCTTATTACTTCTGTTAAATCAAAACATTTATTGAAAAATGTGTCTAAAATTAATAAATACTCTAGAACATAAAAATTTTAAGTCTAATATATTTGCCACCCCAGGGCACTTTTCATTTGTTCTCCTCACTCCTTTTAACTGAACAAGTCATTTATGTGAGTAATGAAAATAATCTTATTGTGCAGCTTTTAATCTATTATTTAATAGCTAAAAGGAAAGTAAAAATCACCCTTTCTATCAATAATTCAGCTTCAGTGCTAATGCAGCCATTCAGCTGTCCCCCTCACCAGGGCCTCATACATTTTTAATGTTTAGGCTCTTTGTTAGGAGGTCAAATGTGTGAATTGTGGTTAGAAACACAGTTACCAGGTGTGGAAAGGTCAACTAAAGAAAATATTCTTATTGCCAACAAAACAAATTAGACTGGCAGGACTATAAAGGAAAAGTGCATGGTAGGGTCCTCAATGCCTGACTTTGCAGAAGACCAGAAAGGTAAAGTCCGACTGCCAATGCTGCCCTGCCAGCCCTGGATGGTAAAGAACCTGGAGAGAGCTCTTGGCAGTCTCAGCAAAGCACCGAACACACTTCAGCCAGCTTTGTCTGATGGTGCGATACAGTATGTGTCCTAATTCAGCCAAATCCAGTCACTGGGACAGGTGCTCTCTCCAGAGCACCATAGATAAAGGTCAAGGTTCTGATGACAGCAGTGTTTCCCGTATAGCTCAATTTTCACTGGTTTGGATGGTACTGTAATGATTTGGATACCTGCCACTAAACTTCAAACTTGGACTGCCTGGACCAGATCTAATGAGTCTACCTGGTCTCTTTAGCTTTACTTCCAGAGAGGCATTTTTAGAGTACTGCTCTTTAAACACCATAACAGTTTTTAAAGCCCCAGAGGTATAGATAGCTTCCTCAGTCTACCTTCCTTGAAAGTGTGAATCAGGCACTTGCAAGAAAAACAAGAACTCTGTTAGCAAGGCTTTTTCACCTGCTAATAACCCCCTTTGAGAATGTAATTTTCTCTAATAGTACAGTTATCTTCTTCAGAAAAGATTAGCATGTCAAAAAGTCTCTTCCTGAGGGCTCCACAACCTTCAAGCTCAGACAGGCACCATCTCCTCTAGGGTGTCACTGAAAACTCTGGGTTGGCACTAAAGAGCCCTATGAACTTTTAGAGCTCTCCCATGAAGCAGCACATGTGAGCCTGGCATCGAGGAGCTGCTATTATCTTTGCATGCCTTCCCATTCTGTTACATGGAAGGGTTCTGGTTCAGAGATGGGATCCTGCCCATGTGTTCCTGGAATAAAATATTCCTCCCTCAGTATGAGAGGCTGCCCCAGTCAATCTCATTCCTCTGCTGAAAGGTCAACAAGTTAGCTGAAGTTCTGAACTGGAAATGATTCCATTTTATTTTTACCTTTTTGAAAACTCTACATGACCCAACACTTTTTCATGACAGAAAAAATGAAGGATTTGCCTTATTTCATCATGGCTCAAAATGAAGCCAATAAAATGGTATGTAGCACTCGGCAATTTCTCTCTAGCTCTATTTCTTGCTGTCTGGCCTTCTTCAATAAGAGAAAGTGAAATTCATTTGTTCCTGAGAGTGTAAGCATTTATTTTAAATCTGGAATTGTTCCAGATGGAAAATTAGTCTTGTTCCTCTGTGTGATATCACTGCTTCATGTAGATTTCCATTCCAGTGAAACTTAACAAAAACTTATATAGATCTATATAATACCAAAACAGTATCACAAAAATTGGCCCTATAAATACACTAAAGAGGTGAAAATGAGCAGGATTTAAAAAGTTATAGCATCAAGGATAGTTGGCCATAGAAAATATTCAGGCAAGAGTCAATTTCCATTTCAGTTTTGCAAAATCAAGGAATAAAGATCATGTAATCATTTCTGTTGCTACCATGCCCACACATTCCAGACCCAGATGTCTGACTTCCTGCTTCCCCTTTACCCTTCTTCTCCCCTCATGTTAAGTGCTGCATAAACAAAGATCAGGTTTTGGGTCTGTACTCCAAAGAGTTAGAAATGTTGTCTAAAAATGGCAATGCAAAGGAAACGCCCACGGCTAAATACAGACAGATGGTAGAGTACAAGGAAACAATGAGATAGCACCACGGCCCATCAGAAACAGAAGTGTCATCTAGTGTTATCATACATTTAGGGATGGACTTCCAAACACAAAAAGCCCCATAGGACAAAACATTAAATTTCTTCTTTGGAAACGTAACAAGGAGACAATGCAGACCGGTATTGTTGACTAATCATAAACAAGAATCAATATCTAGGGAGACTAGGATACAACTGACGGGATAGAGATTGGCCTTCAGAAGCCTTGGAAGGGAGATCAACCACCAAATGAGGGATATTATAGAATAAGAGAAATGGGGGAAAATACGCAAAGCAACAGGTATTTGGGTTAGTAAAACCAGGCAGAAAAATACTGTCTTTGTAACAACATTCTGAGTGGATATGAACAGGCAAGACGGTGCTTAACAAGGCCAGAGACAAGGGAAATTTTGATACCTCAGAAGCAAAATGAACAGAACGTGAATTAGAGCCTTAGTCATACGGATAAAAGGATTTTATGCACAGAATAGACCAGATGCAGACACAGTCTGGATGGGAGAACAGAGAGAGAATTTTGAGTCAAAGAGCACTGCAGTGACTTGCAGGATAGTGGGCTCTACCCAGCAAAAGAAAAGGAGTTGGCTCAGGAGAATTAATTGCAAACATACTTAGACCAGTTTGGTACGTAGTAATGATTGCTGGGGTCTTGTCTGCTGACCCTAACTTTAGCAAGTCAGCAAATATGCCACAGATGTGCAACACAAAGATGACACAGGATTCACTCCAATCCAGACTGATTCTGCCCTGCAGACACAGCCAGCTTGTACTTGGCAATGAATGAGCCAGATGCAATTGTAACACTACTAACTGCCTGTAAATGATATCTTTTTTTAAAACTGAAGAATTTGAGAGACTGTATAGCATTCATTACCATTTCAATCAACAGCAGCACAATGCGGCGCTGACAAGATTCAAATGACTATCCAATATAAATAATCTGAAAGGCTTATGATAGCTAGGGGAAGAGATTATTTGCAGACTATTTTATTATAGGCTTCCTATTTGGCAAAGATTTTGCACATGTGAACTTGTCCCATGCATCAGACATAGGTCTGTACAGGCAGGTCTTTCATAAATAGAGATAAGAAAAGAAATAAGGTTGAGGAAGGCATAATGGAGGCATGGAAAATTGATTTTCAGACTGGCTGTGACCTTGACTCAGAGGTTGAACGTGAGCTGTGAAGCAGACAATGAAGATGGGAACAAGCTGCAGACAGCAAAACTGCAAACTTTGTTTGAAATCAGAGATTACAGACAAATTCTGACAGCCTGACTCTGCCCCCGTAATCAAGTACACTAAGCATGTGATGATATTTTAATTTGTAGAGACAGTTGGGTACTTACGAAAACACAACAGAGCTCAGACACTATTTCTCTCAGAGAGAATATTTTAGAAGGATGTTATTCAAGTCACTTGTGATGAAAAAAGAAGAAAAAAAAAGGAAGATAAATTTCTATACAATATATCAGTTACTTATCACACTGTGATAATCCCATTTGTTCACATGCTCATGAAATACTTCCAGTAATTCATCTTCTGGTCTGAAATTTTTTAGAATGAGTCTGCAGACATGAAAAGATTCAAAGAAAGAATGTAGTGATGAAGGTAGAGAAAAAACACTGGTCTCTGGTAAACTACACATGATGCAGTTAAGAAAGGCAGGGATGGGTGGCTGCCTAACATTTGCAGTTTGTCACTGAATTATGGAGACAGATGCAAACTGATCTGAACAGTTTGTTCAGAGCTGCAGAACAACCAGGGACCACATTACTACTATATTATGATGTTTTTCCAGCAAGAAATAGTTCAAGAAGCTCTGTCTTTTTTTTTTTTTTTTTTTTTTTTTTTCCCTCTCCTCCCTTTCTGTGCCTTCTCTGTTGTGTAGCTTGGGGAAAGGAGACACTAGCATTTTAGGCTAGGTCCACATTCTGACTGCGGACAGGTATTATGTATTATAATATTATGCAGTATATTATGCTGGTAGAGCATTCTAAGGCAGATGCAGCTTATAACAGCAAAAAACGTTTTTCGAATGTAACTTCTTGATTCCCTGGGAGTGGCAAGTTGGTTTTTTTACACAAGGGGCTTCTGGCAACGTTACTGTTTGTCAGGTCACACCCCACTGTGCTGATCTGTGCATAACTGCATCATGGTAAAATTTGTAGTGCAGTCCTGGCCTTAGAGCTGTAGAGGAACCTCTGCTCTACCTAGACAGCACTGCTTGGGCTCCCTAAGACCTCTAGAGTGGCATATAAAGGCTGGAGAAGGGCAGGGAGTGTGCACTGGCTTTCTTCCCTGTCTAAAGCTCATTCTGACTCAGGCTGAGAATTTGAGTTCTACAAGCAAGCAAAAATGCACAGTGCTCAGAGATATAATATCACATAAAGGACCAATTTACAACATCAAGATTCTTTGGCCCTTGTGCAGAGTACCTCTTAACTCACGGGGCACCAGTACAGCTGCAGTCTTTCTATGTGGGTGGTCTTCAGCAGGACTGAAATCCAACCTAGTATCGCCAGTAGTGTTGGGAGTTTCCTACAAAATGTGCTTCTGAATAGAAATCATAGTACTTTTTTTTTGTTAGTGTGCAATAGTGTGCTGAAGGCACTATTCAGAAATGGTACATGCCCTGAGAAACTGAGGTGACTGGGAAATGAAAGCCCTTCCTGCAATATGTTTTGGTTTTTAAAAATTGGGTCAATTCATTATTGCAGTATTTTAAAACCATATTCTTCATGGAAAGGGAGTTTCTGAGTAGCTCCATGGCAGACCGCTGAGATAGATTATCTGTCTGTTTTGTGTGTGCTGCTTATGATCAATTCTGTTCTACTAATTGGCAAATCTTCTAGGAAGTAAGGCATTCTTCCTATATTCCTGGAAGGATTTTTTTTATCCCAGTAAAACTGAATTTTTACAAAAAATATTTAAACTTTTCAGAAGTAGTATATTCCTCATTTGAAAATCATTCCATCAGAAAATTCCCACCTAACTTCTAATCTACACAACGAGCTGGAGCGATTAGCTCTGCATGATAAAGCTAAAGCAGAGCTATTAAATAACCTTGGCATCAAGGTTACAGCAATTCAATGGCCAGGCTAGACAAACATTGCTTCGGGGCATTCCCTCGTGGTAGAAACTGCTCCTGCAAAGAGCCTGCCTCAATTTCTCTTTCCCAGTGTCTACTTAATTTAAATTCATCAGCTTTCTCTTTTTCTTTTTTTTGGTGTATGTGAAGCATTGGGGTCTCTATTGATCTCTTAACTGATGCTGTTGTTATGCTTCCAGTCCTGACTTCCCCAATTTAGAATCTCCTCCTCTTGTTCCCCTTCAACTGCAAGCAGCAGGTTTTTCTCCTAGCATGGGAAGTCCATATTAGCCCAATCGTCCTTCAGATACATGATTAACTTCACTCATCTAATCACTCTCAGTTCTGAGGTTGATAACACAGACATATCTTTGTCCCAGATGAGAGGAGAAACCTTGTAATGCCATACTACTAGATTCTTCATCCCAGGCCCTTAAGGGCCTTACCTCTGACATTAATAGCTCCCAAGACACTCTTCTCTCTAGCAAAGTCTACATCAAATATTTTTAAACAGATTTCCTGAGGCACATCAGCAACTGATCTTGCAAAACATCCCTTCTGGCCTTAAAGGGCCAGTGTTCTGCTGCAGTGAACAAAAGATTAGAGTATGTTCCTTAGGTAACCTCTAGAAAACTGTATCATGCAAAAAGAAAAATAACCAAAAAATTCAAAGCATGTACAACAGGGCTTAGAAATTCAACTGATAAAAGTCACACCAGAAACAAGAAAAATCTTCAAATGTACTTGTAGGAGGAAGGAACTGAGAGTCAGGACATCACTGAGACTACCCCACAGTTTTAATTTGCAGGTATAGCTGGGATGTCATGAAAACTACATCATAAAAAGGGAACTGCTAGAAGAAACTGATTTATTAAAGAATGCCAGTAAAGGCCAAGCTGATATTCATCCATAAATTCCAGGGAATCTGCACATGAAATGACTGAGCTGCCTAGGAAATACTAAAAAGTCAGACATTCTACCAGAGAACTGGACTTAGCAGTAAGGATGGTGAGCTCAGAAATTACAGCCCTCCTGCACTGCCAGGCACAGTGTCAGGACCCAAAGCCAGCTAGCTGCCAGACGTACCGCCCTGCTGCAACCCTTCGTCAACCCACTGGTACTCCTGCTCTGCTGTGCCACCCTGTGCTCGGCAGCTGACAACACAGGGCTTCATGAAATGAGTGAACTGCACAAGAAATCCTTTCTGTATTCCTGTGAAGTTCAAGATGCTCATAGATGTTTTCAGATTTTTCAGTGATTACAGGCAGAATTTTGAGTTAATAGCAATTCGGATCATCAGGGAAGATCTGCACAGTGAAGATTTCTCACAACCGGTACCAAAGCCATTGTATTGTCTCTTGTCCTTGTCCTCTGGGCTGTCAAGAAGCATGGCCCAGGGCCCAGAGCAGGGAACACACATTAGGAACTTCCCTATTCTATTACCAACTCCAGTGCTGACATGTAGTATTTTGGATAAGCAAATCACCACCCTGAGGTTTTTTACTTACCTCACTGTAAAATGGATATGACATTTATTTCACCAAGGTAACAGGGCTTTGGTGTGATTTTTCACTGCAGATGGGGCTTTAGAGATCTGCAAACCACTTTACTTTACAAGCTGACAGAAACACTCTCTGAAGACAGGGCACAGACTAGGAGCTTAGCAGAGAAGTCACAGCAATCCAAAACAGTTGAAGAAGGCTTTTGCACTTAACAGCTTTTTGTATCATTTTTCCAGGCACATGCCAAACCTCTTTGCTTTTTTTCAGGGACTGCCAACATTCAGGTTACGTGGGGATTTTCAGGTGCCAAAACTCTCTCAGTTTTGGCAGGCATCCTGAATGACTTGGGGCATGGCAAAGAAACTGTGCTTGTTAGCAAAAAAATCTTAGGAACAACACAACTTGGGTGTCTACCTGATAAATTCCTCACTGCGCTCGACCTGACCTCATCAATCCCGGCACAGAGAGCCCAACCATGGAAACATAGATATATATATATAAAAAATATTGCAGCAGGGACCCTGAGGCAAGCAGAGGCAAGGCACCCCGGGCCGGGAAGCCGGAGAGCAGCCGCTAGATGTCAGAGCTCCACCGGTGGTCCTGCTGCTCCGCCTCCCGCGGGAACCCTGCATCGCTGCCCCGGGAACCGGCCCCGCTCCGGCAGCTTCCAGGCTGTTCTGCACAGTGCTAGAGGGGGAAACTGGTTCATCAGTCACTTTTAACCCGTGGAAAAACAGCGTCCAGATCAAGGAAAATAAACTCTTGTAAGCTTCTGAATAACACAAATTCCTGTGCTGGCCTGCCAAGTACCACTGCAGTATTTGTCTTTGGGATTCTCGAAGGATTGGGCCTCCTCCCTGCTTGGGAAGCCTGCCTGGGTCAGGGCAGCGGGCAGGAACACAGCTATTCCCAGCCACTTTGAACGTGAGCGCAAACCGGGGAGCCATTTGTGCTGCTGCCTAGGGAAGCTGACAGGCTGGCTGTGTACAGGAGACCCTGAGCGTGAGTTTCTGAGTAAGAATAACCACTTAAGTATTGAAGGAGTACAGAGGTGTCTTCCATTTATAAAACTGAAATGTAAATATAGTAAGAGGGCAATAACTGTCTTTTACTTAAGAGCTCGCACTGCAAACACATTAAGAGTGAGCTCCTGCTGATACAGAAGTGATTTTGGTGAACATGGCCCCTCATGGAGATGCCCTGCCCTGTTCATCAGGCAGGCTGCCCTTCTCTGCCTGCCCTAAGTGACACAAAGTAAGTCACTTAGATGAGCTCTGGAAAAGGACTCTGCCAGGCCTGGAAGAAGACACGTGAATGACACCAGAGAGAAATAGATTGATCTATCCAAATCTATTAGGTCAGTTTTAGTCTCTGCTGTCTGAGCCAGCAGCAGACACAGAGATGTCACGGAAAGTGTACAGGAGAGCATCAAAGAAAGGAAAGGCTGAGAGGGCTGGGGGGGGGAACGATGGGAAAGCTGCAGTTGGTGGGAGTATACTAAAGCCAAACAGAACTGATCGCAGATCTCCACCTTCAGTTCTTCAAGGTGAGGTTCCTCTGCAAAAAGGCTGGGAAACCACTGAGCTGCATCACTGGGAAGAATAATGAAAAAAATATAAACACATTTTTAGGAGTGGTGACGGCTCTCAGGAGTGCTTTACTTATCTCATGAAAATTCAGAAGCTTAATGGCAAAACTCCTGCTAAAAAGACACTTGCAGGTAGATGCAGATGGCATATGGTACAGAGTTGACAAGTTACTCTAGGATTGTTTGTCCTCACCAGCATGGATGGCACATTTCCTATTCCACAGAGTCATGACGCATAGCTTTGAAGTGCACAGGGCAACTACATTGGGGCTTGGAATTTGAACTTTAAAAATGGGACAAAGTAAGAGTGAAAGCTGGCATCTGGCTGAGGGGGACACGACTCCTCTAATTTCTTGGGCCACAACTCAAGGCAATGACACTGTTCACAGAATTTGCACCCTCTGTAAGAGTATTCTCAATGTATTTTATGACAGTAGATACCTTGAAACCCATTAAGTAAGAGATTTACTGGAGTTCCAGGAAGAGATGGATTTTGATGCTAAGCATTGCAGTATTCTGTGACCAAAATACTATTTACTTTGAATCAACAAAACAGGAAATTCTTATGTCATTGCTAATCTGGCCCTGGTTGCACTCTGATGGTAGCCAGTTTCTGTTTCTGGTTTTAGTTATTTTCCTTCGTTCGATCTTTCGACAATATTTTGTTAAATAAAAACCAGAAATAAATATGTGAACACTTAAGATGTTTTTTCTTATATTGCAGGTGCAATGCTGAAGAATCCACTTGTAGATATGGATGCTGCCCCCCCCCCCCCCGTGTGTAATATAGCGTGACATAGTACCATGATGTTATACTGATGTCAGACTCAACAAGGATTTCTCTCTAGAGATCCCACTAGAGGTGTTGCAGCAGAAAACCATGCTAGTCTGTCTGACTAATATATTTAGGTGTTCCTGACAACCACACCCCCCCGAAGCCGTGTTTGCATATGAGTGGTAACTAATACTCTTTTTTTTAAAAAAACAACAAACCTTCAGTAGGATTTTTGAAAAAAGTCATGCCATGACAAGAAGGTTTAAGAAAAAAAGATAGCATATTTGTCACATTGTGCCACACAACAACTGAAAATACTGAAAAAAATGAAAATATTTTTTAAAACATAGGTATGTGCAGAATGACAAATCACTTGGGCAGTTGTTATGAGGAGGTAAAATTGCTTTCTGTTGTACTAATTTTTCTTGAATTTTACATAAATGCTTTATATATTTTATGGCAACTGTTTAACCATCTTAAAGCAACAAGGTTCTAGACTGCAGATTACATTAGTATGGCACGATTTACTTCCTGGGGAAAGTTATTTTGTAAACATACAAATAAAAATATCACAAAGCATAATGTAGTAAGCCCTATAGCGTCCAAAGACAAGTATTTATCATGTAGCAGAAATGGTGAATAGGATAAAGAGGTATACTTGAAAACTGCCGTCAAAAAGATAACTTCTTTGATTCTGTTTTAAAGGAGAGAAAACAGACTGTTTATATCCATGATAACAGCTGTACTTAATTTTACACAAAGTCTTCTTTTTCCAATGTAAAAACCAGTCTCAAAGTACTAGGTAGGATACATTGTTAACCCAGTTTTCATTTTTTTGTGGCAACTTGGAGTCAGTTTAACAGAACAGTCATTATTTTTATACCCCGGTTTGAATCTGGTCTTGGCTGTCTTACACTCTGAGAATAAATTAAAAAAAACCACAACTGTGCTTTGTAGATGGAACCAGATGATCAAATGGTCCCACCTGGCCATGGTATGTTTGAAGAGATCTTAACAACCTCCTCGTCTAGTATCCTGCTGCAGACAGTATTTAGAGACAGTATCTTTGCCCTGAGAGTTGCTGTCTTGGAGGCAAGTAGAAGAAGGACCTATGAAGCTGGGTACTGAAGCAAGGGAAAAATAATTCCTTCCTGACTCAACAGTGAGCTCACACCTTGATGCAGAAGAAGGTACTGAAGTGGGGAGGAATTAATCCCATTTAGCTTTATTTATCAAGGTAACTGTCCGTACTTTGTCTATAGTAAACAGAAGAAGACAAATAACTACAAAAGTTGATGAAAGACTCACTGGAAATACTCCACTCTCTATTGACAATATAAGACTCCTAGACAAATACCTTAGATTAGATGCCTGAATTCTGATGTCTAAAGTTAAGATGATTTCTACCTGAAATCATTTATAATGGCAAGAATAACCACAGCATTTCAATGATTTCTGCATTTTGCAGAAACTAGATTTTAAAAGCATAATGCATCAAGATTATGATGCTATAAGATGAAATCACGTCCCCTAGATATGGTATGCACTTTCAGTATTACCCTACAATTGCCAAGAAGAGAGGTTCTCTTCCCAACACCCCAAGACTGCCAATACAAGTCAGCTTTCAGAATGCACTCATTTTACCACAAGTATCTCCTTAAAATACAGATTATAGGTGCCCAAGGCCCTCTTCTACGGCACAAAACTATGTCTCTGAAGACTGCTAAAAATTTGCCATTTAACCTATAAAAGCCTGAAATGCCAAGCAGTTTATCATACAGGCATTCTTTCCTGAAATACTAAATGACACATTAGATACGGGCTAATCAAATACTACTAGACATAGGGCTTAAGATTCCAGCAATAGAGTCTGTACAAAAACTAGTTGTTATTCATGCAAGCGATCCCTTTCCTTTTGCAATTGCTACACCAGCTTCCTTCACTACCTTCACTCACCAGCACGCTCTTGTAGCAGAATGCACAGAGTCTCGAAGGAGCAGAGAGGTAGAATTTCTCAACCCTGTAGCATACTGCACACCTCTTCCCTGCATTTCAGGTTGAGTAACAAACATCATGGAAGAAAAGGAAGGCAACAGAAGGAGAAAAGTCACTTTGCTGCCACATTGCAAAGGAGACAGTATTTCAAAGGAGACTATTATTTCTCTTGCCTTACAGGCAGAGCAACAAATTATTTGTCTAATGTTTTTTATCTCCCAAATCGGTGTCTTCTCTCTCCTGCTGCTCTTCTCCCTTTAAGTTCTACTCATCTGTCAGAACTACCCAGTCCCTGCTGCTGCTTACATTAAGAGTATTCGGTTCTCCTCTCTTGTGGTCTCTGCCCTTCCCACAGAGAGAAGCAAACAGCTTCCCTCTGTAGGATTTCTGCTCTCCTCACTGACTTTAAAGTTCAGTTCTCTGGCACTGTCAACGCCTGGATTGTGGCTCCCCTGTCATACAAGCCACAGGGAACGAGTGCAGAGAGAGAAGATGGGCTTTTACTCCTCTTATGTAGGCCCAGAGTTGACACACATAGGCCAGAGTTTCACATGCACGCTCTTCTGTTGGGGGTGATGGGGAGGCCCATAGATCTATAAGCCACGTGCAGCCCTTGAGGTTATGGACACATCGAGTTTTAGCTGTAAGTGTACTGTACTCTGAGATTCAAAGGTCCTGGGTTCAATCCATGCTGCCAAAAGAACAACTGTGGATCTGCATTACACACCACGGAAAAAATGCCTGTGGATGGTCTGTTCTGGTTCTCCCCGTGGAGTTGCATGACTGCTAGTGCAATGTTGGGGGAAGCTCAAAAATCTTCAGGGCTTAATCATTCTCCATTTAAAGAACTAACCGAAAATACCTTCTCGAGACCATATTGAACAAGGTGTTTACTAGGATTGGCTGTAAACTAGTTTGGAGAAAGATCTTTGCATTAAACTGGTTATATTTCATAAGCAATATCTCCTTAGGCAGTGAAGACATGCTGGTGAAATAAACACATACATGTGAATATCCAATTTCATACCATCGTGTAGCTGTGAGAAAAAAAACCTTCAGCCTGCTTTCAGCCTAACATATTGTCATTCCTCTTTAATGTTAGATGCCCTTTTAAATGGATAATACAGAAAATTAAGATGAATTACAAAAAACTTTGCACAGACTTTTATGGCTACAAAATTTCAGAACAGTTTCTATGAAACTGCTCATCTATTTCCTGTTCTGTTTTTACAAGAATGGAAGCAGTGACCAGTTGTGTCAGAATAGATCAGAAGAAGATCAGAGAATAAGATCAGAATAATAAGTAAAAGAACAACAATACCTTTGTGCTAAAGACAACCTCCAAAGAGAAAAAAAAAGATTTTTTTTCCCCATTTTGAAAAAATTATTTTTAAAAAGCTATATTCTGCTAAAGACATCAATCCTTGGCATTCCTTCTTTTAATGCAGAGTTCACTGTAGTTTCAGAGGTGTTTTGGGAATTCCCAGCACATAGATGTAAACTTCAGATATGAAGCATCATGTATCTGAGTACTCTTAATAAAACTCCACTTACTGCTGTGAATGGAGAAAGCACTCACCACCTTACAGAACTGGAGTGTAAATAACCTCATACTAGTAAAAATGTCTGGAAAAAACGTAGGAAGAAATATAAGACCCACGTGAACTGTCAGGTAAGTGTTCCTTCCAGAAGCAAAGTGTTTAAATGGCATTCAGGTATTCCAGACAAATGTAACTGATGTGAACTTAGCAACAAGTCCTACAGTAATATTTTGCTTCACTTACAATATTTTATTGTTCTAAATAAATCAGAGCATTTGGTGGCAAGATACTGTAAATGTTTTGCAGCAGATGTACAGTAAAGTTGCAGGTAAGCTGAGGGATATTTAAGAGAGAACAATGTGATATATTCTGGCTTCTACTTAATGAAAAGGATATAGACCAGTGGTACTCTTGGATGGACAATGTATGTGCATGGTACATATGCATAGACATGCATAACGAGTGTGTATATGCACCTAAAAAGAGTGTTTGTGCAAACTTGTTAAGTTCAAGAATAGGGAAGAAATCTGAAGCAGGTATTGTTTACAAATCTGAGTAGCAGATTAATAAAATTTTCAGTACATATATGATTTATTATGTAACTAAGATACATGCATTTATATGCTGTTTAACATATTTTGTTAACTATTTTTCATATATGTCATATCTGATGTACATATGCTTTATGTATTATATTTTAGTTACCATATTCTACATTACATATTAAAGTCACTTGAATTCTATATTATGTTTGGTCTCTAATCAACATCACTTTATTGTTTTACATGACATTAACAAATCACTATTTTCCAGCACTGCAAATCCATTATTCAGGAAAAAAAAAAAACAAAACCTACTGCTTATGAAGAATTTTTTTTTTTTTTTTAATCCCCAGCTTATATCTGAGGCTTAAACAGGCAAAATTCACTATTTATCTAATTCTTCTCCTCTTTGTAGGAGAAACTGGCTTATCCGTCAATCAGAACTGGGAAAATCAGAATACTGAGATCAAAATACTACCTAGTGTAATCTTATCCTTTGGAAGTTAGTAGATTATCAAGTGTATGTCATTTGGCAAGTGGATTAGTTTCTAAACATAGGCACTTACTGCTTTGAGAAGTGCCATGTTTAAAAAGAAGGGAAGTTCTGACGTCTCTGAGGAATTAGTCCCGATCTAACTATTTAACAAAAGCTCATCCCTACCTTTTACAACATGCTTTATAAATTCGCTGGTTGACTCCTTGAATAAAGTACTAATTTCCAGGCACATCGTAAAGTGTCCCATCTTCATAAGTCTTAACTGTCTGAAGAAATAAAGGAAATAAATTAAGAATTAAATCTGGCATAAAAGAGCACAGACTAGAGTTTGAAGCTTAATGCTAACTAAGTATATACACAGATTATATTTACCTTGCCTTTCTAAGTGTGGGAAACCATTTAAGTAAAAGGATACTTACAAATACTTCAAAACTTCAGCAAGATAAAGATGCATCATTTTTTAAGTTGAAAAAACACACTTCTCGATTTAATTTTCTGTAGCCATGTTTTAAATATATCTATACAGGTCTCATAGCTTTATAAATACTTTAACACAATGCAATAAGAGCTAGGAGAAAAGTTCCTTCAGTTGTTACATGACTATAATACTGTTGTTGATCCATATTCTACCATGGTTTCAGATTCATTTACATCCAGATATACAGTGCAAGTGCCACCTGAACTTCTATAGCATTATAGTACATTTTCTAACCTTGTAACTCCAAGCTGACTCTGTGTGGTGCTGATCACCACAGCATTTCCACTTGAAAGTCAATGAGTACTCAGGATACTAAGTAGGTCCCTGAATAGTAACTTTAATCTTAAATTGAGTATTTAAATGGATTCAGTCATAAGCATATGTCACTCAATTACAAGGGCTTTTTAAAGCAATGATTTGCTTAATGTTAATGTAATTGCATCCATGCACTAACGCTCTTAAGAAATTGCAGAAAGGGAAGGAAGAAGGCGAATCTTTCCATGATGGAACAACAATACACTGAAAGCTGCCACAACCTGAAATTCTATAGTAATCACTCAAATGCAAGAAAGTAGGAAACCACACATTCCTATCAGTGGGCCTTAGCAGGAGCTGAGAACCCTCATCACCTTGAAAAATGAGGAAGGTAATGACAGGCATGATAGCACAAATGAAGAGGGCCACCATTCAGTTGACGATATATTAAGAAGGAACATCTTTCTTAATACCATATGGAACAAAGAAAGACATATTGCTGCGATTACAGAAGTAAGCAGCACACCAGGAAACATGCGTGTGGTGATGCACCAGGGATGTGCCAGATAACAACACATGATGCTCTTACGTGCTTTCTGCATGGCTACGGGCATTAACGGCAGCAGGGCGCAGGCAGCCCAGGCCAGAGGGCTCAGCAGAAGCGGAGCGATGAGGTGCTCACCAGAGAGCTGCAGGTGCCTGCTCTGCTCTCCACCGTGCAGGTTCCTGGGGGCCCTTGCATGAGTTCAGCCTGTGGAGCACTCATCTGTTACACACACACACACAGAAACAGTTTCAATACCTGACACACAGTTTTGCTTACAAACAAACAAACAGCCTCAATTATTTTCAACTGAGCAGCTTGTGCCTCTGATTTCAACTTTTGTCATGGCACAGATTAACTAGTAAGCAGGAAGCGCACACCTTGAACTTGTGTGGTTTAAACACAGCAGCGTGAGGGACTTTGCAAAGCTGTGGAGAACAACGCCGGTGCCTGACAGCTTGTTACCCTGCTGCGGACAGCTGTGCGTGGGGATGTGCCTCTGAGGCAACCACCAGTTCCTAGGGTCTCCCACTATCAACGTGGCACCAAATAACCCGGCTCCTTTCTGCTGCTTGGGATTTACCTGCACGGCACCTGTAACCACCCGCCCCTCACGCCGGTCTCCGGCCCGCCGCTGCTCCCGCCCGCCCGCGGCTCCTCAGCAGCACCAGCTCGCTCCCTCCCTCCCTCTCCGCGAAGTGCCCAAAGGCCGGGACAGCACAGCGGGCTGCTGTGGGGAGTTTACTCTGCCAGCTGCCCGCCCACCGCCGGCGCCCCCGCCCCGGAGGAACGGCCCCTCACCTCCGCGGTGGCCATCGGGGGAGGGAGGTGCAGGGCTATGGCGGCGCCGCCGCCTTAGCACCTTCGGCGGAGCGGGAATGTCTCGAGAGTCCTTCCCGCCGTGCGGCTGCTCTGAGAGGAGAGCCGGCGAGACCCACCGCGGCGTGGAGGCCCGAGTAAAGCAGGAACCGCGTCCCCTTGGCTAGTGGGGGCTGTGAAAGGACCCGAGGGCGCCGATCTGCCTTTCCTGCCCGGCTCTTGAGGGAGGATGCAGCCCCGAGATGGCGGCGCTTGCAGCAGCTGGGCACGTCAGCCTCCTGCCTGGCTGTGGAGAGGCAGGTCCCGGAGCAGCGCGGCTCGGCAGGGGTGGTGTTGGAGGGAGAGGACTGGGCTCTTCCCTGGGCGTCAGCAGGGAGTGGAGTTCACCTCATGGACCCCTCTGGAAGGCTGCATGGGGACCCCTCTGGAAGGCAGAGGGGGATTGTTCCAGAAGGCCCTGTGGGGGGCACAGCGCTGGGCTGGGGTGAGGCTCTCAGGGTGCGGATGGCATCTGTGGGGGAGCAGGTTTTTTCTGAGAGCCATGGGGACCTGCCAGCAAATTTAAGCACCCTGCTCTGGTGTGCCTGGGCTGTGCAGCGCAGCTCGGGGTGGAGCACGTTGGGAGACCCAGAGGTAAAACCGGGTGAGATTCTTGGGTAGGCCCTCAGCAATGTGTGTGAAAGCCTGCTCACTTTCCCCCTCTCTCCTGGCATATACAGCAAAGATTTCAAGGCTATCTAAAACAGAGAACAAAACATATTTACTGCCACTCCTCCTTACAAAATCCCAGGGCACTTCTAGTAAGCTAAGAGCAAGGATGAATGCTCAAGCAGGTGGCCAGAGGTCTCCCAAAGAAGAGTAATGCTCGCGCAGGGTGTTTACATCCTTCTGTGAACTAGAATAGTCTCATGCCAAACAGCAAGCTGCTAGTTGAAACCTGAGCTGAACTTCCTTGATGATCGGAGGAGCCTGGTTAACTTCCAGCACAGCCAGTTTTCATTTTCACACCTCTCCAAACCTGCTGGGATAAGAACCAGATGTATGAGAATACAGCGAGCTCCAATTCTTGGGACGTTGCTGACCCAATGCCAAGCAGCATGTATCAGAGAGTAGGATAAAAAAAGGTTGCTTTCTCTCAAAAGACTTCCTGTTTTAGGGTTGTTTGGTGTTTTTTTGAGGCTGATGTTGTCTATATAGTTTACATAAACACTACATTTTTGGCCATCTACATTTAGCTAAACCAAAGTTCCGAATCCTTTCACATATAGGCCTTCATGTGAGAAAGCCTCGTATTTTTCATGTGAGTTGGTTTCTTCCTTTAACATGAGGCAAAATGCTGCTTCAACACCCACAAAGGCTGCGTATGCTCCAGAACATAGTGTGTGGAGATCTGCCTGCCCTGGCTTTTCTTTCATGGATATTGGTGATGTATCTGCATGTGCACTGGCTACCTGATTGTTTCCAAAGCTCCTCAGTGTTTTTTGTACAGCCCAAGCTGAAGTCCACAGCTTTACTGCTATTGGCAGGCAAGCTAGGTAACCAGCAGTAGCTTGGGTACATTTACATGTGCTGTAGTCACACCTTCAGTTCCAGTGTAGACATCTGTCTGCTGTTTATATCCCAGCGGAGGTTTTAATGGATGGCCGTCCAGCAATGACTAACTAACTCGTGCGAGAAATGGCTCTAAATACTGCAGTGCATTTGCGAATAAGTATGAAGTGTTACAAAGCTCAGAGCAGTTTGCTGGGAAGTAGTCTAGCCAGACGGAAATAGTCCATCAAGTACTGCAAGAAACCCAGTTGGTTACAGTGCATCCCCTGATCACTGTGCAGATTAGGGAGGCTTTTCTGCTGTCTTAGATGCTGAATAAATCTCTACGCACTAATGCAGGATTGCCAGTAGGTTCAAAACAATCAGAAGTATCATGTGTCCTGGCCTGTTTTGGGGGATTGCTCAGACAGTTGAAGAATTCTGCTCAGGGTCTTCCTTATAGGATTTCTGGTAGCCAAGATATTATTTGTAGGGCTGGAAGCACTGGAGTTTTGAGTAAGACAAATGCAGCAAAGCAAAACTATGATGTTTTAGCAAAAGGCAGTGAAGAGGGCGGGGAAGACAGCAGCTTTGCAATAGGTTAGCTCCATCCTGTTTCCTTAAGGTGTGTTAAATTTCCTTAATGAAAGGGGAGAAGGAACTAGGGTGAGACTGGAGGATGGCAGGTCCTGGAATCTCAAAAGAATCATGAAATAGTACTCCCTAGCTGCAGAAATACTGGAATGATTATTCCTTCCGGCTCCTCTCTCATGACAAAAGTCGTATCTCTGAACAACATTATCTGTCTTAATGCCTCCCTATCCACTGTCAAGCTTAAAAGTGTCTGCTTGCTACTGTTGTTGCTAGAGCTAAGTCTCATAAAAGAAGTAATCAGTCATGATAGGACTGAAATAGGCTATACCCCATTTGAAGATTTTATTTATATAGATTCTAAACAGTTTCTAGGAGTTTAAAATGCTGTTTATTGCCATTTCAGTGGGCCTTTCGACTGCATGTTAGCAGAGCCTGTGACCATCAATTACTCATCTAAAATCTGCTTATATCAGTGACATACATGTGGTAAGTAGTGTAAATATATAGAGAGTATATACATACAAACTCAAATTGTACTCTATATGCAACTCGATATTTACTGTAAACCATTCAGAACTGGAGCTTTAATGATACACAACCACAAGATATCTGTTTAAGCTATGTGGGCCCTTTGGGGGAACATCAGGGTTGAGCAGTCTTCTGGGTAAAGTCAAGGTTAGCTGCATTCCCAGGGCTCTAAGATTTAATCAAGTAAAATTGCTGGAGCCTTTGAAGCTGGGAAGTGTAGTGTCAATGCTGAGTGTTCTCTTCCCTACTTCATAAATGTCTCACTGTAGAATCTGGCAAGTAAAGCCTAAGATTTAAACAACTCAGTTCACTCATTGTATGACATCATAGTTTATCTCATCACCTAACGTAAGTCATTGTTACCGATTTGTCCTTCATAACTGGAGCAGCTTCTCAACTGTATTACGTCATGTTACCTTGTGTCTGCAAATTCTCTGTTTGTTACCTTGCATTTCAATTCATTAGCTCTTAGCAGCTTGCCCTCAAAAATCCCATTCCTCTGAAATTTCTCGTCTTCCTCTATAGTTACTTTTATATATGGAATAGTGACAAATTTCCATGTCAAACATGTTTGATCTCTTAAATACCTCAGATTGTAGCTACCCAATGCTACAGTAACACTGAATGTATTAATAGATCAAGGATAGATTGCCCAAGAGTGGCAGCAAAAACACGAGCTTGAAGATTATCCAAGTTACTTTCTGAGTGCAGTTTGCAGAAAGCCTTCTTACAGTATGCTTAGAAACACATAGGAAAATGAGGTGGATGTGAGAATAATTGAAATAAAAACTGTGGAGTTCTTGGGGGGTTTTTGGTTGGGCTTTTTTTGGGTGGAGAGTTAGTTATTTTTAAATCTTGGGATGGGGAAGCATAATCCTATCTAGAGCTCTTGCAAGCAGCTGTTCTTCAAGCTGGGCAGAACTGAGTAGGGAACTGGGTATAACCTGCCAGGCTTTTACATGCAATCCTCTGGAACGTAACATCATGCTTCTGCTATGAGTCATTTTTAGTTTAAAATAGCAAAACAAAAAACCTGAACCCATGCTTCTACAGTACACTTTGTGCTGAAGAAGTTGGGGGGCTGCGCAGTAATCATATCTGACAAGAAAAGCTATGAATCAATAGTCCAACACAAAACAAAAATTGGACTTGTCACTACAGGCTGTGGAGGGAAAATTACCTATGACAGTGGGGCACTAAAATTAACTCCTCATAATTGCATTGATTTCTCATCAAGTTATAACAAAAAATTACTATTTGGGAAATTTGTTTTATCTTAAGACTTTGAAGCCATTTCAGATACTGGACTTTATGAAGACAAGAAAAAGCAGTATCTGGGAACTGCATGCAGACTGCTTTTTAATTCACTTTCTACAAGTCATTCTGATTTTGTTTCATGTTGGAAATTCCTGAAAAGTTGTTGCAGGTAAAAGAGCTGGCCTGCTCAGGGATAGAAAATGGGACTAGAGAAGTGATATTATCACTGTTTGAGGCAACAGGAAATTATTATGACGAGTAAAAGGATTTACATTTTTAAAAGGATGATGAAAATTTGGAAGGAATTCAGGACTTACAGCTGTTTAAAGGCTTTAGGTAGTTTTGAGTTTGTAGTGTGCATATTCAAGAAAACCCTAGTGCCTCTAAGGTTGCATTTTAAATTCCGGTATAGGCACTCCTACAGCTTAATTACAAAAGCTCTCTCCCTGGCAAAGTGAGAGAAGACAGCTAGTCAGATATGAGGGAACACAGAAATACACCTTTACCTGCATGAAGATTTTAAAGCTGAAGATTAAGTGTATGCAGTATGATTGCAGGGCTAGGTTCTTTTGATGTAAATCCCAAGGCGTCCACTTAGTGCTTACCTGGAGGAACTGAAAATGACCATATTAATTACAGCAAAGTGCAAGAACTCCAGATCAAGGAGCTTTAAGGCTTGGTCCAAGTCTATTTGACTTATTTCCCCAAAATTGCTGAGACCTGCTATCATAGCTTCTGCTCAGGATAGAAATGCTGGGAATGTTGGCTATCTGAAGGGTGTGAGTAAATCTTATTTTAACTACCATTTCATTTGCACTTACCAGGGCCAGAAAATAGCTTAGGCGTGCTTGTCTTTGTTGGTTCATATGCCATTATTCACATTGTAAATGGCAAGGATTAGAGAAGAAATATCAGGGGTAAAAATATCTCATGTAGAAACTCCTTAGTGGTCAGAGTCAAGGAATAGGGAGGCAACAGAAAGCTGAAAATAACATAACTTTGCCAGTATGTGACAATGTCATGTCCTTCTGGGAACAGATTAAGAGAAAGTACCTTAGCAATATATGCAGTTTTCATCCGCATCCACTCTTGTAATTTTAAGCTCAGTTGACAGTGTTCTACAAGTTTACAAGCTAGCTCAGTTATTTGCTTCTTAACACTTCTTTGGTTTGACTTTCCTTTCCGTGTCATTTTCTATGACAAGTGTTCTTTAATGGTGTTTAAAATTGGCAGCAGCAGTGATGCAGGCTTTTGGCATGGCCACAGTTGCTTTCAAACAGATAGTAGGCTACTCGCCTCTAGGGACAAGAGAGCAGGCAAGAATTGTGAAAATTTCCTCCACGTGAACTAGTTTGCTTTCATGCTCAGGAGCGAGGAGTGCTAGCTTGCCCCTGTGCAGAGAAGACTACCACACAAAGGCTATGGTAGCTGCCTGCTGACATTTGAAGCTCTGTAAGTGGTACCCTAATCAGCTGCGGGTGGGAAAAGGTAGGGGCTGCTGCTGAGGATTACTCAAAAGTTGTGTTATATCAGAGTAAGCATCATGTGGGAATTGCAGGCATGTGTTGTTGGCAGCAGAGGGATATGGCTAGGAGGAGTGAACACTGGGATGCTATCCAGCTCCTTTGCAATTGCTAGAGCCAGCTTGCCTTCAACATCTGTATTCAGGATTGCCTGCAGGAATAGAAATGATGTTCTGCATTATTACAGGAAGGTTTGGCTCTGTAATTCATTGTATTTTCTCTTTCTCAAATTTATGTGAACATGAAAAGAGAGGGAAATAGTGGCAGCTGTACCCATCAGAGGAACCAGGTGAGCCAGACACCTTGCAAAATGTATCAGACAAAAGAAATGTGTTAGGTTTTCTGCATTTCATGTGCTGTTTCTTATGGACAGACTGTAGATGGATTCATACCAGCTTTATTTTTACCTTTTATATTCTGAAACACCCATTCTAACAGTACAATATATAACTCACAGGTAGTCCTATGAAAATCATTGGGATTAGGTCAAGGTGGTATTTAATATGATTGAAGATCATAAAATTGGATGCATTTATCATTTAATGAATAACTGCCACTTCTGATCTTAAGAGTGTTCAAGGTGACGGGATCTTTGGGTATTAGATCCTCTCTATATTAAAAAGGGCCATGTTTCAAGATATTGGAGCTCTTGATTAGTTCTTCAGCAAAACACAGTGATCTCTTCCTTTACTTGACTATTCCCCCCCTGTGAGGGGGAAATAGTTTTAAGAAAGCATAACTTACCAGTAAAGATAATCCTATTGATTAAAATGTTGTATTTTAGTTGTTGATGCTGTTTAATTCTCATAATTGATACAATTAAACCTAAACCATTAGGTCTTTTCTAACTGTCACTAAGAGTAGGCTAAAGGTCTTTAAAATTGTTCTTAAAGTACAAATTTGAGCTGTCAGAAGGCACAGATGAGCTGTTTAATGTTTAGCTAAAAATTACTTACTTAATCTCTTGCGTATTTTCTTCATATTTTGGCCTATGAAAGGGCTATTCGTTATTTCAAAATGTCTTGGCTCTAGTCCATCTGCAAGACCTCATTTATTCTTTTGAAATTTGTAGCCTTCACAAGCTTGGCATCTGCGATATCACAGACAATGAATTACTGTGGCTAGAAGTCTCTGGAATTAGAAAAACCCTCCTCCGTAAGAACATAATTTTTTTTTACAGAATTGGGATTTGTTCTGAGGAAGCACGGTTAGCAATATAAAAAAAAAGTTTTCAAAGATAACAGATTTTTCATCTTTTTTTCCCCCTTTGAATGAACAAGGGAGTACTGATGCTGGGGACTTGCTCTTTAAATAAATGGAATCTTTCTCTTCTCTCTTGGCAACGGCAGGAGTATTCTTGTGCTGTATGACAAGGCTAGCTGGTGCTATATTTATCTTGTAGCTGTACGCACATTTGCAAGAGGTCGTTCAATAAGAGAAAGGCAAAGAGCCAATGTAGTTTAAAGAAAGTTTGTTCTACCATAGTCTTAACTTTTTGGGTTGGCTTAAAGACAAGGCTACATACTTCTGGAGGATTGAGGAATATCATTACTGATAGGAAATAAAAACTTTCCTGAGTTATCTCTGGAAAGATCAGGGCTTTGTAGAGAAGGGAGGGGAAAAACGTTTTTAAGATGGAGTTCAATAGATGTTTGGGTGCATCAGCAGAAAAGGAAAAAGGAAGACAAGAGGGTGGGGAAGATGGTATTAATAATGCTGGCAGTAGTGTTGTCCATGAAGAGCTGGATTTGGTACAAATGTACCTTACCTGTTTGCCTGAAAGATATAGGAAAGCAAAATTCACTCTGACAGCGTACTTGACATGCTGGCTGTTGCTGAAACTCTGCAAGGTAAGAAATTTTAGTACAAATTTATGAGATTTATAGTTAACTTCCTATGTGCTTAAAAGAAAAGTTGATCAAAGTCTCTGCTGAAGCATTTGATATTTCGTTAATATGTACCATACAGTTATCTTCATGGTTTATTACTAAAAGGATCATTGTAAATATTGACACCTAGAAACAGGTGGTCCAACAAGGGAAAACTTGTAGGGGCTACTAATGGAGTACTATATAAAGAAATACCCTAGTAATTGCTGGCCAGTTTATCTCTATTTACTGTTACTTAGTTGCAAGGGATTTGAGATTATTTTAGGTTAATTTCTAGGTGAAATTTCTTGTAGTGCTCTTTATTGGTTTACATTCATCTCTTGTGTTGGAGGAGGAACAGAATATATTTTAGTCCTGAAAATACTAACATTATAAAAGTAAATAATTGGAGGTTTGGAACATTTTGTCAAATATAATGGGGAGTCAGTTCTGAGGCTGTGGTGGGACTTTAAACATGATCTGGGCACATCTAATTAAAATACTTTTGCCTAATGTGTTACTGGGTAGGGAAGAAACAAAGCATTGGACCAGGTATAAATGCTGCAGTTCATGCCATTTCACCTTGCAGAAAGCTGCTTTAATATTCACATCAAAGTAAGGAAACATTCAGTCCTACAAAAGTTATAGCTTTAAGGTTTTAAATTTAAGCAGAGAAGCACTGAGACACTTAGGCTTAAAATACTGGTGGTTTTATACATAACAATGCTATAGTAATAAATTTAGAATGTGTAATATGTCTTCCTTTGTATTACTGGATTCAAGCCTTACTCTTATAGGTATTTAGTTGATGGGCAGATCACCAGATAGATAAAAACAAATCTCAAAGCAACATTTGCTGGCTGTTTTTCCTTCTGAAGTATCTGACAGATAGGAAATACATGATGATGATGGGGTGGAGACCACAGGTGTACGGCCAGGTGGTGCCTCAGCAGCAACAAGCGCTCTCCTACAGGCACGTGTGGCAGTTTTGTGGCAGTAGCTACGTTGGTTTTTTTCCTCAGCATAGCTATGCAAAACTAACATAAAAATGTAAACTGAACAGTGCTAACAGTTTTATCTGTTAGATTGCTAGATAGCTTTGTTTCCATATATATTCCATATTTGTACTGCCTTTGCTCTTGTCTGTGGGTAGCATTTATCATGTGGTGCTACTTCCTTGCATTAGGGGGCAGATACAGCCACTTTCTTTCACATGACTTTTCTGTGTAATCTTCGTGCTTGCTTACTGCAGGGATCTTTTGCGAGGTTGACTGAAAGGGGTAGAAACCCATACAGCTGTGTGGGGGTAGTAAATAGCCCTGGGGCAGATGTCAGAGAAACAAGTCGGAGCCAGCATGTGAGGCAGAGTGCTGGGGCGACACATACTTCCTGATGGTTTTGCAGAGTGCTAATCCAGGGGGGGAATGTTGCACCTTGTCCAGTTTCTAACTGGTTTGGTTGTTTTTGTTGTAGTTTGGCCTGTTTGCAACCACTGAATTTGTAGGTTTTAAGGGCCGTACCTATGTGACAGAATGAGCCAGGGCTGGTGAGTGTACATCTAGTAGTCGGTCTGGGCGTTTGCAACGACTTCAATACCTTGGACTCACTGCCAATGCATACATTTTTTGTGCATTAATCGTGATGTGTGCAGGAAACATTAAGTGGCACAATTGTCTGGTGCACACATGTTATCCTTTAGGGTAATTGGTGGGTTTTAAACCTGACAAATGGCAAGTGAAATATTTGGGGTTGGACTGTTACAAAGAAGCTACAGCTTGATACAAGGCAAAACATGAAATGTCACTGCTATGCAGGGAAGTAACTGACTGTGTGTAGCAGAAGAGGCCTAACGCTCAGATCCTTCTCCAAGTAAGCCCATACTTATACAAAGTTTTCCATGTGGACTAAACCATAAATCACACAGTATCATTCAATATTTTGTTTAGATGCATATATCTGAAGTATGCTATGGTTGCTCCATTTATGCATGGATATTATTTTTGAAATTACAGAAAGAGGTATTAAAATACATAATCTAGGAGAGGTGTTTCTGTCTGTGATTGTATCTGCTTGCATATAGCACTATATTTGCACAGTGCATATAAGTCCTTTGAGTCGGGAAGGAACAATTCATACTGCATGAAAGTAGAGTGAAGAGAGATTATGTAGCTTCTGTTAAAATCACAAATTTCTTCAGAAAGCTCTCTGAGAACCTTACAGTGCCCTGGTTAAGCTGAGAGGATAACTAAACCTCTTTAGCAACATCTAATAATTTATTAATGCTTCTTTCTTGCTGAGCTTTCTTAAAGACTGTTCGGATTTGAGACCCCATTTTCTTATTTCTTGACGCTCTTCCATTACTTCAGTCTTTTCCAAGTCTTAATCCATTCAAAAAGTGCGAAATTGTTTCTCCTTCCCCTCACAAGAAGAAAAGCAGCACAGTGTTGCTTTTTCTCAGGTTCTGCAGCTTGGCAGAACCTAGCAAGCCTGCCCTACTGGGAGGGAAGGGAAGGCCAGCAGCATTGAAATGGTGCTGCTGTGTTACAGAGGCACCCTTTGTAACAGCCTGTGTACATCCCCTGTACACCGAAATTATTCCAGTTCTTGGCTACAAATAGGGCTCCAGGTGCTTATGACTTGGAAAATATCAGGAGCTCCTTATAACTTATTATCAATGCTGCCCCAAAAGGGGAAATAGAGTTATGTGGCCTTTCTGTAAGTGGTGTGGGAGAGCCACATAGCCCACCTGCTCTTCTGCAGGCTACCATCTAGGAAACTTCTCACTCGTGTCCCCAAGGTAGGCTTCAGTTTTTAGGGGTCACCACAACATGTGGGGATGAGAGGCAAGACTTTGAATCTTTCTAAAAGTTCCACAGGCCACAATTAATGGGATTAATCCCTTTCAAGGGGAAAGAGGAGCCTGGTTTTCCTTTACTGTGAATGAACTTTCTAGCCATTAGGCTGTGATCACAAGGAACTGTGGAGCCACTACCTGCCTTCTTTTGCCATCCTTTTGAGGGGAAAAAGAGATGCAAAGAGGCAATTTTTAGCCTTTTCTTATTTGCTGTCTTCTAAAAAGTCTCCAGTGAAAGTGTGGCCCCTTTTGAAGATGTCACTTATGTATTCCATGCCATTCCATTCCATTTCATCACATACAACAGGTTGAAAGCTAAAGTCATAGGTAATTCCTTCAGGTGAGAGCTCTCTCTTTGGATTGCAAATGGCAACCCCTGGGAAAGCTGTCTAGTGAAGGGGGAAAGGGGTTTCAGATACATCTTGTTGTCACTATTTTATAGTGATTAGATACCATGGTTGCCTGCCAAACATGCTGTTATTCTGTTTTTAACACTCTCCATGTACTCTGCTGAGAACACTTAACTGTTAGAAGTTTTAAGCACCAGAAGGTTGGCTCTGGAAACTCAATTTGAAGTTCCTATCTCTTTTTTCTTTTTTTTTTAGTTCGTTCCCAACATAACTTACAGAAAGATTTTGACAAAGGAGGGAGCTGAGCCTTGATACAGAGTGTAAGACAGGGGATTAACCAGTGGACCATCCTTCCTGTCCTGTCCTTGTAGGTGGCAATTGAATCAAAAAATCAAAATACGCAATTGGAACTGGCTGACTCCCTTCATGGTTATTTTCCAGCTACCTTAACACAAGTGTTTGTTGGAAATTACGAGATTTTTTTTTTTTCAGTTATTTGATATGCTTATATGATCTTTCTGTGTAATTCCTCCCTAATAACTTTTGAACACACTGGCCAATCTCAGCAAAATTTGAGTGAGGTAGAAGTTACAGAGTTCACATCAGGGAGACAGAAGTAGGTAGTCAGGGAGTGGAAACAGAGACTTAGCTAATGCCTCTCCTGAGGGAAAGGCTCCTGCATAAATTTATCCCTTGTTAAATATCAGAAACATTGTAAAATGTTTCCATTTCCACACTGGAGAACTGTAGATCTGCAGGAAACAGAGCTATGTTGGTTCAGCTGCTTACAGAAATACATGTTTTCTCAGTAAAGTGTTTTTTATTTGGCTGCTAATGGAACTCCACTGAAGTTTACTGTTAGCCTTCAGTCCTCAGAGTAAAAGCCAATATTTTTAAGAAGTGCAACTTGAGACAACTAAAGAGGGGTGTTTTTCAGGGAGCCCTAAACATTCCCTCCCCCCCTCTCCTTGGAACGCTGACTTTTTAAGCTGTCTCAGATGTATCAGCCAGAATACTCAATCTCCTTTCACATATTTGGTCAAAACTGCCAATATTTTATTTAGGGTCAAACTGCTAGGGTGAACGGTCTGATTAGATACACTCTTAAATCCTAAAACATCATAAGCTGTTGTATGGGGCTTATTTTGTTCAAGAGAATTATTTCTGATTCAGTTTTCCTTTAATTTATGCCCAAATTTTCTGGATTCATTTGAGCCAGAAATATTAAAGCAGCCTGTTTTATATTGGAATAGTACTTACAGTGCTGGGTAGTACTAAGTGCTGTAGAGAGACAAAGCAATGGAATGGAAAATAGCAGAGGGAAAATTGGAATGTATTGAACCTGACAGCGAGCTTGGTTCAGATTAATTTTGCATTCCGAGCAGAGATTCAGTTCTTTATGGGCAGTGTAAATCATTCAGCATGTGCTGGGGAGTTTGACTTCCTCTTTTCCCTACACCAAAAAGCCAAGAATTGAATTTTTTCCAGTATCTTTAGTATTCATCAAGCCATCTCCTGGATCCAGCTCTGAGCTGCAACCAGAGTGTTCAGAGAATGCAGGCTCTGAAAGAGTGATATGCAGAACAATTCTGAAACATTCTTTATACAGCCTGGGGAATGATTGCTGGAAAAGTCAACCACATCCCATTTTACAACCTCATTCTCTTAAAATTACCACACCTTCATTTGTGCGGGGGAATGTCGGTGTCCAGTAGCTACTTGTCTTTGAAACTGTCTTTCTCAGCTATCACAGTTCTCAAACAACACTATCAAAGATGTATTATTTTCTGTATGTTATTAATTTAAGCCCAGCTGCTGCAATGAACCTGCAGACTTCTGCAGCACTGCAGCTCATGAATCAGGGCAGAACTTTCTTGCTGAATTGTGACTTTATGATTATATTAAAAAAAAAAAAGACTGAAATCCTGCATGATTAGTACACGAGGTGGATTAGGAACCTGTAAATAGATGACTGAGAACAAATTACTTCTTGTGCACACTGGAATATTTGATGCTTTTCCTAGAAAGTTTTTCATTATTACAGACATCTAAGAAGGTGCTGTATTTTTTTTCTCCTGCTGGTGTTTTCTGTTGGAAGAAAAGCAGAGCTGGTGTTGGACAGAAAAAAACCCTCTCACTTGATGCTTCAAGTATGGTGCTCCAAGTGCAATTATTTACAAAACTGGATGAAAATTGGCAAATATTGAAGAATTTGTGGTGCTACAGCTGCATAATAAAAACAAGGCTTGAATAAGATGTTACCAGACAGCACGATGTATAAATAACCACAAAAATGCTTGGGCAGGGCAGTTTTAAAAGTTAGCTAGATCACTTTGCCATTCAGGAACAAGGAGTGAAATAAAATTTGAACTTCCAAGTATCAATAAATGTATTCTTTCCACACACTTGACCCTGATTTATTTGGAAACTTGCATTTGCACTGAGGAAGAGTGTGTCTCAGTGTGAAGAAGCTATTCTTTGTAAGGCCATCGACATTCAATCATACTACCCCAATTCCTGTAAAAGTGATGTGGAATAATATGGATAATTAAAAACAAACAAACAAAAAACAGAGCAAACTATCCCCTTGCTTTCAGTTTTAATAGATATATTGCATTTTTCTGTAGTCAAAAGCAAGTTTTGTTCTTTAACTCTCAGCTTTTCTTGTGGATGGAATCAGTGGATTTATTTGTAATTAGAGAAAATAGTGTAATTTTGATTATGGTCATTATAAGTGGACTGTCTTTTTGATTCTAGCAAAAGAAAATGGCAGGATAAACCTTGGTGGCTCATCTTTTGTGTCCTTATGCAATAGATGAGACTGTAGTGTTGGTGTTTAGAGAACTTCCAGGTAATAGAGAAATCAAGACAGAATTATTTACCATAGTTCAGGTGCAAGCTCTGAGCACAGACACAAGTTCACAGGCAGATTTTCAAGAAATGTCTGTCCAGGTTTACCACTCCAAATTCTCCTATCCACAGTCTGCCAGCGGATACTGCTTCTGCCACAGGGGCAGTACAAGATGATGTGAATCGTCTGCCACCCTGAACCACTGTTCTTAACGCCCAGATATGTATAACATAAACTGAAGTCAGCATTGCTGTTTTCTTTAGCCATTCCAGCTGACTATCTGTGTTAACGTAAGCAAGACCCAGTAAGTCAGAGTATTACATCCACTTAAAGTATACAGGGGATATGAATCTATCCCTTGGACATCATCTGGAAAACTGGGCTAGTAAGTTGTGTTGCAAAGTTAGTTTCTAAAATCTTCTATACTGATTTGTAACATGCTATGGTGGCATTGTATAAGACATAAAATTAACAGCATTTTCTTCACCTTTTCCTGGTAATTATATTTGATATTATTGCCTAGAAAGCAATATAAATGCCCCCTGTTAATTACATGAGAGACAGTGTCATAGTCTTTGTTATACTTTGTCTGTGTGTTCCGGCAGAGCTAAACTGAGAATAAGTGTGTGTGTGGGAAACCTCCTAGTATTTGGAAACATTTTTTAAATGTTTTCCTGCTGCCAAAGCAGACAGATAGCTTTTGTGCTCAGACAGAAAGTTACGGGGTGGGGCAGGCAGAATGGATTAATGCTGTTTCCATATGAATAAGTAGAATTTTTTGGTATTATTTGCTGTAATCCTATTAACAAAATGAACAACCCTAGTACAGTTTGGTAGCCAGTCTCTTCCTGCTTAAAAAGAGACCAGGCCCTTAAGGTGTGGTGAGAAGCGCGTGGGTGATAAACTAGAATGTGGAAGAAATATTAATGTAATGCTCAGGAGAAAATAACTTTCATAATGTTGGCAGTTACAGATTTCAAACTGGAATTTTTTCCCTTAAAAATCCCAGCTTCTGGAGGCAAGTGACTGCATGAGGGTCTGATTTAAAAAAAAAAAAAAAAGAAAAGAAAAAGTTTTCATGTGCTATAACTACAGAGGAAAACTGAAATATCAGTTTGCAATGGAAAATTCTCAAACAATGAATCTTTCACCCTTGGAATTGTAAATCACCTTGTAAGTGAGCTTGGATGCAAGAGCTTGGATCAACTTGTAAAAGATGCTGATTATAATAGCTGCTGGATTTACTTTTGTTCTTTGCTTAGTCCAAATAAAAATTCTAAATGACATGAGTATAGCAGTGTTCATCTGAAAAGTGCAGTTTCATTTCACATGCCACATAAGAACCAGCCAGGATGCCCAGCAGAGAGTCCAGGGGGACTGACATGAGCAAAACGCATTGGAAGCAGGGGAAAGCCTCCAAAAAAACCCAAAACCCAAAACAATAACAACAAAAAAGTACATTTAGTACATTTAAGCTGCTGGAAACATGCAAAGGCTCCCAGAGCAAATCTGCACAAAAGATATCCTGGGAACTTTAGTGGTCATAAATGGTGGAATGTTTGCCATTTTACAGGAAACCTGGGTTTGCCACTCTCCTGAGGCAAATTGTTTAATTGCCACTGTTTCTTTGCAGCACGAGTGCACTTTAGAAAGTGTCTTAGCTTGAGTACCTCTTCGTTAGACATGTGGTAGCAACAATTAAAAAAAGAAAAGTGATCTCAGTGTGATCTCATGGTATTTCAATCTTATTGAAACTAGGGCTCTGCATACGTCTTTGTTTTCATGGACACGTGCTCTTTTTCATCCTGTTTACTTCCAAATATTTGTCAGCCCTAAGAGAATGGCACCTCTGACTTCATTGTCTTACGCTCAGAAATCCTGGGCGGGAGTGATGTTTGTTTGTGTTGGGGGCCACTAACATGGATCCCCAGGGGAAGAGCAGCCTGGATGGAGCCAATGTGCAAACCCTGATGTCCAGAAACCTACGCTGTGAGTCGACATACATCCCAACAGCACTGTCTAACTGTATGCGCTCTAACCAGCTTTACACTTCCAATATAGTAGCTCTCATCCTTTCCAGATTGAGAAATGTGTACAACCCTGTGTGAAGACACCGAAGTTTGTGTTCACTCCTATTTCTGCTTGAAACTCCCAGCAGGGCCTTGGATAAACTGCTTCACCTCTGCATCAGTTCTTCATCTTAAGGGAATGCTTGCTTGTTCCCACCAGGAGGTACACAGCTCTTTTGGAGAAAGTATGTGCCTATGTATGTGCCTTGTATAGCATTACAGACCAGTAGTAGGTGGAAGAGGAGAAGGCCTACTTGTTAGCAGGAGAGAAGAACTGAAAATTGAATGACATCTGCTATTTGTAAGTTAAAAAGCATCTAAAATTAATGGAAGATTTGAGTTTTCAGATTTATTTTAGAGCTGTGTAATGAAAAATGTTAGGGCATTGCTGAGAAGTTTTAACAACTGTTTTTGGCTTTTAAGTGCAAATCCTTGATGATGTGAAATGGTTTAGAATAAGTTAGTGGTGGGGGTTTTTTTGTTTGCTTGTTTTTTATTTTCAGAATATCAGAATGAAATTTGTGTAAGCTAATTTTTGAAATGGTTTAATACTGCCACTACAAAAATGGTAACTTTTTGTAGAAAATAGGGAGTTACATTAAAAAAAAGAGCTGACAATTAGAACAGGTTAAAAATGAGCATGGTGAAAAGTGGATAGTGTTGAAGGCTATTCTAGGACAAGATTCAGTAAGCTTTATTGTTCAAGGATAAACTGATTTTACTTTAAATTAAATCCTGTGTATTTAAACAGAGCTTCAAGAGTTGCATATATTAACAGATGGTTCACTCTCCTTTCTTCTAGTCTTTACAAACTGCTTTGCAGTTTATCTTAAAGCTCCCCAGGCCTGTAGTGTTTGTTCTAAGACAGAGATTTTAGGTGAGTGTGTTAAAAATGGATGCTAAAACTGAGGGGAAGAAGCTCATTGAAAAGAACATGTATTCATCCAGAGAGAGAGTGGGGCACTTGCTGCTGGGAAGATTCGAAGCTTCCATAACTTATGGTGAATAGCAAAGGGCTATATATATAGCAGACTAGTAAATAAAGGCACATAATGGAATCTGTAAACTTGGAATTACTACCACTGACAGGACCATGATCAATTTCAAAGTTCTTCTAAATAATTTTATGACTTTCCTTAAAAACAGAAAGCAACTTTTCATTTGGCCTTGTAAAACCTTTAAGAATGTGTTATTACCATTACTTAGGTAAGCATTTTGGGATGGAGGGTTTCTACTCGTGCGAGTGAAACAATTATGCATAGCCTACAGTGGTTTTGTAGCTGGGGATCTTCTTCCTCATCTTAAAGATCATCGTTTCTGTGAAGCTGGTGAGGTGGGAAAAGTCCTTAGACATATAGAAAAGGAAATCTGGGAAAGTGTGTATGAGGAATGGGATTTGAGATTACTGTGTAGAATAGAGCACCGATTAATGCCTTATAAGGCATCAGTATCGGAGATGGACAAAATGTCTTAAGGCAGAACCTTCAACTTGAAAGTTTTATTTTATGTTTTCATTTCCAATGTAAAGTTCAGGACAAGTTCACTAAACTTTGTGAGCCCTTCAGCAACAGTTGGTTAAGTTAAGTTTCAAGCAAGCCTGAAATGGTTTATGGTTTGGGTGCAAATCAGGATGGGTGTGATCCCAAGCCTTGAAACACAGCACTTCTGGCTGCATGCAGCTTTGTATTTCAGCCTTCACTGCAGCCCAGACCTAGACTGGCCCAGACTGAAGCTTTTGCTTAAAGCCTGTGAATGGAGCCTGCTGTACTTTTCACAGATTTAGTACTCGCAGAGTACATCTAACTGGCATCTTAGCAGTGCACAGATATGGTGAGCATTGTATACTTGGCTTGGATGGATGACTTAGGTTCCAGTTCAGCTAGATGGTCATTATAGGCACATCCATATGTCTAAACTTCAAAGCTGATGAGACATATATGGGTCTTAGCCAGTTTTCCACAGGTAGTTCAGAACAAACTCACTCCTGGGGCTACCCTAGGGCTCTGGAAAAAGGTGAACTAATTCCAAAGGGTGCACATCAGCAGTCTTCCTAAGCACTACTTCTGGCTTAATTAGTCCAAAAGAATTTTTAAAAAAATTAATCCTTAAAGACATTTTGACCTGTGGAAGTAGATTCCTTCACATAAGTCTAAAGTTTTCTCAGTTCTGTTCTGTCTAATGCAAGGTCTGGGGAAAATTTCTTGCAGAAGCCGCATGTTGGTTCCCGCAGCTCTCATGGATTTCTTTGTGCCAGTAGTCACAATATGGCTACCTGCCATGGTGGCAGGGTCAAACCTTAGATAGTGCAAAATGAGCAAATGGTGGTCCTTTCTTTGTTAAAGACTTTGACATCTGTGGTGTTGAATAGCTAGGTAAGATGTCGTTAATAATTATTAATATAATAATTTATTGATATAAAATATGGGAGGACTTTCACAAAAGCTGTTTTGGAGTGACTATATTTTGCTGCAAAGTAGTAATATATTATTATTTTAATACATTGGGTATCTTTTCCTCTTTGTTACACTGAAATGCACAGCTTTGAAACTCCAGCTGAGGAAGTCTCCAACCTTTCTGAATTTGCATGGCATGACTATGCCTTGGCTGGGAGTTTTCTGATGTGGTAGTGACTGTTCATATCCTTTGCTGACTTTCTTTCCTGTCTGTGAAGGGCAAGCTCGTGAATAAGATGACTGGGAAATAAATGCAAGCACCTTTTAAATAACATTAGGAGTAAGTCCACAGCTCTTATGGCAGGGTTTTAAAGGGTTGGCATGTAATCACTTCCTTCAGAGCCAGCTCCTGTTAGAGAATTCCTGGGATATGCTCTGTATATAAGATGCTAAACCCTAGGGCCCAGGTGAGGCAGAGTTTTTGGCTCTGGTTTTCTAGTGAGAAATGGGTAGGTTACTTTCCCTGTCGCACAGTTGTCACTGGCTGCTCCCCAATACCTTGTGTCTGCTGTCACTTGCACAGTGACTAAGGCAACGTGTATGTCCAGTCCTTTCTAGAGGAAGGAGCTACTGTTTAGCTGTAATTACTCATCTGTAAACACTTTCCAAGTAACACAAGCTGGGCAGATTTTATCTTTATGTAACAAGTGTTCAGAAAAGAACTGCCTGAACTTTTCCTTTTATGGTGGTCTCTAGCAGAGAAGTAATTGACAATAATAGGGGAAAACTCGGGATATGGAGTAATTTTTTTGAAAAGTGGGATTGCACAGTTTAGAAATCTTTCAGTGTGCTGTTAAACTTTCCAAATGCTGCCTTGATGTATGCACTTTGAAGCTGTTCTGTTCCATAGTCTACAGTGAAATCTAGCATTTAAAACAATTTGACATTGTTGAGTGCCATTTTGGTGTATTTTTATACAGATTACATTCTATTCTTTCTTTGCACTTCCAAAGCATTACTTCTATTTAAAAAACAAACAAACCTAAGCTTGTGATTTTGCAGCAGAATAAGTTATATGTGTATATAGGTAATACGAGGTAGAATTTGCCACAAAACTGTGTCTCTCCACCAGCCCCGTGTTCCCCATTGCGTGCTACTTCTGTCTGTGCTCTTCTTCCCAGAACAGCCTCAGATGCCTGCCTCCTCTGCCCATCTGGGTGTTGGTTATCTAAGGATTTTTTTTTTTTCAAGCTCTTGTCAAACACAAACACTTCTAAACAGGGTGTGGATTATACACGTTCTGGTGGCAGATTCTGGACTTCTGAACGCAAAGATCTCAGCAGAAGATTTCCTGCTAGACTTTATTACATCCAAGGCAGAGTTAGTGGGAGCAGTAAATGCTTGCAAGATAAACAGAATTTCTTCTCAGAGGCAAAATGACTTGCATCATACACTGCCAATCACTTTAGGTGAATCTGCTAAGCAATAAAGAATTTGGGACTGACATGATCTGACACTAGAATTTTCTAATGCTCCTGAGGGAGTTACACCTGACTTATCACTCTGAAGTCAGAGCACGGCTGGGCCATTTATATAAAAGTTAGTCTCAGAGAGCTTCCAAATGGAACTTCGTTTTACAAAAATTCTTCTGAGTCCCCATCCAGACTGAGGTTTTCATATGGCAGCACTGTATAAACATGATTACTGTTTTAGAGGGCTTGTAATCTTAAGGAGAAAGGGTAAGTGAAAGGATTAAAGCATACAAACTAACTGGGATACTGCTAGGCAGGAATTTTACTAGTGTCTTTTTTTTTTTTTTTTTTTCAGTGTGTGTATATAAAGCCTCCTCTCCTCCCTCTTCTGCTGAACTCCTCTCTAAGTCACTCTTAGATTTTCCTTTTCTGTTTTAACTGTTAGCTTCTCCCTCTCTTTATTTAACCCACCCCCTCAGAAAGAGTCCTGACTACATGAAAAGCTTTTGCAATGTGCCCTGAAGCATGTATACTGATGAAGCACATACAATGTAATTATGGATAGCACAATGCAACATCATGAAGTGCCTTTGTTTATAGCTTCTCTATCATGAGAGTATAATGAATGGATTCACTGAGGAAATGCAAAAGCAGATGCCTTTGGCTGGCTCCTGTTGTTCTCTTTTTGGCAAAGACAGAGGGACAAATCTACCCTGGGACAGCCCCACTGAAGTCAGATGAGTTACACCAGGCAGGAACTGGAAGTTTTTTCTTTTCTTCTTCTTTTTTTTTTTTTTTTTTCTAAAGAACACAGTTTCCAGATCTCTTTCCCCTGACTGTCACAATTTCTCTTTCCACAGAAAGCCTATGAGAAAAGACTCTCTGCTTCTAGAAAGGTAGGATAACCTTTTGGTCACTAATAGCTAATTTCCTCAGCAGTATGAGTTCTGTGTGTATCTACCAATGCCTGTAATAACAAAATTAATATCTAACTATTTCTAGAAAAAAAGAAATATACTAAAATCCTAAAATCATATTTATTGAATGGGACAGTAAGAACACAGAGTACTGTGAGAGGGATGGAGGACTAACACACAGCTGTGCTCCTTCAAGTGCATGATGAATGCTCAGAGCTGGCCTGGGTATCAGCATACAGTATCACCTTGAAATGTTTAAACAGACTCTGCATGTACTGAGGTGTAACATTGGACAAAGCTTCTGAGGGCGGATGTCTGTGAAATCTTTAGCAAAGAGGAACCTGCAGCAACTCATAGTATCATGCATATTTCCAAGTGATGATCTTTAAAACAAGTTTATTAGGGCAAACCTGGGATTGCACTTCATAGCATAGTATAATAACAAAAGTTAGCAGGACTGCTGGTCCTTTGTGCTTGCTAGTGCTGTGTCCCTATTTTTTGGGTTTTTTTCCTCTGCTGAGGGCCTGAATGTGCCTCTCATATAAAACCTGCCATTTACAATTTGCCTTTTGCGGAGGCCTCCTTTGTGTTCACACAAGGCAGCTGGCAGGAGTGCTGACCTCCCCAGAGCAAAGCCTTGCCAGCGCTAACTAATCAATATTCAGTAGAGTTGGCTGCTCATTATGAAGCCATTGATTATCTCTGGAAGGTTACTCCCCCTGTATGTGTGTCATTTTTCAGTCTCTTTGCTTTACCACCCCTCCACCCCCCTATCCCAGGCTCTCAAGAGGACAGAGTACTGGGATGGAAATGAGGTTCCCTTTCAGGATCTGAATAGTTTGTCGTCAGATGTCAAAACAGTCTTTGGAAGGAAGGTGATTTCCTCACTGCCAGATTTTTATTTATACCAGGTTTGTACTTTTAATTTCTGGGATATTTCTGATGATTGCAAGCTGCGGTGCTTGAAGTGTTTGTTGTATTTGACTTAGGCAGTTTGCATTAGTTACACTGAGCCTTGATCTCCTGTGACGGAAGGAAAAAACCCACATCTTCTACACAGCTGTAGCTGACCTGTCTGACCTCTTGCACAGAAGGGGAGAGCCATGGTTTCATATTCCATGCTATTCACAAGCAGATGGACAGAGAGGCTCATGGAGAAATAAAAACATGGTGCAAGCCCTCATCTGCTGGTGTGCTCTGCTCGGAGTATATCCATGTACAGTACACAGTCAATTCTTCTTCTCTTGCTCAAGAGGGGAGGCCAGTGAGGTTTGTGTGGGACAATACGTGCCCATTACCCTGAAGTTGATTTGGCAAAAATCATAACAAAGTCTCTCCTTTTAAATCTGAATTTTCCATTTAAGGGGCTATTCAGTCATCAATAAAGGAGTAGAGAACTGTGAGATAAATAAGCAAGTCTAAACATTCAAATTTATTAGGAGTGATAGAGTAGATGCCAGATATATAAACTGATACAAAAGACTTACTAAAGCAATTGTTTTGATTAGTTTGATTTGGTTACTTTGATTGTAAATATAGCATTAACAATCACAGCGGAGATTACAAGTCAAAAAGGCAAGGTCTGAGGTCTCAAAGGAGGGGAGTAGGTAGCTGGAGCTAAGAGACGGATGGGTAAAAGAAAGGCAGTTGGCAAAAAAATGCAATACTTATCTCCATTTAACTACTCAGTTCAAGTTAGTACCCTCTCCAAAGAGCTGCACTGTGCTGTGACCATCACCTAATGGAGTGACTCCATTAGCAGAAGAACTGAACTTGGAGTTGATGGGTAGTAATTCAGTGTCCAGCTTTCTGTTTCTAATAAGGGGACTGAAAGTCAGTAGCTCTCAAGCTTTATGCTGCTTGTCTTTTCTCAGCTTGGATTTAAGGCATCACTAAATTCAAGCTAGATCCTTCTGTCTTAATGGGAGTAGAGTCAACAGTGCCAGTCAGAGCATAGCAGAAGTTATTAACTCAGTGAAGAGAAGCATCTTTTCTTCTCCTGCCCTTAGCACTGAAGGAGGAGCTGTTGCTGCATGGAGAGCAGACCTGTCTGCTGCTGATTTTATACAGAGTGCTCTATTACTAGGGAACAGAAAGCCAGAGAATGCAGTAATGCTGTGGGACTCCTGTAGTGGATGGCAGCATTCACTGTTGATGGAACAAAACATAGACTGTACCTGGTTAGCACTTTGCACTGGTGTGCCTTGGTCCATCTCAGAGAGTGGTCTGTGGTTTGTCAGGTGCTGATGATTTAGCCCACATCTCCAAGGGCTAGTTCAGAAGCCAGCTCTGTGACCATTGCCAGCAATTTGATCTTGTCCAGCTATTAGTATATACCAGAGAGATGATGACAGGGATGTGAAAAATGGCAAGCTGGCATTAACTGGGGTTTGTTTAGCCAAGGGGGTTTCCTGTCAGCTCCCTGTCTTCCTGATGGAGGCGTGTGACACAATGCATCTGTCCGACTGCCAGAGAAAGTTTGGTGACGCGTAAATCAGGAGTTAAAGTAAAAGTGGACAATGGAGAATCAGTTCCTCAGCTGACAGAGAGCGAGCTGTCCCTGCCGTGGGAGGAGTGACTCCACATGCCATCCTGTTTGTCAGGAAGTACTTTCTTTCTGGTGTCAGTTGTCGGCCCTCTGGCATTAATTATTGTTTTGGCTACTTTCTGCAAAAAGGCTGTGTGGGTACTCAAGGGAGTGGACCCCTGAGACGTGGTTTTGTGATAAGCTCAGAACAAACGTCATTTACCTCCAGTTTGACTATCAGCTGTCTTTTACACACCTGAGATTTATTTAAAGGATGAGGTGAAAGAGTAATGTAATGCCTTGGTCAGAGTACATTATCAGTGTATTACAAAGGAAATCTTAACAGAGAGCATACTGTTCCCATTCTTCTATTAGGCAGAACTCTTGCTGTTCCATTTATATTGACATTACCATGTAGTAATCATTGCAGTCCTAGAGGGAAATACTGAATTGAATGTGTTTCTAGCCATTGCAGCAGATGGAGTGAAGTTAGTTAGTATGTTGGGACCAAGTAGCTCACACCAATTGCCAGGAAATCTATCTGATACGACACAAACATCTGTCCTCTATATCTCCTTTTCTTAGTGTTCATACCACTTGTGCTTCGGGATGTAGTAAGTTCTTAGGGAAGCAGAGTCCTCTCAGGGGTGCAGTGACAGCCAGTTCGTTAAAGAGCAGTGACCTCTCTGTGAAACACCATGTAAAAAACCTCCAAGGAGACTTGAAATGCCTCTGACGCCGTCTTATGTGTTTGGCAAGTGAAGTTTAACCACAGAGTACATTCACATTTTTCCTTCTGGATTTTCATTATGCAGATTATGCCTATTAGCTGCACAATGACATTTAAAGTAACAGTAAAGAAAGATCTCATATAAATAATTATGTCCTGAGTATGTATTATGTTGAATATGAGAAGCCTGCATTTGTTTCAAGCATTTCTTTTTTTAGTGGAGAAAGAGCATGTGTTTCTTGTGGCAGCAAACACGGAAAGAGATACAAAGATATTAACTGTGTAAAGACCTTTTGTAAAATCTCACAAGTCAGTGTGGTCAAGCAGTCAAGATAACTGTAGGACTGACCTCCACAAGTGGCAGGTGTAGAGCATGAGTTCTCATATTTGCAGTGTAGCAAATGAAATATCCTTTGGAATTCATGAGTATAGAATAAAATTTTAAAAGAGCAAGAAGGCTTTTGGTGAGAATGTTATTCTTGCATTTTTGAAAATCCCTCCCTTATGGAACACAGATGTGAAGTAATGGCTGATGTTTGGGGCTATGCGGATTCTCAGAACAAATGTAGGTCGTGTGGCTAACAGTCTACAGACTTTTCAGACTACTTTGGTGTGGGTCTGAGCTGGTGAGTCTGTTCATAGTGGAGATAGCTGTGGTCGCTGATCCCATGTGGACCTCATTTTATTAGGGAACTCCATAAAAAACCCTCAATATACTACTGTCTGGAAGTAATAGAGCTTCAGCATCTGGAATTGTATGGGAGGCCATGCAGACTTTAGTAGCAGGTATGCCAGTTCAGACACTGCTGTGTACTTATCTTTAAAATGACTGGCCAGAAAGTATTTTCAGTACTCGCCCCCAGGCAGTGGGCTATGTGAACCATTTGTGCAAAAGTCAGCATTTCACATTAGAAATTAAATATATTTCTATTAGATAGAGGTGAGCTCTTACCCTGCATCATCAAATACTGTCTTCTGGGGTTTTTTATCTTTGATTAAATACCAGTAAAAAGATCCACTAAGTAATGTCTTGTGTGTTTGTTACCTGAATTATGATTATGAAAGTCCTACAGATCTCTATTGCCTTCCATGCTGGAGTTGTGCTAAGTATTTTCTCCTGAATTGATGAAGTGTAATGTTAGTTATTCTCTGTTTGCTGTCAGTACAAGCTCTGAAAGGACAAATAGAATCTGGATTCATTGGTCTGTAGTTAGAACTTAGTTTCATTCTGGTACTTCAAAGGCTATTGTAGAAAGACTACACTGGTGGTACGTGTTTGTTAGTAGATGACAGCTGAAATTGTTGCATGCAACAATTATACTTCTTAGATACTTGCTCTGCAGTCTAGAGAATGAGTTCGTGTCATTGACCAAACTTAATTTAAACATGGAATTGATAAATAATAAATTCACCATTAGCTTTCTGATAACTTGTGTTAACTTTTAATGTAAAGAAGCACTTAGAAGATGACTATGTCCTTTGCGAAGAAGGAAAAGAGAATGATAAAAAATAATGTTACTTTGCAAATACTAAAGATTTTTTTATGGTAAAGAACAAAAACCAAAAGAGCTCGGAGGAGGAGACTTTTCAGGAGAACACATTGTTTACAGAGACTCAGGACAGCATTATCTTTTCCTTTAAATATGCCTGAACTTTTTTTTGTATAGAACTTATCACCATGGTGTTTGGGCGCCTTCTCCACGAATTCAGCCTTCCAGTATCTTTTGTGATGTAGCAAAAGGAAACCGAGGGGTGGATACAGTGAATTATTTGCTGAAGGTCTCTCAGAAAGTTTGAGACAGAGCAAGGAACTGAATGCAGATAACCTAACACTCTATCCTTTATTTTAAGAATGAAAGAATCCCAAAGGTTGAAAGCAACCCACAATATTGTTTCCTCTAACTATTTTCAGTTTAGATTGACTCGAACCCAGGCTTTTCCTTGGGATCTGTTCAAAGTAGTAGATATAAGGCAGATGTATTCAACAGTAAGCCCCTGCTTACAGCATGACATTTGAGCTTGCATCATTGTAGCCTCTTTTTTTGTTATGACTGTTTCTGTGCAGTGTCGTCTTTACCTGTCTGGTGCAGAGTATTACTTCCTATAGAAACTGGCTTGTAAGGACAAGGAGTTGGCCTGAGGAGACCACAGAGCTACTTCCTTTACATATTGCTGCTCTGGCTTTCTTCAGTCATGTGTCAAATACACCCCCTTGTTGGAGGTTATGCAAACAGTAACTCCTCTTCAAGGTGAACCTGGCCTAGCTCCTCCTAGGTCAGCATGGAGGTAAAGTGCATTTCAGTATCTCCATTTTACATTAGTGGTCACATCTCCAATTGTGGCTGTGCTAGGCACTATATAAAGAGCACTGGGATGCTCGTAAAGATACTTCCTTCATGGTAGATGCCTGTTTCTGGTGGTGGTTTTCTCATTCTCTAGAGTTTGTAGCAAGACTCAGTTGTTCAACGGTATGGAGGCCCAACTTGTTTGTCTTTCCATCTCAGTGTCCCTCAGTGAGGGCAATGTTCATGGCTTAAAGACATCCCTCATCCCCTTCCTGCTGTGCTAACTTGAAAGTGCAAAATCTTTTATTTCTTGTTGCCTGGCCTCTGTTCCTGTCTTCTTTCAGGTGATAAAGTGAACAGGTCCCTGGGGAACTTGTGCTCCTATTAGGTGCTTTACTTGATCCAGTATGATTTCAAATCAGAATTTGTCTACTAGCTTTGGATTTAGGTGGCAGGGTCCATTGCAAGTCAGGCTGCTGAGGAGTATGACTGCACTGTACACAGATTCTACAATTTCTACTTGTTACCCTAGTGACTCAAGATTATCAGCTTCAGTCTCCCTTTAAACTAAAACTAAAATTGGTCTGTGGTTTGCATTTAGGGAAGCCAAAACAATGAGGAATGGAATATTGGATGTTTCTTGGGTAGGTGAAATTGATAAATAATTTCATACTCACTCCTAGTTCCCACAGGGGACTCCTAGTGTTAAGATGCATATTCTGCAGGATACATTGCCTTATAAGCCAAATACATGGAGCTATTTAACTGTTATTTTCACCAGGTTTTCTTGGAGAAACATTTTGTGAGACTTTGGACTGTACACTATATGTATGTGAGGTATTTCAAATTATAATAAGGAAAAAATGAGCTCAAACCTTGGAAGATGAAGTGCTAAAGGATACATTTCATATGATCTGTGATTCTATGATATTTGCTTGTTTGTAGCAAGTACGCTGCAGCTACCGTCCATGCAATTATTCACACTCTCTATGTTATAAAGAGAATAGGGAATCTGCTTTCCAAACACAGATTTATAGTCCAGTGAACGCTTCTGGTGTAGTGTACAGCATGAGATATAGCAGGAAACCAGGCTTAATCATCACCATCCAGATGAATGCATTTTGAAGGATAGAAAGTAATTCAGAAGTCCTAGACCTATTTCATTGTAGAGATATTTCATTAGAACACTTGATGTCACCGCTTTGCAGTATTGACCTGGAAGATTCTGCTGCAATAATCCTGTATCTGATGAGCATACTCATATTTTTAATACCTTGTTTACATTTATTCATTACATGCTAATGTCTGCACCATATCTGTGTAACAAATAAATTCAGAGTGTGGTATTGCAACAGACACTGCAGAAATATATGAAGGTGTTTCAAGTTAAGTCCCTCAATCATTTGACAAAGAGAATCCCTAAGAATCCAACACTTAGTTTAAGGTATTATGTTCTTGAAATGGTTGCTGCTCAGCTTTTCTAATGCACATACTAAGCATAACACTCACACTTCACAGATCTCTATAAACCTCTTTCTGCTCTTTCAAACTTCCCAGTCATTGCTTTACGCTCAGTGTTTGTGTTCAGAGTTTAGTAGATTTTTTTTCCACATGGGGCTGGAATACTTTTTATCAAAATCTGCATCACTGGAGGCTATGGATGTGTTTCTGTCCTTATGTGTATACTAATCCATGGAAACTTAAGCTCTGCTTTCATCCCATCTGTGAAGGGAGTGGATTATTGGGAGTCCTAACTGTCCCAAAATGGGCAATGAGGGAATGCAATTGTACCCAGTATCAGAGCGAACACTGTAACTCCTGAAATAGCAAAGGACCATCTTTTAGAGTTCTGAAGAACTTGAAGAATGACTTTTTGTTAAGTTTTTAGCTTAATTTCTAAGGGAATGAGGCAATTGAGAGACCTATGTCTGTCTGTCTCCCTGCATGTAATTTTTGAAACTACTGACAATTTTTAACCAAATTTAAAAGAGAGGTAGAACTATCAAAGCTTCCTGCAAGTTTCATGAGTACTGACAGTTGAGTAAAAGAGGAATGTTCAAATTAGTGCTCTTACCGAGGGAACTCTTCTAATGTGTGTTTTTATTGCCAAGCCTTATCTGGCCAGTCAGCATTATGTATTGACAGGGCAATGTGTAAGGAGTGTGGGTGGCAACAGAGCTAATGTGGTGAGTAGAGGGTATATTAGGGGACAAAAATGTGTAGGAAACCAGACTTCATCAGTTCTGCCTCTTGGGGAATGAGCTGTTGTTTAGCAGATGCTGCATAGATGCAAAACCTCAGTTACAGTTTAGCTTTTGTCTTTTAGTAACAGAGTATAATGTGTAAAGACTCTTTCAACATTTGGACAGTGGAGCTGAACAAAAAAAGAGACCATTATGTGCAATATCTGTCAAGAGTGGAGAATGGTCTGTACTAGCCTGCCAAATGCAAATGAGAATTATCCATTCATTTAGTCCAAAGGAGAAAATGATATAATTTCTTTGGTTCAGTTAGTTTATTGCGACAAATAAACAAGGAGACGACCCCAATATGGCAAATGTTCAACTTCACATAGCTTTAAAGGCTGCAGAAATCATACTGCTCTGATGGTAAGCCTTATTTTACATTCTCTGCCCAGACATATATCTTCAAGTGATGCTTTTTTTTCTTTTCTCCCCACCCCCCCCACCCCAAGTAGAAGTAGAAGTAGAAAATCTTGTAAAGTAATTGAGGCCCAAGTCTCACTTACTTGCCTTGGGCTTTTAAGGCAAGGATACACTCATCCTGGTTGAACTCAACCAGCCTGAGTTACCTGATTTACTCTCTGCTGTATTAAGTTTAGTCAAAGCACTAATGCCATTTTGTACATCTCTGTCACGAAGCAGAGACATTCCAGATATTGGTTTGCAAACTGCTGGTCTGTACCCATGAGTGGGAGCGCAGGGATGTCGGGGATGTGGAGCTGAAATGTGTTGGCTGGTTTCTAGCGTACCCAAGCACTTTGCAGAAAGAAGCCACAAGGGAAGGATTCAGCTGCTCCTCTGCTCTTCAGCTGAGTTTGTGAGACTCACCTGAGGAGTCGATAAAGGCTCTGGGAAGAAGATGGATGGGCTAGAGGGGAAGCAAGCATGCCTTTGTGGTTGGTGTTCAGGTCGACCCTAACTGTAAGTGATGGACATGGTATGAAACAGCTAGAGCGCTCTGGTTGAGCACCTCCAAAGCGGCAGGTTGGATGCCGCTGTGGAGCGCTCTGCTGGCTGTTCTCTGCTGACAACAGATGGCAGTCTCCTCTCGCTGTGGGGATACAGCAGCAAGCTGAAAGGCTGTGCCTCTGTACACCCACAGGCACGCTAGGAAATATTCAGCAAGATGATGGGTCAGATTTAGCCCAGAGGTCAACAGAATACTACAAAAGTAGACTGTCACATGAGTGACCTTCCCCCGCAAGCTGGAACTTTCTTGGCAAAGTAGCTGTGATTCCTGGCAAAGCCTCACATCACCACCAGTGCCGTGTTACGGTTCGTCGCTTAGCAAAAACCCTCTTGTGCATCATACAGAGATTGCAGACCTTCAGTACCCAAGGCTTCAAGCAGATCTCATTGTTACCCTTTCACTGCAAGTCTTAGTGATTTAATTTAGAAAAAAAAATGAGAAGGTTTGCAACCTTTGTCTCCCAAGAAAGTTTTTTTAGAAAGGTAACAGACTATGTGGGTTGAAATAGGGTTGTTCCAGGGCCCTGATTTAGAGTGACTCTTGATGTTTCGTTCATCTTTCTGTCCCCTCCAAGGCTACACTGGCAGGTTACTGCCTTTCCCCCAGCTCAGTCCAAAAATGTATTTGCTCAGCTGTATTTGAAGAAAACGGGCAGCGTGGAGCGGTGTCAGGAGAGGGCTGCCGGTGTCGGAGCGGGGGCGGCTTGCCCTCTGGTGGCTGCCGGCACCGAGGCGGCCCGTGGCGGAGTGAACCGCTTCAGCGGCCACGGCCAGTGACTTCCTGAGCTGAATTCACGATCGGGCTAATTCTGCTGGAACATAAACTGATTAGACCTGTATGAGTGTCGACATAAAAGCTCCTTCTTTAAAGTGATTGCCCTAGGAAACGGAGTGGTCTATCTACAAACCAGCATAAGCAGTAGCGTAAAAGTCCTCAGACTTGAACTTGAACCATCAGGTGTCAGCCTAGTTCTGTCTCAAGGACTTTCAGTGCTGGGTTGCACCAATTATCTTCCTCCCTACAAGCTCCCTTTCTCTGCTCCATGATGCACCTGGGACTGAAGGACAGGTGCTCCCAGTGAAGTCCACAGTACCTTCATATTCCATTGGAGAGAAAAAATAAAGGGATCGATGATTAACTCGGGGATGGCCGGAACTGCTAGTGCCTGCTGAAGTGTGTTACTCTCTTTTACAAGAAAGTACAACACACACAAGCTGTGCTCTCCTCCTGGTCCCTTCCCTGGTTGCAGGGAAGGTGAACGAGGGTGGCACAGTCTCTCCCAGAGCTCCACTGTGCGCTGAGGGTTATATGTATATACACCTTGTGCTTCCATACTCAAACCTGTCCACCCTACAGCTTCTCTGTCCTTGTGAATTGGTTCTTCAGCCACCTCCAATTTGTTTTGCCATGTCTGTCAAAAAGAAAAGCTGTTGCCATGACCCTTACATTTCATGTTTTGATGTTAATCCTGACATTCTTTACCCAAATCCAAATAATATGCGTTGCCTTTACAGTTCTAAAGGAAAAATACTTATCTTGGATCTTAAATGCTTAATTGCATCTGATTAAACAAAGCCGCCTTAAAATAGACCCCAAAAGGAAAAGATCCAATTGTTGGCCTCTTAAATACCAAAACTAAACAAAACCCTGAGGAAATGAAGGGGTAGCAGTCAATGGTGTTACAGTTGCTTAGGGACTGATAGTGAAAAAAGTGGCATATGTCCAGAAGAGGCCCGCAGCAAAGAGAGGAAACCTCTGTCTCACATAGAGAATGGGATAAGGCAGTGCAGAGACTGATTTATATTTGCAAGTTAAATTTAAGAGACAAATGTGTATATATTTTATAGTTTGAAGACTATTCATGACATAGTATGAAAGAAAGTGAAGAAGAAAGTAACTATGATGACAAGAAACAACTCAAAACACTACTGTATTTTTTCTTTAGCTCCCCGAAGTCTGCAGGTCTTTGTGTTTCAATGCATCAGCTACTGTTTGGCACATTTCCTGAACCACTTTGTCTATTCATTTCTTGCTAATGTGAAAGTGCCCAGACTCCCTGGAAAGACGGCTTTGCTGGAAACCTTTCATTATGAAGGATTAGCTGTTTGGTAAACCTGTGTCCCCTTTAACAGTCTGATGGGAAGTGCTGGCTAATGAAGGGCTCATTGTGGTGGTGCTGTGAGTGTGGGACTTGAGTCCATTTTATTGCTCAGATTGATTGCAAGCCAGGCTTCTTTGTACTCCCAAGGACTGAAGGGAAACTGAGTCATGCTCTTTGGTTCTGCTGAAAACATGTGGTGAAAAATATGCTTTCCTTTCTCAGTACTTTTGCCATGTTTGTGGTCTAAAGACTTTATGTAGCAGGGAATTGTGTTGATATGTTATAGAATTATGTATGTAGATTTAAAAAGTGTTGTGTCAATGCCTGGAGACAGGTCACTTGAAACATTTCCATATAATACCAACATAAAAACCTGAAATAATACAAACCATTAAGTGCCTTTATTACTTCATAGTGTAGTTCTAAAGCTCTTGAAAGAACCAAATCTGAACATTCTCATCCCACCTCTAGTCAGGTAGAAGGCATGTCAGACAAGTATTGGATTTACTTCTTTGCTGATAAGCTTCCATATTTGTTTTAAATCTTGTGAGAGATTTAGCAAAATCTTTTATGGAAGTAATGTACTAGAAATCCATTCTCTTTGAAAAATATTCCTGTACAACTTGAAGAAATAGTTTTAAAAAACATAATCAGAATCCATGGTGTCAAACAGGATTCTTTTGTCTCTACAATAAATCTCTATCATGGAAACTCCCAAGCCATTCACAACCCCAGGGATGTCCAGTGCCTCCAAATACAGGGGTGCTGTAAAACCATCAGGAAAGTAAAACAAAACCCTACCCACACCCCAGTCAAGCTTCATGTGTTTGGGGGGAGTAGGGGGAATGCAGAAGGACCCAGGGAGCTGTTAAAGATCCAGAGACTATTAAGCACCAATGCTTTTGGGTGAAAGGGCCAGCAGGTCAGTGTGAAACTGCTCGTATTAAATTTAGAGGGCCCAAGCACATGTTTTGGATTTTGCTCTACCCCGCCATTACAGCTAATTAGGCCAAGTGCAGAGAGTGTCTCTGCTGATCCCAAACACGTGTGACACAAGCGGTTCCTTCCAAGGGGAATTGGCTCTGGGAGGGTGTTATTAGCTCTGTCTGGGCAGGAAGGGTAATCAGGTAGCCCAGGGCTGTGTGTGTGTTTGGGGGAGTCAAGGAAGAGATTATGTTTTAATGAAGAGATTTGAGCTCATTATCTGGCCTGCATTCAAAGACTGCAAGAACACTAATCGTGCACATGCGTGTGGTGGGAAGTGACTGGAGAGTGGCCAAGAATACAGAGGTTACTGCAACCCACATCTCGCACTCCCTTTCCCACTCCCCAAGCGCTGCCTGACCTCTCAGCTTCACATGGTTCTGCCTGTCCAGTTCTATGGGACTGTGGGAACACGTGGAGATAATGTTACTTTCTTACTTGTGATCCTACAGTAGTTTTTCACCATAGGCTTTTTATGTCTAGATGCCAAAGTGGGTCCATACCATTCATAAAGGAAGGAGATACAGCGCTACTTTTATATCTTTTTGGTGTAGATATATAAGTGGGCGTAGGACACCAGTTCCCAGAACAGTTCAGGGCTTTGTAGTGGTGCAGGAGGACAAGGCACCACCAGGACACGGGACAGGAGCTGTGGCACTGCTGGTAACTGCTGACACCAGTGCAAACCAAGTCCTCCCTCTCCCAAACTAAACACTCAGCTGCCTCTTTATTTTGGCAGTCCTTCTGTTCCCCAAAATACACGTACAACGTAACTCCCCATTTCTAAGATGCGCCTAACGTGGAAGACATGCTATATTCCTCAACAGCCTGTGGCTTGGCTATGCGGAAGGAAGACTGGATGTAGGATCATTTTGACAGACACAAACCTCATTCCCTGGGTAAAAGTCTGGCCCAAGCCTCTTCCCGTGCTGCTGCTGCAAAGCCAAGGGTGGCCCCTGGGGCCACAGGCACCAAAACCTGGTCCAGGTCTCAGCCCCAGCTGTTTCTCCAGGAGCACAGCACCTCTGGCACCATGGTGGGATACTGAGGTGACAGCTCCCCACTGAGCAAGGATCCCTTCCTACCACAGTGAGTCTGTGATTCCTCCTGCCATGTTGTCCTGGTTTCAGCAGGGATAGAGTTAATTTTCTTCCTAGCAGCTGGTATAATGCTTTGTTTTCTCTCTCTCCTCTTTCTAACAGACCAAAAATTTGTAGAACCATAAAATGCAGAGATGGAAAATGACCTGTTAACCCATCCAGCCCAGCCTCTCTGCCAGTGCCAAGGCATTCCCTTCAAACACCCTGAGTGACTTGTCTAGACCAAGCACAAACCACGCCAGCAATGGTGATTCCAGCACTTCCCAGAGAAGATTATTCCATTGTCTAATTGACCTTATAGCTAGGAAATTTTTCCTGATGTCTCGCCTCAAATGTTTCTATGCTAAGTTTGAGCCTATCACTTAGTTACCCATCCTTGCTCTGTCCTGAACCCCTATCCTTTTGCTTTGCATTTTTTGCTGTGCCTTTTGCCTGCAGACCTGGCATGCCCATGGGCAGGGTTTCCATCCTGTGTTTTATTGCTTCCTCTGCTCTGGATTGAGCTTCTGTGGTCTTCCTGAGACACGACCCCACAACCATCACCTGTGCAGACAGGATGTGGATGGGCTGGTGGGTGACTTGAGCTTGGAGCACCTAGCATGGAGCTGCCCAGTTAAAGATTTCACTGGTCTCTCTGAAGTTGAAATAGTACCAGCATGTAGCCAAACTCAGAGAGAAGACAGTAAGAAGAATTCAATTTAATTACAATAGTGATTATTATAATAATTGTAACTAGAGAACCCCTTTCTGATTAACAAGAAGACCTTACTTTAAAGCTTTGCAGACATGATTCTGATCAAAGTTTTAGAGGTCTTGGACATAAATACAGCACGTGCTGTCTACCCACTTGTCAGAAACCAGGTGACCACATAAAGAGAGATGCTATGCTAAAGGGATGTCACCCACTCTAGCTCAGCCTAGCAGAGCTCTCCTGCCCCTGGGCAGAGAACATCTGCTCAGGGCTTGTTCCTCCTAATTTGGTTCCTCCTGGCTTAACTCATAAGTGCCCTGTCCATACACAAAGCCTGACTTTCCAGTGAAGTGAAGCAGAAATGTTGAAGCCACCTGTGGTCTTCACCTGGCCCGTGCACAGCACCAGAGTTTTCCTGCCTGGGGCTGTTCTGCAGAACCTTCTTCCACCAGAGAGCAGCTGGTAAAAGGAGAGTGATGGGCTTGCTTGGCTCAAGATGAGACAGGAGCTAATTTGATGCTAATTATTATGGTTGTAATTTCCTCCCTAACCAGATGCAATCCCCTTCAGCCATCTCCAATGGTGTTATGCTTAGGGAATGCTTCCCACAATAAAAGCAAAGGCAGTGTTCTTTCCCAATTGCCCACAAGATCCATCCTCAGCCTTAATCTGAACAAGACACAGTACAATTAGTTATTTGTGTTCCTGAATTAGAAAAAGACTAAGCTTTAAAAATCCAATAATGCGTCAGAAAGATTTATTTGCAATCAGTTTATCCCTGAGCTCCATTTGTTGCAGATCTGGCACGCTTTCTGCAGTTTAAGGTGGGAAGAGCAGAGGAAGCCAGCAGCTATTTACAGAGAGCTCAGCACTGCATCTCTCCCTTTATGAATGGTATGGAGCCACTTTGGCGTCTAGACATAAAAGCCTATTGTGAAAAACTATTGTAGGATCACAAGTAAAAATAAATGACAGCTGCTTCATGGTGTAGTTGTACATGAAGAATATAGGGAATGAAGAAAAACTATTTGTGCTAAGTACTTGTTTTGCGTTTCCTTGTGATAAAAGTGCAGTAGGCAATAAGCTACGAGACTTGGGATCCTTTTGTGTTAGCATATCCCACACTCCCTGTGGTTGTGATGTGTGCTTTTACTGTTACAAGTTTCAAGTAATCACTGAAGACAGACACAAGAGTTTCAGTGTTTTTCAAATAGAGACAAGTAACAGCTCTGACTGCCCCTTAATGACTAAGCTCAGTCTAATTGTGTTTCTTGCTTTTCATCTTTTCTCTTTCACAGTTTCTTTCACTTACTTTCCCTTTTATGTATACTGTTACTTTCTCTGGAGAGAGACATTTGCTCCTCTATCTCATGTTGAGGCTGAATTCAGCTGAAGTCAGTGAGGTCTCTACTGCACTAACAGCAATTCTTCCTGTGGAAATAAATGGGACTTCAGAGAAGTTGGAGCTTGGTGATGCGTGCAGTTGAAATATTATTTTAAGGTTTTCATGTTTGATGTTGTAAACTATCATATTGCATAAACAAACCAAGTGATACATCTCCATAGCACAAGCCTGGAGGATGGGAACACAAATGCCTGACCTTCACCCTTATCAGATGCTCACAGAAGTCATTTTCCGTGATAGACCAGACACTGAGACTTTCTTCTGTGGCCAGATGATAAAGAAATGCCACTCACTGTATCCATCTCCCACAAAAAGAGCAAAACTTATGACCAGTTTCCCTTCCTCCAGAGGTGTGTCACTCATGTCAAACCTGAATGTTTGTTGTTATTTCCAAAGTTTTCTTAAAGACTTTGCATTGAACTGAGAGGGGATGTGTACTCTCAGAGTTGAAGGCATTCTGCCACTTGTTGCCTTCTTCTCAGGTTTTGACTGGGAACTTCACATTTACATACCCCTGATCCCTCTTGGTTTGTGTGTGGCTGGTGTCTGATGATCAGGATAAACATGGGAGATGGTGGGCAGCACCGTTATCTCCAGATGACTGCAGGTTGAGGACAGATGGGATATGGGAAGAGTGGAGGGATAGAAAGATAAGAGAAGGACCACTTAACCTCCAAGGTATGCAGAAGAGTGCCTGCACTACGTAATACATAAGGGAACTGCTTTAGTATCACACAAGTAATCTTAATTCTGGTGATTCTTAATGTTTGAGAGCTTGATTTTGCAACCACAATATATTCCTTTAACCCTATTTTATATGCCTAGTTTTTACTTAACTCAAGAAAGCTTTTTTTTTCCCCCATTGTCAGGCAAACTGAAAGCAATAGCACTGATGGCTCCTTGTTCCCTAAAGGTCAAATTGTTTTTTGTTTGTTTTTTTTTTTTCTTCCTTCCTATATCTCTGCACAGGAGTACCAAGGAAGTGCTGTAAGAAGGATTGCTGGAGAAACGGAAGAAAGTACTTCTGAGAAGAGGCAGCTCCACATCCAGGTACAGAGTCCTTTCTATTTGAGTTGGGAACGTGTTTTCATTCATGGTATAGTCAGAAGGGCTCTTTGTATCTGCAGGCACTGGAACTAAGTATTTGTGTTCTACCAGTTTAAAACAAATTCTGACTTCTTTAAGTGGGAATATTTGAGCATCACAAGAAAATGTGCAGAAAAAATCTATTTCAACATGGTCCATAGCAGGTGCCAGCTTGTAGTCCTTACAGCTGTCTTTAAAGAAATTGCAGGAACATCCTTTAATGGAAAGCTAATTTTATAGCATAGTTATTTGTCCTGGTTTTGACCGGGATAGAGTTAGTTTTCTTCCTACTAGTGGGTATATTGCTGTGCTCTGGATTTAGGGTGAGAATACTGTTGATAACACACTGATGTTTGGTTGTTGCTGGGCAACAGTTACACCAAGTCAAGGACTTTTTGGCTTCTCATACTGCCCCGCCAGCGAGGAGGCTGGGGGCGTACAAGAAGCTGGGAGGGGACACAGCCAGGACAGCTGCCCAAACTGGGCAAAGGGATAGTCCATGTCATATGATGTCATGCTCAGTATGTAACATGGGGGAAGCTGGCCAGGGGTTTAGACCACAGCTCAGGAACTAGCTGGGCATCAGTAGTCTGCAGGTAGTGAGCCATTGGGCTGTGCATCACTTGTTTAGTATATTCTTTATTATTATTACTATTATCATCATCATCATCATCATCATTATCATCATCATCATCTTCCTTTCCTGTCCTATTAAACTGTTTTTATCTCAACCCATGACTTTTACCATTTTTTTCCTGATTCCCTCCCCCATCCCACTGCGGAAGGGAGTGAGAGCAAATGGCTGTGTGGTTGGTTTAGTTGCCTGCCGGATTAAACCACAACATCATTCTACCAAGCTCTGACAATACCAAGTATACAATTGTAAGTTTGCTCATTCCTCTTATGTATTATGATATTGAATTATGATAGATTTTTAATTATATGACAGTACACTAAATATCATATACAGTATAAGAGAATGTAATGTAATGATTCATCTGAACACAATGCAACCTAAAGGTGTTCAGCCCTTCCTAGGATTGTGTCCCACATATGTACAATAACTAGAGCTCAAAAGCTCAAAGCAGCAGTGTAAATTTTTTTGGCATAATTATGAGCTATGAGGAGTTAACTATTGTTTGATCCTGTCAAACTGAGTTTCCAGAACTGAATTCTTTTTTCATATTTAACAGAGTTGATCTTGGATAAGTCAATGTCTCAGACCTTGTACCTGGAGCCCTGTTTGATGCTAGTTTTACTAGTTCATTTCATTAATTCTCCTGGTATTATGTGGTCCTGTTTTATGAAGGTTAATAATGCTCTCAGAGCACTCACACCTTTCTATATAATTCGTGTGCCTCCACTGTCACAGGATGTGAGTGCCTTGCATTCTTTGTGTTTGCTGTTCCATTATAGCAATTCAGGGAGGGACAATTATCCTTGGGGAAAAGCTGATGAATTATTGGGAGCATAGAAGTCAAATGCTATATCTGGAGAAGTCTTAGGTAGGAATAAATACCTGAGTCCAAGATATAAATCCTCAGAACTTCTGCTCAGTTACTGTGCAGCTGGGATTGCTCAGTAAGTTCCCCAGTTTCTGAGTATATAGTGGAATTTCTAAACGAGGCATTCTTCTGTTCATCTTACCTGAGCTGCTTTATCTGGTCAATATTGTTATGGGTTTGGGCTTTGCATACAGTGAAAGACCTGTCAGGCAATGGTGGTTTCACTTTCTATACAGTAGGTCAGTAGTTAGAAAACTCAGTCAGGACCCAGGATACTTACTTTTCATTTCTTTCCTCCATGCGAGGGTTAAAACCCATGTTTCTCACTCTTTGGATGAGTATTCTTGCCCTACATAGCTTAACCATGTGATGAACTGTTTTGCAGTAGGGAGTGTTCTCGTGCCTTCCCATTGAAACTATTCTACTCTACATGGTATAATAAAAGATCAGCTGAAACACGAAAGATCAAAAGAGAACATTACTTTCTAGTTGTTAGGACTGTGGAGGTGGAAGGGAGGCACAACAGCTATGATATGGCTTGTCTCTGATTTGTCTTTTCATATAATTGCTCTACTTAAAAGCTTGGTCTAGTGTCTCCCATTTTGCTTCTTCTCTGTTTCTTATTTATTACATCTCCATTCTTCCCAAAGTCATAAAGTACCTCTGTTTCCATATGTGTATCTTTCCTGCTTCCTCTAATCTGGCTTTTTTCTATCTGCTGCCAAAAGTGTGGCATATAAACTGGAGCCAAGTTTCCTAGCTATAAAAGAGACTTACAAGAACATCTTATATATTGTTCTTCTAATATGAAATAAATGAACTTTACAGAAAAAATAATGGCAATGAAAGCGGTGATGCAAGTAGGACCATAAAAGCATGCGGTCAGCAAAGCTCCTTTCTGCAAGGTTCCCTTCCTTCCCAAGCCTGCCCATGGAGGAGTTGACACATCACTTGTTGCAAATGTTTCCTCTGTAGCTAAAACTGGCTCATCATATAAGGCAAGTTGCTCTAAACAGAAGGAATAGAGCATATAAATAGGGAGGAGCAAGTCAAAGGACTGTATCTGTACTTGTGCGTGGTTCTGTGTGGGAGTCTTGGTGGGAAAGCTTAACTTGAGAAGAAGCCCACCTTAGAACACGACTAAAAATGAAAAATAAACTTATTCGCTTAATTCCAAGCAAGGTTAAGAGGAAAGCTTGCTAGCCAATGCTATCAGTAGCCTGTTTGCCAGTTTACATCCTTTTCTAGCAAGCAGCAATTTAAAGTGATTAATACGCAGTCACTTCATTTGAGTGATACTTAAACACTATGCAATTTTCTGTCAGTTTAATACATGTGAAATATTCTGCCAAACTCCAGAGTTTCATGCTGCATACGCATAAATGTATCCCCTTCCCTGTGTTCTCCTAACAAGAACATCAGACAACACCCCATACATACCTACCTTTGAAAAGACAGAATGGTAAAACTGGTTTCATAGAATTCCTGTCTGAGAGAATACCATTCTTCAAACATCCTGGATGATATTAAATGTTTCTGCTTGTTCCCTGGGAAATTAAGTAGTAAAACAAGTTTGTGTGTATGTGAAACCAGTTACAGAAGGCTTCCCGCTGAAAGCATATTGCCTACTTATAAACAGTCTTAAAAGTGGGGTTTTCACCTAATGAAGTAATTTCTGTTTGCTTTTACCATGGGAGCTGATGATCCTTTCCTGTTGGAAAGGTATAGCAAGTGTTTGGGACGATGAGGACCTCAGTGTTTCAAACACTGAACAGCTTCAGCTCACTTCCTTTACCTGATGAGGAAGGTGCTGACTTGTAAGCAAGTTCAGATCTTGCAAACAGCATTGAGGATCCCTTCAGCTCAAAAGGAATATTTGATATTTCTGACATCTCAAGAATGGAGTAGGAGACTCTTACTGGTGAGAGCTGCACATCAGATTTAAAATCCTAAACATTTTATGAGTCCTGACCACTGTTTGAAAATAGAGGTCCTAAAAGTGATCTGTGAAATGACAGTTGAGATGATCAGCCACTTAATATAGATTTAAGAGCCTGACTTTAGTAGTCCTGTTTGAAAATTTTAGCTGATACTTAGTGTCTACAGATTCCTCTCCTTGCAAAAAGATGCTAATTCAAACCCACCATGGACATTTATGGTTTACTAAAGTTAGGATTCATATGGAATCTATGCTTTCATTTATATTTAAGGCTCTGTAAGCAAGCAGATTTTCATGGGGTAATGCTGATTATCAGTGGAACCTTATATGAAAATTGATGTTTGCTGTAACCATATCTGATATCCTTATATCCCTTTCATTGATTTGCAGGAAACAGAGGGCATGGGCTTCAGCAATAGCTCCTGGCAAAGACGAGATGTGCCACATAGGGTTTATGTGATATAGAAAAGATTGTGGAGGAAATTAGATTGTTTTTCAATCCTTATTTTCCTAGTTGTTGTTCAGGTGGATATTACCTACAAAACTTGGGATCCCTGGAAGTAGAAGCACAAGTGCTATTACTTAAGATAAGGCTTGCATGGAGTTAAAATGGAAGCAAATCAGTCTCGTAAGTGGTTTGAACTACTGGTAGAATAAAAAGCTGTGTGGTGTTTGCTGACATAAAAGTGATTAGAGTATAGAAATGTGTAATACAGACAGCTTTACTGATCCTCTAATGTTGCCTTCATTAGAAAATAGGTGTACTGAGTTACTTACTTGGAGATATCATCTAAGTGGAGATGTAGTTGCTTGAAGATTTCAAACAAAATATCAGATTTATAGCAAGGAAAGAGTTGTCCACAACTAAAATGGATTTGTTTACTTGAGGAAGGCATCCTAACATTAAACGATTGGAAGGTATTTAATTTAATGAGACAGTTAGAAGACAAAGATGTTTTTCTAGGTGGATGTATGACCTTGGTCAATTTGCAAATCAGAATCAGTTTTCCCAGTTTGAAATGGAAGTATCTAGAATTCATTTCATCCTGAATGATTTAGGTCAAATATATGAAAGCCTTTATTTTCTACTGTACAGTAGTTCAGCACAATGGTTGGTAGAAGAGTTTTAGGTATTATTATTTTAATAGCTGGCATAGTGTTGTCAAGCCACAAAGCAGCATGCTACTTTCCCGATGTATCAACACTGTTCTAGGAAGTGTACACTCAAGTGAACTTCTATTTGTAGAAAAGATTGCTAGGGTGAGATTTTCCTACAAAACAGCACATAGCTCAGGTGAGAAAAAAGCAAGAAAACACTGTTAACATTAATTTGCACTGAAGGAAAGATGGCAAATGGAGAATATGACAAACAGGAAGTTGGCTTCTTTCCATGACACTCTATGGCTTTCACTGTCCTGGAGCTGTGCAACTGGTTTTGTGTGCATGGAGCAAATGGGATATGACAGGCTTAATCTTGTTTTTCTTGATGTTGGTGACTCACCTGAGCTTTAGTACATGTGATTTGAAGCCCAGTGATTAAACAGCATGGACTGAAAGGGCATAAGGAATGAATGACCCTGTAAGTCAGTGGAGTGCTCTTTCCAGCATGGTTTGGTATATAGCTGACAGCCTGAGAAAACCAGCTTTTCTAATTTGGTATGTTCTGCAAATACACGAGTGTTTTCTTGGAACCGTTTTTAGTCTGTATCATACTTTGTAGGAAAGAACTGGTTTTGTGGAGACCCAAAGGGAGCATCTGGCAGGCTATTAAACTAGTAGCTAACCTTTAATGACTCAGAAGAAAGCTTCATGTCCTGCCTTGATTTACTGCTAAATCATAGACAATCAAGCTGGCTTTCAGTCCAATTACTAATGCCAGGCATACACAAACAACATAAAGATCGGAATGCAGTGACATCTTCCCAGTTTGAAACATTTCCATTTCTTGCCTGAACCACACCTTTTGGGGCAGCATTCTCTCTTATCTTAATCTTTCTTGCTTTTACTGCTGATTGGAAAGCAATTTTTGCAGGTTAATTCTGCAAGATAGGCAGCCCAGTGCAGTGGACAGGAGCAGAAGTAATGAGGAAAGCAGGCTTAGTACATACAGATGGGTGTGTGCAAGCTTGAACTTGCCAGTATAAAGCACTGTGTTAGTGCATGGGCAAATGCAAGCCAAAGTATTCACATTGTCTTATACACGCACTGTGTAAAATTTGGCCCATTACTGTAAAAATATTTTAAAACTATTCTTCATGGGATAATGTGGTTGAATTTCTTTTTCTTATGCCTTGAGCTTTCAAAGAGATCTAAAATATTCAGTAGCAGTGTTTGGCAAAAATAAAATGCAACGAATCTTCTACTCTTGGCCCACTTTAGAACATAGATTTGTCCGATCTTCAGCTTTTTTTCTGACAAAGTGCTGCTGTTCAGGGTGTTTAGCCAGAGATTCTCATCACCCATTTTTTTTACTGGCTTTGGTGTCTGGATTCTTTGGGCTGTGCAGACAAAACAGCCTGGCGAATGTGAGTTCATTCAAGTGTGTAATGCTCTGTATCTCTGACTTTTTCCATTGCTTAGATCATCCAGATCCAGTTTTCCTCTCTGGAGACATTGTAACTATTTAAATTTTATCTCACTTTCAGCTTTTCTCTGATTTTCCATTTCTTGTCATGGAAAATTGCTATGAGGAGGTCTCAGAATTACAGTGTAATTATTGTAGCTCTTTTGGGAAGCCAAACAATGAAGGGTTTTGTAGGTTGGAAAATGAAATTAGTTTTTTAGTTTTTATTGTTCGAAACCTTTTCCCTGAGTTAATTCTGAGCTCCTCAAGCACAAGGACTCTTCTTGGAAAAGTTATGGCACTGTAAATGGACTTCTGTACGTGCATCTCAGTGAGAATAATTGGTAAAATTAGCAAGTTACTGTGGTTTTTTTTTCTCCCCCCTGCTATGCTGAAATCTACTGTTATTTTAGAACTGCTTACTGCAAAGAACAGGAATGGTAGTTACCTGATTATGGTATCCCTTTTCCATTCTCCCTTGTTGTTTGTTGGGACATCTTGCCATTTGGGCTCTTCTGGACAGGTTGTTCAGTGTGTTGATAGCAGAACATAATACTGAACATGAATCATATCACACTCTGCCTTGCAGTTAAAGAGGGAGCAAACAGTTGGAGTCCTATAGGATCTGGAAGAAAGAACCAATGTTTTTTGGCCCTCTAGGTATATAAATTATCTCTATTCAAAGTTGTGATAAAACTTTCAAGTTTTATGGGGAGCTTAAAATTTAAAGTAGCCAAGTTTGAATCTGTATACATCCATTAGTGAACATTCTCTTTTCTGGCAATTGCAGCTGCCTTGCGCAAGATTTTATCCCTCTCTTAAAGTCAGTGTGACAAGCCTGGGTATTTGGCCAGTGACTGGGATGTCACTTGACCCATGGTATATGTGAAAAATTACGCTCTGAAAGGTCTCAGATGCATGAATCTAAAAAGATCTTACTGTGAATAGACATAGATAGGTATATGAGTTCTTATGGTCACTCAAACTGTTTCTGTTCACCCAAACTTAACAATATTTTACCAAACTGAAAATAATCTACATAAAACTCAACAATGCAAATAACTGGGAAGGCAGTGAATGACAGCTGCAGGTCAGGAATGTCATTTTGTCTATTGCTTTGTGCTTGGCATTCAACAAGTGCAAATATCTGTTGGACTTCAGCAGGCAGAATTAAGACAACAATGACAAGGCCTTATGATCTGAGTAAAATGCAGGTGACAATAAAAGAAGACAAAACTAACAAAATTCCTACAGTGCAAAAGCTGAGTATATAGAGACATTTTATGACAGATGTTCTGGGGCAACTGCGTACGCAGTGTGCAGCTTAGCAGTTCAGGATTGTGTGATAGTTTTGGCACTGTGATGAATGTACTCTTCTGAAATCTGAGCAGGAATGGATATACCTTTTCAGATGACTCTTCTTGTCCAAGTTCTATTCATAAACATGCAGAGATGCTTCCATTAGCTTGTAGTTCGTAACATACCTGGAAGCATCTCTCCATATTAATTCTTGGGTCTAGCAGCAGGCAGGAAGCAGGTCTTCGCTGAACTCACTGGGATGCCTTGATAAAGCCTTGCCTGTCATGAGGGAGCATGACCTGCATGAGGAGAGAGTGCCTTATCCAAGACTCTTGCCACCTCTGGAAAGCAGCACATGCTGAACCTCCTAAGGTATGGAGAACTGTGAAGTATCACAAGACTTTGCAGGACTTAGGTTCTTAAAGCCCTAGCCATTTGTACTGGGATTATGTGAAGAACTTTGATTTACTTTGGAAAACATTTCTGTTCCTTACTGTTGTCCAGAGTGGAGAAAGGGCAAAAGCTAAAATTAGGAAGGTAACTAGATTGAAACTGTGTTTTGCTTCTTATAGTATGGGGACCAGGATAATGGTCTTTGCTCCTGGGGAGAAGTTGGCAACTGTATGGCTCTGTTCCTTCCATAGGGCTAGCCGTCACCCAGCAACAACTCTGAGCTTGTTTGGATTCGTACATGCCCTGGCTTTTCTTAGGCACTTTGAAAACTAGAGCTGTGTAGAACCAGATCAATATTCCCAAGCTGTGCCTTTTGCAGAGATCATTCAAAGGGCCTGTATGCATTGCAGCTACAACAGAGGTTGGCTATATATGGTAGGTTTATCCTACTTGGAATAAATAATAGCCATGAAAGTGCAGCTGTCTGCTATCATCCTGAGTTTCCCAGTGGGCTTGCAGAGGTTGTACTGAAGTGCATGTAGTCTCACCTTTATTATTATTGCAGCATCAGTATAGCCTCATAAACAGTGCAACTCTTGTGGCATATAGATCAGGCCAGTATTATAAAGGCTGAGGAGAGGCCTGAGTATTTGATTTGGTATCCTTTTAACAGATGTGCTGAGTTTTCTAAGATTCATCTACCATGAACATGTCCCAGAGAGGAAATAGAGGAAGAGTAAAATTCCTAGTGGGGTGAAAGATTAGCAGCACTTACATGGTTACAACTAGTCTCTTTCCGTTCCACACGTGCATTGTTAATACTCCAAGTGCGACATGGACTCCTGCTGTCCCCAGCCACATCACCCCATTGGATGCACAAATGCTTTAGGGCACAGCAAGCCGAAACTCAGCAGCTGAGATGCACCTCCAGTACCAGTTATGTCCCCCATTAAGAAATACAAGTCTTGTGGTACTGATCAGTGGCTAAGGTTGAATTGTTAGGTATTAATTTAATAGATACTGGCTGCAGAGTCAATACACACACAGTTAATCCTTGGAATGCATATTAAATATGTGACGGTGACTTGGAACAGCTCAAACATAAATAGCATGAGGTTTTGGTGCCTGAGCCAGAGACCCCAACAGATGGTCTAGTGCAGTATCAGTTCTGCAGCTGTAACTGCATCTGTCCAGCTTAATCCACTACCAGAGCTTTATTTTTGTTTCACAAATTCATTAATCTGATCTTGACTACAGAACTGAGGAAATGAGCAAGCTAGGCTGGCAGTCTGTGAACTTCACCTCCCCTCTTGCTGCACATTGCAGTTCAAGCCTGCAGCAGCTTCTGTTGTTCCAGTTGTAATCTTCCTATCTCCTGTCTCAGTCATTTGCACTGAACAGGGTACATTACAGTTCTGTGACATGAACTAATGAGCATTGCTTGAGACTGTTCTCATGCCTGATGAGTTCAGGATTTCAAAATAAGTTAATGTGATTTTGGGGGCTTTTGACACCTGCCCACGGTATGACTCAAAGACCAGGTCATGGCTTGCATAACAACTGGTAGTAACTTGCCAGAAGGAATGAATGCTAGTAACTATGTTTCTTTAAATCTTGTCAAGTGCCATGCCATGCTAGGAGCGAGATGCATGCTTTCTTATTTTAATCTGATACTTTCTCATCTTTATTGGACTGTTTTGTGTCTGGGGAGTTTCCAGGAAAAGAGCTATTGGTAGAGGCTGAGCAACACGTGGGTTTTCCAGTGGTGGGTAAGTACCAACGCCAACCAACAAGTATGCAGCCAAGAGGTGGGGTGTGCCCAGTTCTTAGACATTGACCTAGTTCTGTAGAAGGGTAGAAACTAGAAGCAGGGGACTTGAACATGTATTGTGTGGATTCTCTGTCAACAGAACAAACTGTTGAGTTCTCTCCTATAGAGCAAACTGATTGCAAGACAAGATTTTAAAGATATTTGTCAAAAAATGTCCTACTCAAAGGAGCCAAATCTAACATGGAGAAGTGAAAAACAGAAAACCCAGGAATCATATAGATGATACAATACTGTAGGAAAAACACATGCAAGAGGGCAGACACAGTGAATGGATGTTGAAGATACTATAGGAAATGATTTCCTTGAAGCAGGAGTGCCACCAGACCAACAAGGCAGGAAGCAGGAAAGCAAGTTGGTCATCATTCTGTATTAAAAATGCAGAGGAATGTTGTTTCTTATGCCTGTATACACAACAATTTGGACTGTGTGCTACAGGCTCAAAGGCTTGATCTGCATTTAGTATTTTCCACTGTAAAGTGTAGCAATATATGACAATAATGGCATACTTTGTCTATGGCTATACAATCTATTGTGTATTGTGTAGCTATTGTCTATGTATGCATAATCTAAGTACTTGTGCTACAATTGAAAGCTTACTATTGCTAACAACACCTTGGTTGAAAACATGTTAGTTAACAAGAACAGCATTTATATGTTAACCAAAGGAATAATTGTACCAAGAGTACAAGTACTTTGTTATTTTCTCAGTTTTGAAGTAGTTCTTAACTGAAGAACTGGCCCCATCTCTAACACCTAACCTCATGATGTCAGCTGTTCGGGAAGAAAGCTTTAGACTTTCTTACTCCCCAGTGATCAGCTGTGGGATCTCATCAGAGAGGGAGACAGTAGTTTGTGGGAATTTCTGTTGTGTCCATTCCTGGAGTGGTTTCCAAAGAGCTTTTTCTGCAGACCAACCTCTCCATAAAGTACTTTGCCTCCGCCACACACATTAAACTTTCTAAATTAGAAATCTGAATGTCATGAGCCCTTGAAATAGTGTCATTGTCATAACCAGAATCTATCACCTAATTAAAGAGTATTGTCTTATTCCCCATCTTATCGGATCTCCCCAGAGGCCTGCTTTGATTGGTTCCAGTAGAGCCAGGCCCTCAAAACGGGACAAGGACTCTGACCTGAAACGAATCTTCTACACTTTCTGTGTATCTGGGGCTGATGCAAAGACATGAAAATGGATTTTATGTCCAATGTAGGGTATATTAAGAGTGATGGATTGGATTATCGTTTGCACCACAGTAATACTCCAACAAAGTGGAGGAGGTTTTAATGGCAGACTTGAATCTGAGATAATGGTTATACCTTTGAGACAGTTGTTGTGAGTTTCTGAATAACTTCAAGAATAAAAATAGCAGAACTCTAATTTATTACGTCCTGTCATTTTCATCATCTGCATGTGGTAGCACCCCTCTGCCATCCACCCGGACCAGAGATTGTGGAGAATAGTAGGTGGACAAGTCAGTCATGCTGCTTCTAACTAGCTTACTACCAGCTGGACTTTTCTCCAGGCACAGGAAAAAAATCAGAGAAGCCTCCTTCTGCACTGCATTCAAGTTTCCATTTGTTTGAGCTGTACTGAACATATTTGAGGGAAGAATTGTAGTTTAGGACCTCAGTACTCCCTCTCTGGACTTTCTCTGGACCCTGTAAATTCTTTCTAGAAATTCTATTTGGAAATCATTTCACTGGCTTTATTAGGGTCAAAGGCAACTATTACCCTATTATTTTTTAGCTCTTTACTGCAGAGGATTTTTAAATGAACACGGATAAAATGTTTTCTAAAACCATAGCAATAGCTCCCTATTGGACTAGGTTACCAGGCATCTAATTCTGTGTTACTTACCCTCTAGCTTAGAAGAGAACTTTGGAGATCTAACCAGCTCTGCATTAACCTTGCAAGATTCATAGCAAGGCTGCTGTGTCTCACAGTCTGGGCTCAGTCTTGAGTGGAGGTGTCAAACTGGAGTAAAAATACCTCCATCTGCCTGTGGGTATGGGACTGAGCAAGTAGTGACAGCAGTGACATTTCTGCTCCCTGGGGTAGCACTAGCAGCTCCCCATGCATGCTTTGACAGAAGTCAATGCTGGTGCCTTTACTGACCGAACTCCTCTCAGGGTTGGATCCATGGCTTTTACTGCTCAGATTTTCTTTATTACTTTTCTTTAGAAGTTTGTAATTAAAACTAGCTCTTAAACTGTCCTGTCATGTAAAGTACAACCTGAGAAGTTCTAGCTTAGTTGCTGTTTCCTGATGTCTAGAAGTAATGGGATTTTGTTGGGCAATGGTGGCCAGTGTTGGTGCACAGACATTTCTGGCTTAGCAGCACAAATGTTTATGCAGCTGAGAGCTGAGGCTGTGGTAATGCACAGAAATACCTCTCTCAGCTCCCAAAGGTGCAGTTTCCCATCATAAGCCCAGAATTTCTTACCTTCTATGAAAACTTAAATGCTTTGATTACAGGAGGGAAATTCAGAATAATTTGAAGACTACTTGAACCAACATGTTAGGCTACATCAAGAGGTATATTTTTATGATAATGGTAATCAAATGAACTGCCTAAGGGCAAATAAGCAATTACACCAGAGATGAAAGTGTCTGACATGATCATTCAGAAATTAGAATACCTGTTTGATCACTTCAGTCATCTTGCTCAGGCAGTTAGTGATGGCTGCCTGCAGCATGTCCCTTACTGCCCAGGTCAGGGTGACAGCTTAAAGTCTTCATGGTTGGAGCTTTTTATTTCAAATTGCAGTATTTCAAAATATGAGAGTCTGGGGATATAAATTGAGGTTTCACTGAGCCATATTCAATTCCTTTTTTAATAGAGGATGGTTATGTCTTTACTGACATGAAAATGACATCTCTAGGCTTTGCACTCTAAGAAGAAGACAACATAGGGCAAAATTGTTGTTCCTTGGAGGAATCTTACAGAAGCATGTGATGCTCTCAGAAGAGGCAAGAAGGCAGGTCCAGTCCCCATCCTTACTTTGAGCTATGCACTATGCACACAAATCTTCTCATGTTTGACCTTTGCAGCCATAAAGCTGGAATGACATCAACATATTTTCTAACATTTAGTTGGTTTGGAAGCCAAAATGATACAATCTACATAATACCCAACTATGTTAAATGAACCCAAGCGCATGAAGTAGTCAAATAGTTAAAATCATGGAAAGAAAAGCCTTCCACAGTAGCAGAGTTTCAGTGCTGCTTGCCTGCCTTTAGAGAATCCTGGTCTCAGTGCTCTGCAAGGTTTTGGTACCTAACTTTAGACAGATATTTTTGGTTCAGGCACCCCATAATGCCTGATCTGCTGAAGGCAGTGTCAGTTTAAACAGTAATTTTTGACTGTGGTGGCAAAAGGCAAAATGGATATTTTGTTCTATGAGTCAGTGACAGTTTTCAGCTGCTGTTCTTTACAATGCAGAAAAGGCATGTATATTTATATAGTGTATCAGTAAGAAAAATGTCAACAGTGACTGGCCTTGGGCACTTGAGGATTAACAGCTCTCTATGCCTGTACCACAAAGAATAAAAACTCATTGACCAAATGAAACTTCAGAATCATACACTGAAAAAATGATCACCATGGTTTTGCAAGTGAAGTTTATGTTAAGGGATAAACTCCTCACTTTTTGAAAATGGACTTGGTACTAGTGAACTCCTGGGAACCCATTGTTTGCTTTTAAGGGGAGGGGGAAAAACTGTGAAAGGTTAGCTTATGAAAAAAGTTTATTGGCAGTAGGCTGATGTTCTAGAAAATACAAATTTTTGGGCATCAGAAAGCTTTTTATAGATTTACAAATCAAAGTTACTGTCAGGGACTGCTTCATTAGACATAGGATAAAGGGGGGAGATCTTTTAGATGTTTGCACATATCATAACATGAATTAATTCAGGTTGCAGAGTCTCTTTAATGCTCTTAGGTCTGTTTGTAGTCATAGTGTAGTGGGTTGATGTTGGCTGGCTGCCAGACGCCCACCCAGCCGCTCTCTCACTCCCCCTCCTCAACAGGACAGGAGGAGAAAACAAGATAAAAAAGGTCCTTGGTTGAGATAAAAACACTTACCAATTACTGTCATGGGCAAAATAGACTCAACTTCAGGAAAATTAATTTCATCTATTGCCAATTAAAATAGAGTTGGATGGAGAAACAAAGACAAAAGCTGAAACACCTTCCCCTCACCCCTCCTCTTTCCCCTCCAAGGTTGAACTTCATTCCCGACTCTTCTACCTCTCCCCGGACTGTCAGAAGGGGATTGGGAATGGAGAGTCGTGGTCAGCCCATAGCAGTCCCTATCTGCCATTCCTTCCTCCTCACACTCTTCCTCCCTGCTCAAGTATGGGTCCTTCCCACAGGCTGCAGTTCCTTCAGGGTAAACCTGCTCTAGCATGGGATCTCTAGGGGCTGCAGTTCCTTCCAGCCATATCCACCTGCTCCAGCGTGGGGTCCCCTGGGACCGCTGGGGTGTCCCCTCCTGCTCCCACCCTGCTGCCCACAGGCAGGTTCTCACACCGTGTCCCTCATCCCTCACTGCCAGGCAGCGTTTGGCCCTTTCTGTCACAGGGGTGCCGCCGGCTCCTCTGATTGGCTGAGCTGGACCCTGCCCTGAGGCGGCTGGAACTGGCTGGAACCGGCTGGAACTGGTTGTGTCCAGCAGAGGCAGCCCTCGCCTCTCCTCACAGAGACCCCACAGCCCTGCTGCCACCCCCTGGGCACAGGAACCCAATATGACCTGTATTTTTCAGGAAAGTAAAAAGACTTACTTAGGTCTATAACAATACGTGAAGATACAGGTTTACAACAGTCTGATTTCTAGAAATTTCTTGCAATTTTTCTGAAGTTTTGGACAGCAGAGTTCCAGTAATAGTAGCGTTGTCTTTAAGGAATTGCAGGATTAAGGGAATACTGTGCAATCTGCACATCCTATGTGGTGAAGTAAACCAGTCCAAGAAACGTACTATTCTGAGGGAAAGATCTTAGCTGGTTTACAGAAAAGGAACATCCTTATTTCCAGCCCACAAACAAGTAAAGCGTGGAAGAACAGGGTAAGTGATGGGCAGTTGAACTTTAACCTTAATTTCAGAAAAGATAAGCAACTGAAAGGGGAGTCAGGTTCTTGAGGCAACTCCCCTGGCCGGTGGCAATGACCTGCTTCTGGCATGTTGTTTGCAACACGGGCAGTTCTGTAGAAATTAGAACTACTCGTAGATAAAAATCAGGCAGCAAAAATCTGGCTTTTCACATGCATAGGTTGATTCTTATTAAAACCTCCTTAATTCATATGTGAATAAAGCTTTATTTTCCTTTTCATTTGTGAAAACTAAATGCCAAGGCACAGCAGAGCTGAACTTGTCTTAGTGGGCATTTCCTTATGCTCCAAAAGTCTGACGTCAGGGCTTGGGCAAAGAATGCTTCAGCTGAACCTTGTGAGCATAGTCCATTGAGTCAATACCAGGAGAGGCATGCAGGAAATATAAGTCTGCCTGCAATTTCTTTAATGAGCAGGATGTAGAAGAATGAAAAGTAATTTCAGAATAAATCATGAAAAGTAATCCTTCAAAATAACTTAAACAAATTAACAAATAAAAGCATTGAAAACTCATGAGCCAGGCCCATTTCCCTCCACGGAGATACGTGTAAAAGTAATGTTGGATTTTTATTTGTTTTGAGACATTTTAGAATTTTTATCTGCAGTTTTCCTCCCAAATTGCAGGCCAAAAGTTTACTTTAAGGGACTGCTGTATATATATATTAATGCGTATGTTTTTAGAAATAAGATTTAAGGAAAAACACTCTTTTTCTCTATGAAATCATAAGAGATGGCAGGACCAATCTTCCTTGAAGCAGTATTGTCATTTGGCAAATCAAACCACAGACCATATTGCATTTGCACCTTCTGTTGCAGTTTAGAAATTATTGGCCTGGTTTCTAACAAATTAGGTGTGCCCTTCCTCATGACTGTGCATACTTAACTTATGCAGTTCCCACAATGGCAAAAAAAATGTGTATGTGGCAAAAAGTGGCTTCCTTCTCTAAAGTATTTGATTTATGCATAAATGTCTTGTTTACATGTGCTACCAAAACAATAATATTTCTATTTGAAATAGACTAACAAGAAGAATGGCTGCTGGAAGCTGTGGAGAGGTTTGCAGTATTGCAAATCCAAGGCAAGTGGGGATGTGCTTACTGGTAGGTGATGACACAGCGATCCCCAATTGCACAGAGGGAGTGAGTATGTTTCATGTTAGAGTTGGTGTGAGTTTTGGGCGAGTGCTGGGGTACCAGCCACAGTGGGGGGTTGTGTCCCTCTTTCCACCACACTGTGCTGGGCGCACTGCACATCTGTCTGTTTTTCTTCCCTGTGGCCAGCAGCATGGAGCATCAGAAGCTACTCTGGAGCACCTCCCTAAAACACCTATTCCTGGTGTAAAGATTTTAATAGTGGGTGGTTTGAATGGTTCAAATATACGCATTAGTTAGATCAAAAAATAATGAAAGCATGCAGTATCAGGCTGTATCTGACAGGTACTCTAATGCAGAGGGATCCCTCTGTAAGAACTTGCTTGCACTCTAGTTGCTGTCTTTAATTCTGAATACACTGTGAGCAGACTACCTGTAACTCTCAGGCCACTAAATGTTGGTATGTTCTTTACTATGTGGCATAAATTGCATCTCTGTGTTGCTGAATGTTACTGAAGCACAGATAATCTTTAAGGGACTTTAATGTTAAGTGAGAAAGAAGAAGAAACTGAAAATGCATTTACTGTTCTGCATTTCAAAAGACTTCTGCAATTTTTCCTTACCTTTAAAGATAGTAACTAGAGAGCTCGTGTGGGAGCCTTTGCTTTTAAATTCTGCAGCAACCGTAATACTCGCTGATTGAACTTGCAGTTGGCAAAAGCAAAAGCTGGGGGGGATGTAAGGGAACATGTGCTGTCCTTTGTAGTTCCAGTTCTTTTGGAAGCACTCACAAATAGCTTTAGTTTCTTTAGCAAATACAATGGCATCATTCTGGGCATGCCTAGTAGAAGTGTTCTGGGGCTAGTAAACTGTGAACAAACCTGTTTGCATTGCTGTACTGTACAGCGCAGCACAGATAAGCCCTAATTGTTATGCAACTCCTTAGCATAAGCTCCTGGCATGGCTCATATGCTTCCCTTGTACTAAGACCGTCCAAAATAGCAACAAGAAAGCATGTAACTAAAGACACAGCAGGAGTGTAGGAATTCACCCAGGCCTTGGATGTTCTAAAGCTTGAACAATTCCTCATTTTAAACCTTCCAAAATGCTAAGCATAATGTATTTTCTTCGGAGCTTCTTCAAGGTAAGCAATTTCAAACTTTTCCTGAGTGTGGGAGTTTGTTTGGTTTAGTTTTGTTTTGACAAGAGAGAAACTTAGATTTGAAGTCTTTGTATAGGAGCGTAGAAAGTAGTTTTCTTGAGAACTGATGCCCAGTGAGTGCACTCACTAGGTTTGCAATTAGCTTTGCTATGTTAATATTTGATTTGTAGAAAGTGGTTATTTTCTGCTACGATAAAAAGCAAACACTTCTTGTGGATTTATGTTATACTATGAAAACCATAAAATTTATGGTGTAAGCCACATCCTTCAACACGGAGTTGTTAGTAGTGAAAGATGCATTTTATGAGGCAAAACCAAATTGTAATTCATTTTTATTCTATTTTTCCAAAGTCTGTTGTATTTTAAACATGCCAAATTCAACAATTGAACACTACCACCATTGAAAACATTTTAGATACAAAATAAATTATAAAATGTTGCCAATAAGTTTATATTTCATATTATTAAAACAACCAGACCAAAAATCTAAACTTCAGTGATCGGTATGTAACTCTTTGGGGACAGTTTCATTTTCTGTGAATCTTGTAAATTCTGCAGTTGTATGACTGAGGTCCTGCTGTTGGACTGAAATAGCTGTTTAGGATCTGAGTCCCAGCTGTGGCTTTCACCCTACTCGGAGTTACAGCACAGTAGTGTTGCAACTGGAGTCTGTGCTGCAGGTTTCGTTAGAAGCATGAGCTGTGAAATGCATAAATGATTTTGAGAAGTGTGGGTCAAAGGAAATGAAAGTTTAATTGGATTAGCGAATATTGGATTATTCTGTCACCTAAAATGTTAGAATTTGAAGTGTAATAAAAAATTATGAAGAAAAATACTTAAGGAATAGAGTAACTGTAATCAGCTGAATTCCAGCTTCTCATTATGTTGTCACTTACACATTTTCATGCCAAACTACTTCTTGGTAGGATTGCAGCTGTAGTGTAAAGTCAGCAGTAAATCTCAACCCAGAGCTGCTCTGTGGAGGCCCACTGCTGCTTCAAATAAATGTGAGAAAATGTTTAATTTTGGTCCTAAACTACATAGCTACAATTAGCACCTGCAATCACCCAATGATTCATAGAAAACCAGCAGCACTTCTAAGTAGAAGATGGGCCTCATTTTTTGGCATCCTTCCTTAGGGAGATTGTGTGGGGATGGTCTTAAAAATTGCCTACATTTAGGTTGAAAATATTTACTTAGCTTTTTCTGAATTACTTTATTACTCTGAACACTGCATTCCTTGGGGGGTAAAAGCGAGGGACAGGAAAAATACAGTAGGAAGGTTTTTCTCCGTTACTGGGACATGGCTATTGACTCATCATACTTGCATTGCTGTTTTATCACATGACAAGCTTTGACTTTGAAAAATTTCAGCGTAAAACATGCTGCTAATGTGTATGTAAATACCTTACTTTAACGTGGGAGAGTATATACTTCTCAGTACTTAAAAGAAATTTTTTTACATAAGGATCAGACATCTAAAATAGCGTTAAGACACCAGTATTTGAGAAAAACAGGACAGAGTAAACCTCGTAGCTGTCACCTCTTTTATGGTGATCACTGGATCCATTCTAAAGATGATCATTTTAGGTTTTAACAGCCTTGTGCCATCTCTGATGGTTCCAGTTTGAGAGATTGGCAAGGGTCAGTTTCTGTCTACAGGTTTAAGTTTGCATTCATTGACTTAAATCTAAGAGTCAGCTAAGTCAGATTTTGTCTGAAATGGAGGTAAAATTAAGGCTATTTTAATTACAGTTTATTGGTTTTTGTGAAGTTGTCTTGAAATAGAATGCTCTTTATTGAAAGCTGGCCACAACACGGTATATCTAGAGCTGTATTTTACAGGTCCTGTGCACCACGCTGCACTCTGACATTCTTGTGACTTGGGTCATGCTAGAATAACCCAAATAGCTTGAAATGCAGCCTGAGGTCTTAGCCATGTTTCTCAATCGGATTTTAGCCCCTAAGATCCCCATATCCATGGCTGGGAACTTTAAAAGTATCACCCTCACCTGGCTGGAAAGAAAAAGTAGCCTGGGCCAAGCAGCTAATAAACCTGCCCTTGGCTTTGTGATACATGCTGCTAATCCTATGGGAGAGTTACTGTGGTGCCTCTTGTCCTCCTCTGGAAGTTGCATCAGCTGCCACTGAGGAGCAGGAGGAAGTGGGAATAGCATAAACCTGTCCCTGCATCTTTAGGAGGGAGCTTAGAGCTGGGTGCAGGGCTGTGAGGCAGGGTTGTTAGGGAGGAGCTTGGGACCCCTTGGCTCCCTTGTTCTTTTCTGGCTGGAAGGCTTTTGGAGCACGGAACTATGAGTTTATGATGCATAACCGTGCGACGGTATCACGGTGCCTTTCACTGCCTGTTCAAAGTAAACATAAAATTACATGCATATCTGCTCTTGTGAAGATGTGTCAGCAGAGATATCCTGTTATATCTTGGCCAATCAAGATTTTTATCTTCCATAAGAATCCATTTAAAGACTTAGTAAGTTTATCTTTGGTTCTGCCAAGAGAAATGGAAAGAGATATTGAGGTTGTTATAGATGCACAACTGAATTGGTTTTAGCTGCTGGTTTTTTCTCACTAATTTAAACAATTCTCTAATTAAAATATTCAATATGTCTGTTCACTTGACTTGGTATGAAAATACTTGGTTTTCTCCGAAAGCATGCAGAAATCAGTGTAACTCCTTATTAAATGAAAAATTGTATAAATGGCTCAGATGAGCCATAATTGGTCAGTTTTTGAGAAGGGCAACAGTGAAGTTTATGGGAGTATATTGTTTTCTTTAACTTCAAAACCAGAAAATGCTGATTAAAACTGCTTTCTTTTACAATGAAGGCCATAATAAGAATCGTGTTTTCACTTATGGCATGGAGTGTTTCAAAACAAGCAGCCTATTGCAGTCATTTTCAATTCCTGTCTAATACCACTGGTACAGCAGTAAACAAGGCATGATGCAGATTTGCTACTAATACCTTTAATGCCTCTAAAATAGTACGCCTATTGTTCTCTCTGAACCAAAGCTCCAGGCCACTAATACCGGCTAAACAATTCCTGGCCACTTTAAAAGGCCAGTGTATGCCTGAGCAGTGATTGCTGCAGTTGCCAGTTGCAGGCAGTTTTTGGGAGCCCTACTGCTGCTGTAGGAAACAGTATTGCACAGCTGTAGAACATCCTAAATTCCTCTCAGATGGAGTGTTCAAAGTGTCGTACATTTCTCTGTCTTATTGGCCACAACTTACTTTTAATTCTGCTCAGAAATATTTGTCATCTGGTTAGTTTCTGCAGCCCATCTAGCTTAGATTTTGATCTGAACCTAACTTTGCTGGTTTTCTCTTTGAACAATATGCCAGCTTTTATTTACATGAATCTTATTGGAGAGTTTGTTCACAATATATGTGTTTCTATGAAGGATTTTTGTTCTGATTTAAGAAATTAAACACCACATTTGTAGTAGTTTTAGGTCTTGCATCTGTTTCACTAGATAATCACCTATCCCGAAAGGTTAGGTTCACCCTATAACTTTTAGTTCCTTTTTTATGAGCATCAGTCCTTTAGCTGGGCTAATCTTTGTTAGTCTCAGTCTTGGCACATCTAAGATACATGTGAAATAAGCACTAAAATAATGTCTGGTTATTCTGCTCTGAGGCTCAGCTCCTTTTTTTCCTTCTAGTGAAACTATAGCAGAGATTTCTAAACAAAGATCTGATTTCAGGTGGACCTGTGCCAGACATTTACATAGAGGCAGGGACCCTGCTGAGCGGACGTTCCCTTGGAAAGTCCAAATGTTGTCTCATTGAAAATGTCCCTTCTTATCTGCAGAAGCATTGGTTCTGTTGAATGCAGCTGTAACATTGCTGTCGCATGGGGCCATGTCTTGAATGTACCATATTTAACTGAATAATGACTATGGATATTGTAGGTTTTGCCTAAAACTAAGGAATGACTGTAACATGCAGCTGTTTTAAAAATGTGTTTATCAGTTGTTTCTCATCTAATCTAGATGATGTGGTGTACTAATGTGATATTTAAGCATGCTCAACTGTCAGGCAGGCAGATATGGTGCAGGTAACAGTGTAGTGACCTTTGGCACCCTGTGAGTTTGTGGAATCTCAGGTTTCAATTTTCTAGATATCAAGATCATCCTGAACAGCGGGATTTCTGTCCGCTGATGCTACAGCTTTCTAAATAGCGATAGCTTTTCTAAATAGCAGATGGGTTTAACCCTATCTGGCAACTAAGCACCATGCAGCCGCTCACTCACTCCCCCCACGGTGGGCTGGGGAAGAGAACTGGAACTGTAAAAGCAAGAAAGCACGTGCATTGAGATAAAGACAGTTTAATAGGTAAAGTAAAAGCCGCGCATGCAAGCAAAATAAACCAAGGAATTCATTCTCCACTTCCCATCGTCGGGCAGGTGTTCAGCCATCCCCAGGAAAGCAGGGCTCTGTCACGTGTAATGGTTACTTGGGAAGACAAGTGCCATAACTCCAAACATCCCCCCTTCCTTCTTCTTCTTCCCTCAGCTTTATATGTTGAGCATGACGTCATGTGGTATGGAATCTTTTTGGTCAGTTGGGGTCAGCTGTCCTGGCTGTGTCCCATCCCAACTCCTTGTGCACCCCTAGCCTACTCGGTGGTGGGTGGTGTGAGAAGCAGAAAAGGCCTTGGCTCTGTGTAAGCACTGTGCAGCAATAATGAAAACATTTCTAAATTATCAATGCTGTTTTCAGTACAAATCTAAAACATAGCCCCATACTAGCAACTAGAAGAAAATTAATTCTATCCCAGCCAAAACCAGCACAAACAGTCAAACAGAACATTTCAGTGTTGGGTGGGAACTGCTTTCTTGCTAAACTAGCTGAAGAAGACTGTCAGTGTTTAGCTAATTAACTTCTTGTAGCATAAATTAAAGCAAGCCAATATTGACCTGGAGCTAAAATGACAATCCTACAATGTCAGCTTAGATGTTATAGTAACATCTGTAGCAACTCATACTACCTGAGGAACAACTCTGCAAGTATTACCAGAATACACACCTCTTCATTAAAACCTAAAGAGATCTGTTAATGTCTCATTTAATATGCAAAACAACAAATTTGTATGATTGCACATATGGTTGTAAGAACCCCTGTGTCATACATACATGTAGAATGTGTATTATAGTCAATGCTGTGAATATTTGTTCTTGCAAAAATATAAAAAAAAAAACACGTGAGTTTATAAATGGCTTTTAAAACACAGCTATCTTAGGAGCATAAATTCACATATAAAATGCCTCTGTGAAGGTCTTGCTTTCAGGGGAACTGAAGTAGCTGTAGATGAATACTTTTCAACTGAGGTAAGCATGAACTCTTAATTTTGTCCACAGAAAGTAAAAGGCTTTGGTTGAAGTGTGTTTTCCACTGAGACAAGGACTATGATGACCAGAGCTAATTTTTCTAACAATAGCTTGGATACTAAGGAAGAATGGGAATTTGTATATTTTATTCCTGCAATGGGCTTCCAATCTAAAAAAGCACTAAGTTGTTTCCTTATATTGAATTAAGCTGCAGAGTGTATGGCAAATCATCAGGATTGGGAATTTTTTATCCCAGACTGTTATCTTGTACCTTCTTAAGCCAAAAATGCTGCATAGTGCATGGTAATTGGCAGTCTTCATGGAGAAAAAAATGCTGCAACACAGGAAGGAACATGATACCAGATGAAAGTACAGGAGCTATCCATTTCTGTGTCAAAAGCAAATAAATTGGTGGGATTAAACCAAGAACTGAGAGTTCACATATCAGAAGATTAAAGAATTAGCCTGAAAACACTATTAACTGAAAAATGGATTAAGGTTTGGATCATTCATAGCTATTGTGTCAGTGAGGATATGCTAGTAAGGAAACAAAGTGTCAAATGAATTCTCACTGTTTTTAAGGAGGGAATGCATTTTGCCAGGAAGAGGCTTAAGGAGATATAAAGGGAAAGGTAGAACTGCTTAGTATGCAAAATATCTGAATAATTAGAAGACAGAGTCTCTGAAGCATTAATGAGTCTTTGACAGTAATGAAAACTGGAATTAATGGCAGCCAGATAATTCCTGATTAACCTGCCTGTATGTATATAAATTAAAAGGGGTGATGCACACACACACCCCCCCTCTCTCTCTCCTTCTCTCCCCATCTGAAATACTGCTGTGGGAGTTGTCTTTGTCTTCACTACAAGAGTGCTATTATCAGTCTAGGAGGTGGAAGCAAATTCTGCATCCAAATCATTAACATTTGTGATGAGTACTTACTTCAGTACATAGTAATGCCTGTCACTTTTAAGGCAGGACAGACTGATCCATGACTTACATTGCAGAGGATGTCCACTAAAATACAAGTGTAACAACGAGTATAATTATAATGCATCCATTAACAGGAATTAACAAATATATCCATTTGCTCAGACCTTTACTTGAGAGGAGGTACTAAGTGAGATACATTTGATGAAATCACTTTGACTTCTTGGCCACTCGGATCGTTTATAAATTGCATCTCAATATGTGACAACATAAATTGTAGGCTCTAGGTGTTCTAATAAAAGTAGTATCTTATGGTTTAGAACACAAAACTTGGCCCATTAAGAGAATACATGTGAAAAGTGACATCCAAGTGTGAAAAGTGGTTTGCTTACAGGTAAAAGTGTGGGAAAAATCGTGAAGGTCTGGGTCAGCTTTTGTGTAATCAAAGCTGATGTTATGTTGAGATCAAGATTTCCTGCCATTGGTACCTAGTCAACAGTTTCCCAAATCACCAGAATTGTGACATTGTTGGCTGTGCTCCAAAGAATTCAGGCTGCTTAGGAGTGACAATTTTCTTTTGCTTTCAGAGATGGCATCCTGCATAGCTAGATTAGGGCTTGCTGCTGAGAAACTTCCAGTAACATTACTGAGGTTATACAGATGAGTATATAATTACTTAGATAAGCAGAAGTTCAATTAACATGATTGCAATCTAGTAGCACTTAAACGGTGTTCCTTAAGAAAAGGATTTTGCTCTGTACACAACCTATAAATGAAGAATTGAAATCTGTATGATTAAACCACACCACAAAGTTAAAAATTACCAGGACCTATACATAGCCTTAGGTTCAACTTTTGACCCCACAAGAATTATTGCCTGAATAAAATCCTAGGAGACAAGACAAGAATTTGCATCAGATTAATTGTCAATGACAATGTTTTTGTGGTTTTATGCAAAATACAAGAAGAAGTTTTAAATAATGAACAGTTCCTTGTAACACACAAGCACTCCTTGAGTAGGACAGCCTTGTTCTAGACACTTCAACCAACTGGGGTTAGAGCCTGTGGAAGCATTTTAAACAATTAGTTGAAATGCTTCACAGCTGAAACAGCATCTTTCAGCTCATGCATATAAAAATAAAGGTGAAATAGTGATGTGCTCTTCAGAGGACAGGTCTTGCCAAGATTAAAGGTAGAAATTCAGACAATGCTTGCTCCAGCAATGGATGACTTCTCTTCCTTCTTCTGATTATAACACTTCTCTGTCTCAAATCCTCTCTGTTGAGCCAATTTTCTACAATGATAAACAGGTGGGAGCTGATGAGCAATCTGCTACTCTTGGAAATGTCCCATGGTAGACTTGCCACAGGCAGTCATCAGTGCCCACACATGACGAGTTGAGGACAGCATTTAAATTTGAGTGAAATGCTACCTGGTCGTATGTGTGACCTTTCTGAAAAAAAAAACACAAGTGCTTTTCCTCTTCAGTGGTGGTCTCATAAGCATCTTTGCTTCTCTAGTACTAAAAAATACTCCTTTTAAAAACAGTGGTGTGATCATGGAGGACCTCGGATAAACCTTGTTTGTGGAGCCTGGCTCTCTCTACTGGCTGAGATTTAACATTTTCAGTAGACAGCTTTCTGATCAAGCTTACAATATGACCTTTCCAATTTTAAATACAACTTCAACAAATCTGTTTGTAGCAGGTGAGCATAAAGCCCTGTGCTTATTAAAGAGGTCAAGTATAGTAATTTAATAAGCAAATAACCAGTTGTATGAATAAAACAAAATTTTAATAAACATCTTTTGAAAAGCAACAACAACAATTTGATGCATTATCAGATGAGCATTCAAAAATTATCAAATTGAGATTGGGTTAAAAATGGGTATTTCTGCAGTTCTGGGAAGGGAAAAAAGTCTTTTAGTTTACAATGTGTCCCTGTTAATGGAGGTAAGCTTCTGCAGTTTACATCAGGAGTGAATTCTTGTCTGCTATCTCAAATTCTAGCTTATATGTATTCCAGTTTCTACTTTGACATTTAAGTGGCAAATATGTGTCATTAAATGGTATTTGGGATATTCTTTCTTTATTTTTTCAGGGGGATTAAGTTCCATGAATTGAAAATCTTAGAGACCTCTGTAATAGAAATTGTAAAAAAATATGGAAAGGCAATTCATGATTGAGATAGTTTGAATCAAGTGTAAGGGAAATCATATCTTTTGAAAGTCAACCTTGATGCTCTCTAATAAATGTGATCCCTCTGTCTTCAATTGACACCTTCCCTTCTGTGTGCTAGCTTTTCTGCTAGATTGATTGCTCTGGGTAGGTATAACGCAGGCATTTAGTGTGCAGGTAACTTTCAAGCAATGAAAAGAAAATGGAATGCACTTGAAATCACCAGCAGGCTGAAATAATCATGACCAATGGATCAGACAGGTGTCTTTTATACTGTTCTTTCACCAGGCACAAAGTTATTCTAGAGAACTCAGGGTAACTGCAGGGTTTCAACTGGTATCAGATACCATATCACTATTAATTATAAAATTTTTTTATCACACAAAGTTTACAGTGCATGGTGGTAGCTGATTGCAGTTGCTCTAAGTGTGCATGAAGGTAATGTGTAAGTTTTTTCAGCTCCATACACAACCATGTAAACCCTCCCTACCAATGCTAATACATTTTTGTTTATTCTAGATTTCAGTTAAACAAGTGCTACAATGTCCTGGCAATTGAATCTGAACACAACATCCCATGGTAAAAAGATTCATTCCAGCTTCAGGAGACTGTTTTGAAACAGATGGCTTTAAATATTTGTCACCAGTTACAATGAAGACAATTATTTCTTCAGAGGGAGTGCCTATTCAGAAGTTGCAGATTGTGCAGTAACACCTCAGCTAGCTTACTTGCTGACAGTGAAATAACATGGGACAACATGGAGATTGATGTCACAGCAAAATCTGTTTCAGTGTCTGGGTAAATGAGTGAACAGTGAGTTTACATGGAGCACTGCTGCCATGCCTGTGCTCTCAGTCTCCTGCCAACTCCTGCTTGGGCTCGTGTCTGCAACTGTTGTAACAAAAGTTGGTCTGAATTTTTAAATTAACATCTCCCAAGTCAGCTGTAAGGGTGTTAGTTTCGTTTCGTTTCGTTTTGTTTCGTTTAGAACAGCTAGCTGATTTGAGGAGACACACAAATGTTACCTTATTCTGATTTTGACCATCTTCAGAAGAATCAAAATATTTTATTAGCCTTCATTTATTTATAAAATAAAACAGTTTTCTGATACAGAATAAAACATTTAATAATCCTACAGGTAATGTCATGTGCTTCCTGAGTGAAAATGGAGGTCACCTGTAAAATTCCCTTAAAAAATTCATAGCAAAGGTAGCCCTTCTGTACTAATACTAATATATGTATATATGTAATATACATAATGTACATCATAATTGCTATAATTCACCATTTCAACAAAAGAAAGTTCAAAGCATAAATTATGTCTGTAAGTGGGAAAGCCAGAGATGTGGTGTTGCAGTACCAGAGCAGAGGACAGTTACTGCAGAGGTGTGCAGTTATGGTCATAGTGTACTCCACAGATTATTTTTTGTTTGTTTCTGAATTTATTCCTAGTATAATATAGCTCATATCACCATGTTAGAAGAATCAGCCAGAAGCTTAAACATTCTTATGCCTCTCCCTCTTTACTCACCTCCCAAATGCAACAGAAAATAGACTAACCAGCCCCATGTAGAAATAAGATGATCTGCTTCCTCAGCTTTTTTTTATCTTGCTGGCAAGAGCTCAGCTCTGCCCATTGCATTCTGCCTGCTCGGCAGGTTCAGCTGGATACTGCGGTCTCTGCTGTCACTCGGTTTTGTTCAGCTTTATTCAGCTGATGAGGTGGTGTGTCTCAGTGCTGGGGGAGATTAGTCTTGCGTATCTCTTTCTCTCTTGGGTGTGAGGTTTAAACTCCTGGAAAAGTATGCTCTACACAGTTCTGAAAAGAGGAAAAGAAGCCAAAGTCAGCTTGAATAATGTACGCCCAGAAGTCTTATTTTCTGTGAAGAAATAATTTAAGATTCTTGCTAAGATCCCTGGCCTTCTACCATCACGCCTGGCCTCTCTCTGTTAAATGCATCATCTAGCAGGCGGTAAGAGCATGGGCCTTCACACCCTGTTTTTGGAGTGCTGTTTCATACTTGCTATTGCTGGTTTGATATTTTCAATTGTTCTTCATTCACAAGTCTTTGCCAGAAATCCTGGAAGAACTGGAATAATTGTTACTTGCAATATCTTAAACTTTTTCTAATTAATTTCTTTTGTGTTTTTTCTTCTTTTTGAACCCTGTGGCATTTGTTTCTCTACAAGACTTCTGAAATAGGCCAACTTTTGCCTAGCCTACTGTTTGTTTATCCAAATCATGATGAAGGCATTTACTAAAAGCAATTTGTATGTGATCTTGGTGTACCATTCATAGCCTTCCCAAGGCTGAGAGTTTCCATGACAACTAATTAATAAAGATTAGCTTTTCTTATGGAGCATAAGACACAAGTACGTCTTGTTTTGTGATGTAGATAATCTCTGGATCTGGTTTTGGAGACTGGGTCTTTTAAAAGAGAAGCCACAGGCAATCTGTTCTGATTTATAGCCAGATTTGGAAGACCATTAGGGGTGAAATCTTTTTGGTAGCTTTTACTTTCCCAGTTCTTACATTTGTCCACTTGCTTGCTTGTTTACCTGTCCTTAGTAGGTGAGGGTTTCTCAGCCACTTTTGGTTTGAAGGACATAGGAGGAAACCACACTCCTTAACTTTTGCTAACTTTAAAATTAGCTGAAGAACAACGTAGGGCTACAGACAGCTAAACTGTTTGAAAACCAAGACATTTAGGTGAAATGCATAATATTATATTGCTAATAATATAAGGGGTATCATAGCACTGTATAATATAACTCTTATCTTTTCTTAGTGTAAATCCTAGCACTGTATAATATAACTCTTATCTTTTCTTAATGTAAATCCTGTATTATATAAAATATGTTATATTATTAAGAGGTATCACTGGAACTTCCAAAATGAGCTGGATTTTGCCTGCCAAATTCTGTACTAAGAAACAAATACTTGATTTCATACGTAACCTGTTCTCAACTGTGAAGTTGCTGTCAAAACTGTTGTTTTCTATGCATGGGAAAAAGGAAGACAGGCATCAAAGTTCCCTTATTCTTAAGGACTTTTATAATCAGCTGTAGTTGGGCAAAATCTGCTCTATGTTTCAAACACACTTGGGTGATACTTGCCTGATTGGGAGCCTCTTCGTTACTGTGTGAGGGGAGCCAGGGACAATCTGATGGTTTACACTTGATTCTACTTGGATATCTGACGAACCTGAAACTCATTTTGTTTGCTAAAACCAAGGGTTTTAGAAGAGAATGGTTTCCAATTAAATCAAAGATGGTGGCTTTCTATAACCTGAGAATATAAGCTTTACATCCATGCATTTCTTGTCTTTCTGTATCAAAAACCAGAAAAATAAGAATGGTAGTCTATCTTAAGTTTTGGATTTGATCTTCCTTTTTATCTGTGCCTTACCTTTTTGAGTCAGTGAAGTACTGCTTGGCAGTTCTCGAAGATACGTCAGTCCCATGTTAAGCTATGAGAAAATTCTCCCAGTAAAAACAGTGTAGAGCTGCCTAAGATTGGTAGCACTCTAGTGACTACTCAAGACTTACACTTCAGCAGAATGCTTTGTTTTGCCTTGTCGTTTGTACCTTCTTATTGTGCAAAGCATTTTTGCAAGTGAAATCCTTTTTACTGCTGCCATTTAGTTACAGATTTGTTGGTTTGGGCACATCTTTCAGCTAGCCATCAGGTACCAGATGCTTTCTGATGTGCTGTCAATAGATTGAGCTCCATTTTGTCTATCATAAACCCTTTGACAAAAAGCTAGTCTTATTAAGATCTGAAAAAATATCTCCTGAACAGATTTATTTTATCCTTCCTTTAGAACAGCAGGTTGTCTCACTAGACTTGCATGCAATAAGCAAGGCTTGACTGACAAAACAATTTTCTACAAGCTCTCTCTGTAGCCATTCAGTGCTGCATCCCATTTGCATGAACTGTGCCAAGTGCTTTTGGTGCCCTGGGAACGAGGACTATGCTCTTGAAAGCTGAGACATAAGCCAAGACCACCCACATTTAGGAGGAAATGTGCATTTGCAAATGGATAATTAACTGATGCAGCATATAGCATCATGGCACAGTGCATTGGGCAGAATGGCGATAATGTGGAAGCTTCCCTAAAGGGCAGTAAGGAATTGAACTGTCAGAAATCTGTGGAGAATCATGTCATTAACTGTAGCACAAAGCTCTGACTCTTGCCAAATTCTCAGCATCTCTTTTTCAATACATCAAATTTAGTGAGTCCTTCTTTGCATCAGTATTTAGAGTTGACCAGAGAGCAACTGAGGAACAGCCTCAGTTGTCTTTCTGTGGATGTGCACAGCTGGATTGTGCCCTACAGGGGCAGGAGCAGAGAAGCTCCCCTCCAAGAACTGTTCTGGCCCTCAGCTTTATTGTCTATGCCAGCTGCTTCTAGTGGGACGTCGTCTTGGAGTCTCTGAGCCAGCAGGGAGGATGCCGTGAAGAACAGCTGTGATACTAGTGAGACAGCAGGGCTAATTTACACCCAAACATGTACCAACCCCAGGACAGGGCAACAACAAAGGCACTTTCACTTCCCAACTGCAAGTTGGATGAGCTGTGGTCCAGCCTGTCTCATTCCTTGTTGTGCTCTTGCCTGAGCAATACCTCTAAAATCCCTAACTAGCATGCTAAATATTTACATGTCTTGCCAGGAGAATTAGATGTCAGTGTAGAACACAATTGTCCTAGAGAGAATTTAACCCCTCATTTATCTTAAACCACACTTGTGGAACTCCACTGCAATTAGTGGCATATGGGTCTGTGTCAAATGAATTGTACTTGTTCCGGGTTTATGGCTTTTGCTTCACAGTGCATGTGACTGTCATCCTCCTGTTCCTCCCCCTCATATTTTCTGTTTCTATTTTGACACATCTCTGCTGTTTTAAGAGCAAACTTTCCACATGTTTTTAACTCTAGGAGTTTGGTGTTTCAGAGGGAATGACACCACTGCTTCATGCAAAAGACAGTGTGAGCTGGGATCTCTGTGCAAATACAGAGATTAATGTAAATGCAGCTGACTGCCCTAGTAAGAAACACAGGAAGGAAATATTTCTGTTGACAAGATTATTTCCATTAGTGGACTGTAGAGATCATCCCAAATATTTTGCACAGGAAATTGTACAGGATTAGAGGTTCTGTGTCAGCATGTTTGGAAAAGAGACTTTTCCTCATTTTGTAGATGGGTGAAAATACTTATTCTATCTTTTCTTATGATGGGAGATAGATAACTCCCTCACCTTTAAGAATTTTTAGCCTGTTGGAATGTGTCCTGTTTCTTTTTACAGGGGTCTTTTTTCAATCAGATCAATTTCTCAAGAGTAAAGACACAGATTTGGGCATGAGGGGCTGCTGCTAGGTTGAAGTAAATAAAGCATTTGTAGGCACAAGTCACTTTCTGGAGAGATGAATATGCTGGTATGAAATTTGGCCCGAAGTATGTTGAGAATGAACAATTTCTCTTACTGACATATTTAGGCAATTTACACATGATTTTCAAAAGAGACTATTTTCAACAGTGAGGGGTTAATAGGCTTCATTTCTACTCTCAGTTCATTCTCAACTTGAATTTATGAACAGTCTAGAAATTATTTAAACATCAAAAACTATGGGATTAACCATGTCACAATAGAAAATATAAAAAATGCTGAACATTCAGTATCAGCATGAATTATTGTCATGTGTACGTCTGGCACCTCCGATACTATCTCACCCTTCAGAATAACTTGTGCTTGAAAACAAGTCCTCAGGTAACCTGAATCCTCAGGTGACACCCTCCTCCCCTGAGGACAGGGAGGACGGCGAGGCAGAAGCCTTTGGCCTTAGCCCGTCGTGTTCTGAGCAAAGGGAGCAGCTAAGGCCTGGGAGCAGAGGATACGGGGATCTGGAGCTGGGGCTATTGGGAAAAAAGTCTTTGGAGTAAATCCTCTTCTTATTATCCACGCTTGCACAGCACTGCTAAATCTAAGCAGTGATTTTATCGATGTTTAAATATGTATTTATCATCTTTAAAATGTCAAGATGTTTGTAAGTTTTCACAGGTAATATCTGTGGAAAAGTTTGACATAGACAACAAAATTTCTCTCACTGTTTTTTCTGAAAGAAACCCTTAATTGTGGAAGTAGAATAACCTTTGCTCTCTGAGAACAATATTCATCCTATTCCAGTCATTCCCATAAATGAGGCTTTCAAGAAAGAAGAAATAAGACTTTTACTTCTGAATCAATAGGGACCTTTTTTGCCCCAAAAGTAAGGGGAACAGAACACAAAGCTGCATTCTTTCAAGCGGGATACCCTTAAACCCCACTGAAGCAAGAATTCAGCCTTGGAAATAAGTGAACCTTTTCAGATCTTGCTCTTAGTCACTCTCAGTCTTTGATACAGAGATATAACATTATTTTAAAATTATTCCTAAATGTTTAGGGCTTGTTGTACAACTTACGCATTGTACAACGTGTACATCGTAAATTTAAGCTGATGCCAGGGGAGTTATTTTTACCATGCTCTTGGCGAACAAGTTCCCAGACCCTGGAAAAGAAAAATTCAAAATTGTAATAGCTTATGGGAAGAATGTGGAAATTGCATTTAACTGCTTAAAATTAGAGACAACTGTGTGTTTCCCTGTGCTGGGTTATGTGTGTTGTACTGCTTTGTTATCAGGTTTATTGGTGTCTGTCTTTCCCTGAGGCAGAAGTTGCCCTGATTGAGAAAGTAAACTGTGGTGTTGGTACTTTGCCCCTTTGGGATTTTCAGTTTATGCTTGCAAACATGAACTGAATGAGTTCACCTTCCTTGATCTGCTCTGTCTCCTTGGCAACTCCAAAGGGAGAAAAGATGTTGGGAAGGCCTTTACAAATGGAGAGCTACTCTACCTCTGTGCATACTCCCGCCAGTGAAGACTTTGGAGTAAGTCTGCCCTCTCTGTTCCTGTTGATTCATGGCACAGGGCTTGATACCTTAGCCAGCTTTTTCAGGCACGGATAGAAACCACTGTGCGTTTTGACTCTTGACAATTACTGAAATGATTCTAAATAGTATAAATGTAAAATAGCCTCCCACATTTTGAGTAGTAGGAGTACACTGAATCTACTTGTTGTCTCTGGAGAACATGAGGAAGGCTCTGACTACAGATGTTTCATAAACTGGATGTTTCAATAGCAGATCATGCTCTTCAGGTGCTTGGGTTTTAGATCTTCCTTCTCTTCTCACTGTATAGCCAAACACAGATTTATATCAAACACATCTTTTCCATGCTGCTTGTTATTAAGTGTATCCCTGCAGGATGTGCCAGTAAAGCATTTCTTCTGTGTGAAGTCCCTGTGGGTTAAAACATAGCAGGGCTGCTAAAAGGATTCTGCTTGAAATGCAATAGTTGTATTTTTTTTATGTCTAGATATTTGTCCAAAGTTAGAAGCTCCAATATGCTGTCAGTGACTTTTGTTCTCTTGAAAAACTGTGTTGGGTTCCTCCTCTGACTTTCTGAGCCTCAGTTACTTCTTCCAAGAACAGTGTATCAAATTGATGGCTCCTAATCCAAATAATTGAGAGACAGGTCCTTAGAGGACACAGTACACATGTGCTGGAGTTTGATATGCCAAATTGGATGTCTTGATTATGCTTTTCAGAGTTGTACAGACAACCTTGTGCTCAGTTTTCTGGATCTCTGAGCTGGAAACGTGACCCATTTCCATCAGAGAATCTTCACAGCCATGTTACCATAAATCTGCGTCTGAACTAGTATGTCCTGACTCATAACACAGATGAATGATGCACAACTATTGGCACCCACCCATATGGATATGAACTAACCTTCCTACAAAGTTTGGTACCAGAAGTGTAAGCTAACTAACAGGAAGCACCGATAAGACTTGTTTCTGAAATCCCTCTTCCCTCCACTTTGAAGTTGAAGACAATAGTGGAATAACGTGATGTTTGGATTTACATTTTTGGATCACTCCTTGAACCATTTGGATTTTACAGTCAAAAACAAGACAATAGCAGGCTGGCTGCCAGAGGGAAACCTTCAGTGGGAGGTGGTATCCCATGTATGAATGTATCAGCTGGCTGTGTCCTTTGGGTAGAATTGTTAGTTTTAGCCTTTTGCAGTCATCTTCCTTGCTCTATTCTTGTTGTCAGGGATATTTTAGCACGGGATATGGGAGCTTCACAGGAAGGTGTTCTCAGTGTGGCCCCTACAGTTACGGACATCTCCATATGTCAGTTCTGGGTGGTATATGAAGTGGCAGGGATAGGAGGGGTGAGGATGGAAGAGTGGGCCCATGACCCAGTAGAATGGGGTTTTAGCTGGTAGTGAACTGATTGGTCCCAAAAAATTTGGCAATTTCAGTATTGGCATAGTTGTAAATATTGGATGGGGAGTGATTCTTGATGTTGCTCTGAAGAGCTGCTCCCGTGACGCTTGGATTGATAAAACTTGATATGAAAGTTGCAGAGGTACACTGGAGTCATCTACAGACTGCAACAGCTGAAACATGATGATCCCTGCTTGGAAAAGGAGCAGACTACTGGTGAAACATCATCACAGATACATGCAGGAAAACAAGTGTTTATAGGGTTGTGGACATGTCTGACCTTTTGAGGAAGGACAGTCTGGAGTCCAAACATAATCCTATGGAGTGTTTTTGTTTAGCCTGTTCTTTCAAAAACACAATAGAGAAGACAGGCAGATACTGCCTTTCTACTTTGGTAAATATGATAAAAACAGATATAGCAGGCCGAGTGCAGTAATAACATGCTGGCACAGCTGTACTTCTAGGTCTCATTTCCGCATAGCAAAGCCACCAGCTGATAAACTTCGTGGACATGCCCATTTCTGCCTATCAATACAATAGGCAGAAATCCTGCCTGAAATCCTGATGGAACAGTGTCCCACATGGCAGCTGTCCAGACGTGGTTAATCAAATAGCTAATTAGCACCATGATGGTGATCAACCATCTGATTTGAAACAGAGCAATAGGTTTTTTTGGAGCAATAGGCTAAAACTTTGGGTTTGGTCTCAGAGCTTAGAGAAGCCATGAAGTGTTAAAAAAGAGAATAGTTTGGAGGTGGTCCAGGGGAACAAGAAGAGACAGGAAGCATCGGCTTTAGCTGCTCTGGGTTGAATCCAGAGGAAGAGGTACTGTTACAGTGCCTCCCTTGTGAAAGAGGTAGCAGTGGGTTTAGAAGTACTTGTGAGCCCATTTCTGAGAAAAGGGCTTGGGAGCTGTGTTTGAACTTTTGATTACCTGTGCAAGAATAATGATGACTGACAAAAAAGTTGGAATCGCAAAAGTGGTGTTGAGCTGGCTTTGGCTGCAGAGATGTTCCTTGGGTTGTGATGAAGCCCTGCAACCCCAGCCACTGAGCATGTGGTTTGCCTTGGAGCTCCTAACTCCCTCAGGATGCCCAAGGAAGTGTTTCTATTACTTTATGACTTACTCCTGCCACACAGCTGGTACAATGGAACTAGTGCAAGAAAAGAACAAGGCTACGTTTGCCCATGAACACATTTTTGGTTTGGATTTTTCTCTAATAATAGGGAAAAATATTCATTCTGCTAGTAATTGTCTGGAAACTAAGGACTATGGGGGACACACAAGAGAACTGAATCTATCAGAGAAATTGAGGAAGTGTTTTCTAGAGTACTGTTGCATAATCTTGCATGTTTTTACATGCTGTATTTTGATTTACACTGTGCTTTAGAGGGTTATTACCCCGTGCTGAATTTCAACTTCATGCCCAATGCACTTCACCTGGAGTTGAATGTTTGAGCAAGTGCAATTCTGCCAAACCACTTGTGACTTGCACAGATCCAGTCATTCCCTCCTGCCAAGCCCCATCCTATGCCTTCTAATATGTCAGAAAATGTGATCTTTTTACTTTCGCTATGAGCCAAGGTTTAGAGGGAGAGTTATTATCTTTCATTAAAACAGCTGGTGTGTTTGGGGAGAAAAGCAGATACTCAACCCCTCTGTCAGCTCTGACTGAGGAAGTCTGGCTGCCTGCCTGCCTTTGGCATCTGTCTATTCCCGAGATGCAATAATATGCGTTGGGATTTGAGAGCAGTGGGATATGCCTCTGCCCTGGAACAAAAGCTGTGCAGCAGCTGTTCTGGGGAAGCTGGCTTCTGAAGCTGTACATGCTTATCACCTCTGCTAGGAGGCAGCTCTTATGTGGTATAGCTTGGAGCTAATATACTTCTTGGAGATTGAGTTAGTATCTTCATGTTACAGTGCAGATACAGGAGCCTGCTTAGGGCTTTCTGATATCACACCATATGGGTCAGACATTCCCTGTGAAGAGCCCGACTAGGGACCTTTTTTGACTTCTCTTTTCCAGGACTGGAGGGTATTGCAGTCCTGTTTCATAAGGTTTGTAGATTTGTCATCAGATATGTGAAATATTATGAAGTTATTGACTTCCTTCTTTACTATGAAGCTGGTGAGACACTGGAACAGGTTGCCCGGAGAAGTTGTGGATACTCCATCCCTGGAAGTGTTCAAGGCCAGGTTGGATGGGGCTTTGGGCAACCTCTTCTAGTGGAAGATGTCCCTGCCCGCAGCGGGGGTTGGGGGGGGGGGGGGTTGGAACTAGATGATCTTTAAGGTCCCTTCCAACCCAAACCATTCTATGATTCCTCCATCTAGTCTCCTTGCCCCCTGAACTAAGAGAGTTTTGCTGTTTGGGAGAATGGTTCCCTTTCCCTACTGGGCCTTTCTGTGCATACAGGAAGATCCTACCTGCCCAGGTAGTGGGGGGAGTAGGCTTCTGTCTTTGCCCTCTGGATTCTAGTGTGGGCTTCTCAAAAACTACTTGCTATGACCAGGGCTTTCACATTAGTTTGTTCTGCGGCTGTGTATGGATGTGTGTTTTTACTGCTGATTGGTACTATTCTAACACTGACAAAACCTAAGTAGTTAAGTACCTAACTTCCCTGCAGGCTGGGAGCCCTAATGTCTCTGTAAGAGCCTTCCAGGGCTTCCAAGTGTGATTAAAAGCTGACACTCCTCAGCATGAAGAAATTTGGGAGAATACTAGCCTGGAAAGGAAGCTCTTGTTCCTAGGAAAGGCAGCTGAGCATGGACTGAAAAGTAATTTGCTTCTTTCTAGAAGGGGAGCAAAGAAGCCTGAGATGGCCTAGTATGAGACAGGCCAGAGATAAAGAAAATAGGGGCATTTGGGGATGGACAGCTGAGGCTGGGTCCAGAGGGCTTAGCATAGCCGCAAGGCTAAAAGGAAGCTGTGGGGAGAGGAGGATAAAGAAATGGTTGAGTGCTTGATGTGCCAGAAGGCACCCTTTTCCTTCTGAGTATTTTCTCATACCCTGGAGATCTGGTCTGTCTCTGTGGGTGGAGGACTTGTTTTAGAAAGCTTGTTCTTTCCTCTGGAAAGGGAGAAAATAGCAGGTTGAATTACATTTAATAACCTAACAAAACAGGCATTCCACTATGGAGGTTGAAGCTCAGCTTCACCTGGCGCAAGTCAGGTTAGGCTAAAGTAGGGCTGGCTCTTGAGCTTTTCCACGTATCAGCATGCTTTGTCAGGTGGAATATCCGTCCACTGCTGCAGCTTCAGCAGAGACCCCAGCCTGCACACATCTGGGTTCTCAGGTAGATGGGGACACTCGCTGGCTGTACCTAACAGACCTGCCTGATCTAACTGAACTCTTGTTCAGCTGCTCAGTTTTTTTGCAATTTGGTTTGCAATTTTAATCTCCAGCATGATGGATGGGGCTCCAGAACAAGAGTCGTCATCTCCCTCACAAACAAGCAGAGCGTCAGTGTACTCAGCTGTGCAGTGTTGGAGGAAAACAAGGAGCCAGCAACATCAACCCCCTGATGAGCACCAGTAATTTAACAGCAGAAGCGGAATTGAACTCCTTAGTATTGCTCTTCATGCTCCAGACAATGCTTACCCTGCCTTTATCAGTTTTGCAAACTTTCTGGACAGACTGTGCTAGTAAAGGAAGGACTGTCAGATTCACTGGAGGTGCTCTCAAATAACAGGAGGCTGTCAGGTGTAAAGGTCAGGCTTGGGCTGAGCTGTGCATGAGAGGTACAAATCCTTTTAATAATAAATGTTGGCTTCCTTTTTCTTTTTTGTTGTAGAGCTCAGGTAGGGATGAGGAAGTCTCTCAGAAGGGAAATGCAGCATGCATGATATTAGGTCTGAATGGTTCTCTAGAGGTTTAGATTCCGGTCCTATAAATTCCAAATGTATATCCATATGCTGGGAACTGCTTATCCAAGCAGCCTGAACCTCATATATAAATTGTTGGGCTGGAGTCCTTGCAAAATTGTTGAACAACATGGGAGTGGGATTTTTGGTATGCCTTTGGCTAGCTATACCAAAGTGGGGAGCCATGTATCTCTGGAAACTGCACTCAGTACATACTTAGGGAGATTTTTTTTTCTCAGTACTATGCAGTTCTAGGACAAGTTAGTATAATTTTACTGTGTCAGAATAATCCAATTCTCAACTTCTGCTTGTCAAAATCAGCTACAAGAACCATCAGGGAGTGCAGATGACAGAGAATAATTTCCTGAATGGGAGAGCGTTATGTCCGGGCTCCACCTGCTGCTGGCTGGGACTCTCTGCACTGGGCTCTGCCGCCAGCGACAGCCCTTGGTAGAGCTTGTGCAGAAACGCCAGCAGACAGTGATCACACGCTTGATTGTATCTGCTTTTTTGTGCAAAAATTAATGCAAGGATTAACAAAGCTGAGTTCTGTATATTTTGCAGCATCAGTCAGTGCCTTTCATTAGTGCTGTTAAAGAGTTTTGGTCTTAATACTGCTGTAACTAAATTCATATTTTCTTCAGAAGTGCTCATAGTATACTTGGTGCTATGTAAGAAACACAGCAAAGGGGGAAAACAAGGAAAAAATCATAATTCTTGTGCTAGCGTGATTTTGCCAAAAAGGAAAACTGTTCTTAAACATTCACTAATACTGCCATGTTGAATACATTCGTAGGGAACTTGATGAGCTGGAATTTGCTGCTTGCATTACAGTTCAGGCTTTGTGCCTCCTCACATGTAATAGAGTTTCCATTTTTGTTTCTTATCAATTATTTTTCTGCTGTTTCTGAATATGATGTCAGGACTCAGGCTGGATTATGAGAGTCTGGAGGCTGTGCAAACTAGATTGATGTGCTGAGCAATAAATGCTCTTTCAATCCACAAAGTGGCAGCATAAGCAGTTTAGTTCTCCCCCTCCCTCATTCAGTTTTCTTGATCATGCTACATTTTGCTTTTAATCATAGGCAGAGCACTTAATGGCAGCAGGCTGTGCTGTATACATCACAGTCAGGTGCTGCCAGGACTGCCCACATACTGCTCAGGACTGAAACATTTTCAAAGCACCCACACTTGTTCTTCCTGTTCTAGGACTTGTTTGGGCAGAAATTTATGCTTCGGTGGAGTTCTGGTTTGCTTTTTTGATGGCTTCTAGCAAACAGGATGAAATACTCACACTTACTTTTCTTTGAGACAGACTTGGGCTTTGAATCCAGCTCTTAACAAAGGAAAAGCTAACACGTTAAACTCTGAAGTACACAACATCCTCAAATACTGTTTTCGAAAAGGAACACCCCCCCCCCCCAGAAACAGAGTAAATAGAAGATACCTAAAGAGGGGAAGGCTGGACATGTCTATCAATGGAGTTGACTTATGATCATTAAGAAGAGTGTCCTTTTTCCCTCATCTTTCATACCAAAGAAATAACACATTCCAATGTTGAGAAATAGGATTTGAAAGGTATAATTGGAAACCATGAATGTTCTTGTTCCCTTACTACTCTCTGCTCCCATTACCTTTTTACATTTTCTGCTTTCTAAAGTATGAGCTACTTGTTCCTAGTTAAAGGACTTTTCTTCTGTCACCTATGCTGTCGCAGTGCTTTCCTGAGCCTGTCTGCAGTGGCCATGTGCCACAGTGGAAGGTTCCACTGGAGCCGAGGAGAGTCTTGGGATGAATGAGTGGTTCTCGGTGTAAAGCCGATCACTCCCACCCCTAAGCTTCAATCTTTATTCCGTTTTGAGAATTTTAATTTCTCTCTTTTCTCTTCTGATGGTTCAACATATCTGCTTTAGATCTTTTCATTATGTCCTTAAGTCTTTCTGCATTGAGACATATAATCTTATCCCTTGTCCCCCTTCCCAAGTGAAGAAGGGGCTCTGGCCCAGCCTGAACACCACAGTACACTGCTGGGAATGGTGGTGCAGCTGATCAAACAATTGCACAACAAAAGGAATTCAGTTTTCTTTCCTGCTGCACTCATCTTGCATTTCCATTTCTCAACTTTGACCACTACCATTCATTTTATACTCTCCAGACTTATCAAATATTTCAAATTCAAGTGGCTTGACAATTTGTTTTTGTTCCCTGAATAAATGACTATGGGCAATTCATTATTATTATTTTTAAACAAACCATAGTTGGGGCTGGGATTGCTTTTTGTCCTTTTAACCAGCAAATCTGCATTTCTATTAGTTTTGAGCCCTTGCCAGTGTAATTCTGTCACCTAAGGAAACCTAACTTTTAGAAGCCTGGCTTTGCACAAAGAAGTTATCCAAACAGCAGCTTTGCAAAAAACCACGTTAGGAGGTTATTAACTGCAGAAATTATGAGCTATTGTTGTATTGGCATATAATCTCAAACTTTTGCGGTTTCCAAAGAACTAGATGAATGTCTTTTGGTACATACCTTCACCTCAGCTCAAAAGTAAAACCACAATTGCAACACCTCAGAGTGAGCTGAACATCTCTCAGGGGCTGGAGGATCAGAGCTGAAGGATGGCTTCCTGATACCAGGCAGCTGTTCTTTGCTTTTTTTTTTTTTTTTTTTTTTTTTTTTTATAGTTCTGAGCACAAAGGTGGCCAAGAGAAAAGAGTAACAGAGTATCCTCTTAAGTCTGGAGAAGAAACTGCCTTTCTTTTCACTAGCTGTGAGAACTTGCAAAAGCACCATTTGGAGACAAGCTTTGCATGGATACTGCTATTTTAAATAAAGCAGATTACCTTGCTGTTTCTTGAGGATGTGTATTTGTATTAAGCGTGGGTAAATTAAACTGTGCGTGAATGTTAGCCTTACTTGTTGAGTTGGATTAATGTAGATCTGGTCTGTGGGTATGGTTCTCCAGGGCAGTGAGTAGTTCTTGGCAGGCCCCATTCCGTAGTGGTGGTGAGTGGGAATCCTATGTGCAGTCACTAAGGGTGTCAGCACACTGACAGGCCCTGTGGTGTAAACTAGGGGTGAGTTCAGAGCATGTCACCTCCTTCGTGGTGCCGAGTGATGAGTCTATGTCTGAGCAGTTTCCTCTGATTCATCACTGCTTTTTGTTATAGGCTAAAGATAGTCCTTCATATAGAAAGCTCGATTTGAAGAGTATAAAGTTATTTTCCTTTCTCTCTGGTTGCTTTTGGGCTGCTGCTATTCATCTTCTAGCAATCATCTTCACTAGCTGCTAGTTTCTCTCTTTTACCCACCCTTATCACTTTCCTCCTTGTGTTCTCTGAAGGGTTCACTTGTGAGGGACTCCCTTAATTTCCTAGTGCTGATTACATAGTGCTGCTTACTTAAAAACCGCACCCAGTGAATCTTGTATGAGGTTTTAGATTACTATGGGGCAACCCTCTGCATGTAAACATGAGGTACGTATGTAGGATTTTCTCGTTTAGCATAAAATCTTCTATTAATCACAAGTCCTCCTGTGATGAATCCCTAGTTCAGAGGGTCTGTAGTTTTTGACTGAAAATTGCATGCTGAAACTCCTGAAGGGCACTTCCCGTGATTCAGGGCTACTTGCATGAGTGGTTTAGAGGCAGGGACTTTGGGGAAAGAGTTTGTGGGCACCATGCATTTGTGTGGTGTTTGTAAGAAATAGGTGGGTTTGCATATGCAATGTGGATAAAACTGTTTAAAGGCAATGGGCAGGGCTCACTCCAGTTTAAAATGTTCAGAGTTTCAGAGAAGCTGTGGTAATTTGTAGCAGCAAAAAATACGGCCTAGTGAAGCAGTAGTAGCAAGAGTGTAGAGGCAGTTTCAAGAGTAACATTGTTTGCCAGACTGATGCACTGCTACTCTTCCACATTTGCGCTAAGGATCAGATTTAGTATCTGGTATTTCTTGAAATGTATTTCTATTTGACGACTTGATATTTTGTCTGAAGTCCTTAAAAAACTGGCGTCTTATGCAGTAACGATGAGTCCCTATTCTAGTAGAAAAGAAACCAAGATGTAATAAATGCACTCGATGTTCATTGTTTGGTCATGCTATCAAAATAGGAAGCTGCATTCTGCATCAGACTTCATCCTGTAAAGGCTGAAATACAAAGACTTTACAAAAAAAGTCCAAGGAGACCTAACAGAGTCTCATCAAGTGTCCTTTGAAAAGGAAAAAGTATTTCTGTTTACTTTTTTGTCAGGGATTTAAATATTAGCATCCACCTTGGGATACTATACTTTTGAGAGAGATTGAGGAGTAACTGTGCAGTGCCAAAAAATTAATATTCCTGTAAACTAATTCTTAAGTAAATATATACACTGATTTAAGTAAATTTATATAAGTGTATATGTCTAAATGTATAGTGTGGCATGATTTACAAAGTTCATGTTGTATTTGGTTGGTGTTGTGGGTTCCGTATGAAACTGATGGTGGATACAAGGGTTCCATAAATAAGACGTGCTTCCCTCAGTGAGCTGTCCTGATTAATTATTATGAGGGTACTAATTGATTTGGCAATGTTCCCTGTTATTGCTGAGTAGTATCCAAATTTTTCCTGTGTTTGCATTGTTGTGGCTTAAAATTTGTATGACACAACTAGATGCCAAGTCAGCACATGTTTTTAGTCTATCTTTATAATGTGGTGCCAGGCTGCTTTTTCTTTTATGGGAGACAAAAGAAATAATAGTTACACAGTTACTCATAGGGGTGGGAAGGCTTTCACACTCTTGATTCTCAAGGGCTTTTTTTCCCAAGCAGTCACAGCTTAAAGCTCAGTGCTGTCTCACAATACGTAATTTGGTGGAGCTTTCAAGACTGCTTGAGAAAGGTAACTTCCTTCAGCTCATGTAGTGTGAAGTCCAATTCTTTCCTCTTGCTGAACCATGCCCTCCCCAGCAGCAGCAAGCATACAGGCACTTACCAGTGGATCCACTAAAGTTTTCTGCAAAACACAATCTTGACCTTAGGCTTCTCAATACTCTGGAAATAGAGATTTTCTTGAAGCCCTTCTAGTCTTACCCTAGCCAAAGAAGTTAACTAGCTCCTCATGTGTGGTTGTTGAAAGAGTGAGCCTTGCTCCCTGGGCTCATCACTATTGCACAATGGTATTGTTTGTCATGAAGATGGAAAGGGAAGGTTTTGGTCTGTGATCACTTTGGAGACACAAATCCCCATGCACACATGCCTTTTCCAAGCCTGATGATTGCCTTTGGCCTCCAACTTTTGCTGTATTGGGAATAAAAGGAATGTACTTGGATTTGGTGCACTACAGGAAATGTGTTTCATCTCTCCAACTGTTGGCTTGGTGCACAGTTAAGATTTTTTTCTCAAATGAAAAAAAATAAGCCCATACATTGCAGTTATGTGAAACTTCTGATACTAGAACTTTGAAATGAAATGTTGCAGGATACATTCCACATGTCTCGTCATCTTCTGGGAGCTCTAGCAGGAACGTTATAGCTAAGATCTTGTTCAAAAATCCAACATCTGTGGAAGTTAACACTTTTAAGCTTTCATTTTTATCTTAATTCCCCATACTTGTTTTACACCATAGCAGATAAAGTTGACAGCACAAATTCTGCACCTATGTCTTAGACTTCAGGCGGGGGCTAAATGTAAACTTGATTGCACTAATATCAGAACTAGTCCTGCACTAGTGGCCAACTGTGGTCAGGTGCATTAATTTTGGTATTGATCTTGATAATCTTGACATTAATCTTGATATGAATATCATATTATTTTTGAGTTTAAAAGCTGTCTCTCACACTGTAACCTGGAGAATATCACACAGCTATCTACCCTTCCTTCTCCCTTTTCTCCTCTTTTCCTTTTTTCCTCTTTCTCTCTCTCTCTCTTTCTTTCTTTCTGTCTCTTTTGACACTGCAGTTTTTTTCCTTGGAAGACCTGAAATAAATTGTTGGACTGTAGAGTGTGAAAGCAATATTGGTTTCTCTGTCTCTGCTTTTCTATAATGGGATAAACATTAAGGTTGAAAAATTAAGCTCTTCTATCTTTATTTTAAAAAAACAGGAAGAGCTTTAGGTATACCTCCAAACAATTGTCATTCATCAAAATACCAGCACAAGCATATCTTAGACATTTCCCTCTATAAGCAGCTTTTGGCATTTGAATGTTAAAGAGTTATCCCTTAATATTTCAATATTACAGTCTTATTACAGCTGCTGTGAGGGTGACACTACTTTTGCTTCATGGTCAGATCTTTTTCTCAGCTTTTCAACACTTAAATTGATATGGGAGAACTCATACATACGTATAATGAAAAAAAGAGGCAAGGATATCCAGGAAAACCTGGGAGCACATCCAGCAATGGTTAGGTCTTTTAAAAACCTGTTCTATCCCTTTTATCCTGTTATGTCCAATGACCGTGAATACCAGTGGATTCACGCTCACCCTGTGTTTGTGTTACAGATAGAAGCATTATGGCATAACATGTAGCAAGCCAAGGTAGTGCTGGAAATCTGGCCAACTCCAGCTGAATTCAAGGTCTTTAAATTGTCTTGGGTCCCAGAAGAGAGGTTAAATCAGAACATTATCTCAACTTGGTACATGGAGATGAGCAGTGAAGCAGGCACAGCATTCTGCCTTGCAAAGAAGCCATATATTCCAGTGACTAATGAAAACAAAAGAAGGCAGGGGTATAAGTGGCAATTAGGACACAGGAAAATGTGCATCTCATTTCAGAGTTCAAGGCTTCACTTGTACCTAGTTCAGTGCTGCAAACTTGGTGCAAATTCCACTGTACAGTAACAAATCTGAACATTTACCTCACTGAAGTTAAGTGATCCTGTTCCTAACACCATATACATTTCAGATGGTTATCTCCATAAAATTATGAAAGGTTCACTCGTAAAAAAAACAAAACAGCCAAGCGATTACCTCATGATTCTTTTTTCATTTTAAAGAAGTAAAACAAGGGGCTTCTTCCAACCCAGGAGGTCTTTCAGCTATCCCCGGTACTGCTGATTCATACTTTTTGTAAGAAGTACTCACTTCAGAAACTGTGAAGTGCCTGATGAGTAATGAACAGGATTTTCTAAACGCTTCTAGGTAAGACTGTTGAAGCCACAATCTATCTGCCTCATCAGAGAGCCTTTTTAGTGAGCAGCATGTTTATTGTGATAGCTCAGTGAAACAGCTGGTGAAAAGAGTACTGTTTTGCTAGGATAGTCATTTGCATCAAGCTTGCCATACTGTCTCTCTCTGAGGTGTTTAATGATCACTTGACACACTAGGTCCAGCAGCCACTGAAGAAGAACTGGAACAATAAACTTCTTTATCTACAGAGGTAGGTAGGAATTCGATTAATACAACTCTTCCTCAGCAGCAGTTACTGGCATGAGCTCTTATACTCCCTGGGCCTGATCCATTAGTCGCTTCCTCTTATGAAGGGACAAGAGAAAGGTGGATTCCAAGTGAAGGGTTGTTCCTGCCACTTTGTTTGATGCAGTGATACCATACTGAGTAACTTCGTTAAGTATATACAGGTCTTCATGGCAATATAATGCTCCTGGGAGCCAGCCCCATGTATTTACATTCTTGAAACTGATGGAATCCATGCAATTGTAAAAAAGTTGATAGAGGTTTTCAGTTCAGATTATTGAACTGATACGGTCACGTAGCAGCTCCTGGATTTATAGTAATGCAGGACTTTCTGGACTATAACCAACAGAACTGACCTCCTCTTACTCTGTCAATGTGGGAATCATTGTTTCCAGGACATTTATGTCATTCATATTAAATGCTTTGACATCTTATATGAAAAGCTTTGTGGGACTGCAGAAACATGTCATACTGTGGTGTCATGTTCTTCTTAGTGTTACTGTTTCTCTAGTGAATATCACAATCATCCTGTCTCTTCTAACTCTAGGGTTCATAGCTTTGCTAAGATGCACAATTTATGTTTTTAAATCAGAAATATATCTATATAAAACTCTCTATATGTATATGTATAATACTGCAGATCCTGCCAGTACCTCCTTCTTTAAATACCACTGCTTTCAGTAGGAGCTGAGCATTGCCCCTAGCGAGCTATAGTCACCTGTACAAGGGATTTGTGAAATGCAAACTGGACAGTCAGTCTCTATGAGCTTGACAGGCACTATTGCAGCTCCCAGTGTTTACTGAGATCCAGGTACAATGCCAGCTTTATCCAAATATGCTCTTATTAATTTGATAAAAATCTAAATTTATTTTTAATCTCATCTTTCTTTTATACACCTATATTGACACGTGGTTCTGCAATGGAAGCTTTAATAGTATGTTTGCCTGTGGTGTTGAAAATGCCAGGTGCAATTTCCCCCCCTTTCCTAGTGTTGATGCTCAGTAAGGTATGTGATTAAAAAAAGTCCTTTTCAGTTGATCCTATAGGACCTGTTTCAATGCTGTAGCGTGCTAGCAACATCATCTTCCTTCACTTGAATGCACAGTGTATGTTCTGAGAGGGCAAATCAAGCTGCTTTGCGATATCTTGCTTTCTATACACCACTCTGAAAGGCAAAGTTTAGGCTTTCTGGCCAAGCTACACAATTCTCATGTAGGGAAACCTGTGAAGAAATTCTTGAAGCACTTGGTTCCTTTTATTTACTGAATAGTTGCAGATACTAATTTCCTGCTCCATTGGGCTCCAGATGTCTTCCTTTTCTGTTTAATCCAGACATCTCCTCCTTTCTTCAAAATCTCAGTGTTGTTCCTTCAGGAAGACAGGCATCTCAGCTGTAGTAGAGAGAGTGCTGTGGCAGAGGCAGCCTCCCTGCTCCAGTGTGTTCTTTCTATGCCTGGACACATTTTTGCCATGTGAAATTGAGGGTCCGATTTTGGAAACCTTTCATGTAAGTACTCCTAAACTTGCAGACACTTCCATGCTAAAAGGCAAATCTGAGAAAGGGGAGCAGTTTTTTGTTTCCTAATGTCTTTAAATTCTATTGTGGATTAAGTAGTACATTGCTGAGCTCAGCTGGGTGTATGGCAGAGTCATATTCTTACGTCAGATTCTGGCTGTGCAGCCTCCTTCCTTGCACGTGATGGAAAGGTTGGGTGTCATAATGCTGTGCTATGAGATGTTCACTTCATGTTTTCCAATGTCTGTGTCTGGCTAGATTCAACCAAGGTGGTGTTAGCATGTGAACTCAGGATTGCAACAACCTTCTTTTTAGTTTACTGAAAAGGGCTCTCATTTGTTCATTTGTAGTGTGTCGTATATTCTCCTCTCTTCCATGACAAGGCTGTGGCTGAGCAGCAGGAGAGGAGCTCTACATTTTGGCTTAGGTAGACAGCTGGAGTGAAGAGTGTAGAATAACTCCATGTGTGCAGCTGAGGGGAAGGATGGAGAATGCAAAGATAGAGGTAGAGCCAGTAGAAGTCTGTGGCATGACAGGGACTGGGAGATCACCTAGCAGACAAACCACTGTACCTAAGAGATGACAGAAAATGCACTATGGTTCCTAGAAAACTGTTTGTGTGGGTTTACTATAACCCTGGCAGCTGTTGCAGGGTGCTGGACTGAGAAGAAGCCCAAAAGAAAGGATTTGTCCTTCAAGGACACTTGGCATGGGAAATTTCATCTACAACCCCTTTGGTTTTGTCCATTTTGTCTGGCTGATCTGAGTTTTCTTTGATTTAGGTCATTGGTTTTTCTGGTTTATATTCCAATACCACTGAGGTTTCACAGTTCGCAGACACTTGGGTGTCTATCTTTCCTAAGGAAACCTGCAGGAAGATCTGCATGGCTGGCTCAGGTAACCCACATACCTCTGCACCTGATTAAACCTGAGAGGACTAGATAAATGTTGCATTCTCAAAACATGGCAAGTACTTCACTCCTTGGCTGTTGAGTTCAGCCAAGCAATGAGTGGGAAAAGCAGCCATTGAAAACTTGGTCCAGGCCATGAGCAGAGGAATCACATACTTCAGAGATCTTTTTTGGGTCAATTTACTATTAGAAATGAGGAAAACTTTGATATTAGTCTGTAGATAATGTATAATTCTTTCACCATAGAGGTTGCAACACTTCTCAGAGAATTAACTTCTTTGGAAGGACAGATCTACTTGCTGAGAACGTTGAAATGAGCATCTCTGAAAACCCACAGCTGTTTCTGAAGGCTTAAATCTGGATTAGGGGAATAGTCGTAATAATTTTGGTAGGGCATCCAAGAGAAGCTCATGCATTTTTTTGTGTTCCATGAATAGGACGGAGATGTTTGTCAAGCTTTGAAAGTAATCAATACAGAAACAAAAAAGGCAGTACAGAACTTTTTGTTTGGTACTCACTAAGTATAACTGACCTTAAAGTTGCATGGATAGAAAAAGTTTGTCTAATTGTGGATCCTGGTATAAACTGATACAGCAGGCTGCCCAGCTCTCTGCCATCTGAAACATTACTGGAAGCCACAATAAACTGCAGGGTGGTAATTCTTTCAGCTAATGTCCAATAGAGGGGGAATTTGGCCTCATGGCAAATTAGACTCTTAATTATTACTGTCTCAGACTTCTTGACGGGGAAACCTCTGTTGCTATTACAAGTCACATGGAATCCTGACACTATTTGCAGTGATGCGCTTTTTAATGCCTGAGCAAGGATGTATAACATTAACAGTGTTGGTTGGGAATGGATCCTAAAGGCAATGATGTTGCAAATGCTACTCATGCGCTGTGCCCTGGAACAAAAACTGACTGGTACGTGAGCAAGTGTGCAGTCACTCCTCTGAACAGCATGGGTGGGCAATGACAGAGAAAATGCCTCTTATGCAACACAGTTGTAATTAGTGTTGAAAACTCATGTTCAGTCACACCAATGCGGAGCAAAGTAATAGTTACAGAAAGGAAGGACTTGACTAAAACATCATATTTGCCATTCAAGCTGTTTTTTTTTTTCTTCTTCGCAATGTAATGGGGTTGTTTATATTCCCAAGTCAGCAGAGTTTGGAATATCATGAAAAGCAGGAACATCTGATCTGCCTGCTTGGGTTTGTCTTGTGGTGTCATGATTTGTAGATGAGAAGTTTCAGAATGGTATTTGTGCATAATTTTTAACCTTACCCATTTTTTTCCACATATTTCTGTCCCACCAGGATTCTTATCATGATGGGGCATGATGTGGTTTAGTCATGTCTTAATAGTGAAGCTGGAGTGAATGGAAGCTTAGGGTGTAGCCAGCTCTTTATACTTTGTCTATGTTGTACTCTTGATGAGTAAAGCCTAGAATAAGTGTCCTGAATGCTAATGCCATTTCTCTTGACTCACAATGTTGCTCCTAACACTGAAGAATTGTTGGCAGTGATATGCCTCTCTGAATTGTGGGAGTATTATTACTTGTATCTATAGGATTAACAGTTTCCTGTGTAAGTGGCATCCTGCCCCCACAGTGAACACCAAGCACACCCAGAGCTTTCCTTTCTGCCACCACTCATTTGCTCTATGACATGGAGCAGAACATGCACAGTCAGTGACTATGCCTTACTGACGTACCTTGCCTGCCTCATAGGCGTAACCCTTAGAAGGATGGTTTTATGAAGGAGCTCTCTGTAGCTTGGCTGAATGTATCTTCTTTCCTTTCTGCTCCTCCCGTGTAAATCACCAGAGCAGTTGCTGGTTTGGGGCTCATAGAAGTCTCTCCTCCTTCTGTTTGGTCAGCTGTTTCTTTTCACTGAACTCCTGTCTAAACAAGCCATGAGCACATGCACATCTGTTTTCTCCTAAGTTAGATGGCAGGTGGGGTGCTCTGCTTTTCCTTGTAAATACTCTGACATTCCTAGGAAATTTGGGTGGCTTCATGAGAAAATATGAACCCCTTATAGCTAATCCACATAAATGCTCTAACTTGGAAATGTTTCATAATTAAGGCTAAGAAACAAACCAAAGCATTGGCTGTTTAAATGATGGGTGTCTGAGTACAGTTGGAGGGTGTCTGTGGCATGGCAGATCATGACAGAATGGTCTGCTATGACCATGCTGTTTCTGGGCAGGTTTTCTGGTACTCCTCTGTCAGGTGTTGGGCTGATGTCTCCTAGAAAAGTGATTTAAACACACAAGACCACTCTGCCAGTGTATTTACTCTTAATCCAACCTAATTACTATATTTGACTTTCCATAGTTCACAGCAAAAGTCTTAGAATAGTGATTTTTATAAGCAAGTTTTTCAAAGGAGGCATCAAGATTCAGGTCTCTATGGTAAAAAATTAATCTTGAAATTTCCTGAAGGAGGTCGCTTTTTGGCATCATCCTATTTGAACTTGTTTCCTTCTTCGTGAAGTGAGAAGATAAGAATGGCCACAATGGCCAGATGGATCTGTAGTGTGTTCTGTTGAGCTCCATATCCTGTCTCTGTAAGTGATCAAAATAAGATGTCCAGGAAAAAAGTATAAAATAGAGCAAACATATAGCGAGGCTTCTCCTGAGCATTCTGTCAGCTGCCAACAATTTGTAGCTCAGACGACTCTTCAATCAGAGAAATCTTTTAAATACAGTTGTTGTTAAATATAGGGCTGCTTCTCAAGCCCCGGGGTGGCAATAGCTTTAGACTATCTTTTCACTAGTATGTTTGTTTCCAGAAGTAGAGCTGTGGTGGGGCTATAGGGTTAATGAGCTGCTCAAGAAAGGGGCATGGGATACTGAAGCCCTAACTCCTTATCCTGGCTTTGTCTCATTTATTGTCAAGAGTGAATCACACAGTGTCTCTGGGTTCCCTTTCTCTGTGTGATAAGGGGAGTACTGACCTAGGGATTGCATGAAGCATGGTGTGAAGATGCTTGATATGTTAAAGGATGTCTCATTTGGTCCAGAAATAGATTTAACAGTAGGATTCAGAGTCCATTCCCTCTGCCTCCCTTCTGCACAATTACTCGTCTAGGTCATCTAATCTTTTAGGAAAGGAAACATTTCTTCTATTCCTCCAATGGAACTGCATGATTAGCAGTTTCCACTTAAGGAAAATACTTAAAAATTAGTTATGCTGCTGAAACTTTACAATCTATTAACATTATTTGATATTATCTGTGTCACTGATAGTTTTGTCCATCTCTAATAAAGAGCTATTAAGAGTTTTACTTCACAGGAATTCAGACAAAAGGCTTTGTGATTATATTTATTCTTTTTTGCCCATCCATGCACTGAATGTAGTGATTGTCATTGGTTTTGTGTGTGTTAACCACAGCACAACTCTTCCCATGTCTTTTTTGTTTGCTAGCTTTTGACAGCATTCACTTTTTAATTAGAGCTCCATTAATTAAATGGAACTAAGGAAGTAAACCAGCACACAGACTACTGATGAATAATTTAAACCCATGTTCAAGTGCGTTAGAGCCACATCCTGCCAGGTTAGTTCTAGCCTCAGTGGCCTTCCTAAACTGTTGTGCTACAGAAGGCTAGTCCCCTGCATCTTTCCTCAATGTGTTCTGTGGCAGCAGTATTCACAGCAGTGTGTTCACCTTCATCTCCTTTTTTTGCTTAGTTTACTACCTTCAAGTCAGCTGACCCTGGAAATAAATTGGCAATCTTGTAAAAACAGTGGACACTGAGAATTTTGAATGGCAGAAAAATGATGCCCATGGGGTTAAGTTTAGGGTTCTCTCATAAAAATAACCAAAATCTGTGTCATTAAACTCTGTACAGTAAATCTTACTTCTAAAAATGGGACTCAGACTCTCCAGATTAATTTGATCCTAAATCCTCCTTTATTGAATTGTTGGGACAATACTTTTTAAACTTCTTAAATTTCAAGTCTTTGAAAAATGCAAAAGCTGTAGAGTAATTCAGCATTCCACCTCCACCCAAGCTTGTGTGTGTCCAAGCCTTTAGTGGCTTAGAAACAGCTAGTATGTTCCTGTGAAAGAGAAATGGTAAAGTGTTGGGCAGGTATAGGTGTATCCATGAGCTTCTCCAGTGTTGTTCAGGAATTTTTTTTAGCCAAAGAGAGTGTTTTATGTTACTGTTATACAATTGATCAGTACTCCTGAACTAATGGAGTTGGCTTGTTCATTGAGAAGGGGTACCTTAAAACTGTGATTATCTCGACCTATATAGAGATTTGCTGCAGAGAACTGCTTAATCCTCCCTGATTACAGGATGGGATGTGTAGACCTCTCCAGTCTCTTTGGCTGGGATACAGCAGACACCCACCAAAATATGAAAAAGGGCTAAAAGTTTTTTCTTAATACCATACATACTCACAAATGTGCAGGGCAAGCAAGACTTCTCCTCCATCTTTCTCATTATTTTTTCTACAACACACACTTCTGAGGTGCTGTGTTTCCGGTTGTACCTGCTATGTGATTGCCGAAAAAAGATGCCAAATGGAGGCAGCTGCAGACTCCAGCCCTGGGAAGAAAAATTGCCCGTACAAAGATCTTTCTATAGTTCTGCTGCTCTTACATGCCTGTGGGACTGGTCTCTGTAAACTGCTAGTGAAATAGTGCCACTTTTGAACAGATCAATAGGCTCTCACACAGGAGGATGCCATTCTTAGGCGTGATTGTTAGACATCAAAAAATAAAGACATGACAGCCTGCATCTATGAAGGCAAACGTAGGTCAGCCTTGACTTTTAGCACCATCTTGTTGCCGCTGTAGTCCTGCTCACTTTCTATATATGTGAGGATTGTTTTGCTGCTGAAGATTGTGCTGTTAATTGTTGTGAGCAATGTGTATAAAACCATTAAACCTGGATTTTGCATTTGTTTCCCGTTAAACATTTGATAAGCTGTAGTTTTCGGTGTTAGGACATGCAAGAAAAAGTTCCTAGCAGGGGAGACAGTCTTTCCATCTCATCTTCTGGTTTCCTTCCCATTCCATTTTCCCCTCTTATGCTTACCTGTCCCCACCCTCACTGCCTGCATAGGAGGAGCACTGTATTTCCTGCCCAGCCAGCCAACCTGGGCTGGAAGGCAGGAGTCTTCTAGGTGACCAGAAATAGCCTCCTGTGACAAGAGGCAAAGCATTTGTGATGTGCCTCTGTGCTCTTGCTGAGAGGTAGTGGGAATACCAGTGGACCTACACAGTGGTGGCGGTGAATCCTGGCCAGTTCCAGTTGCATCTTGCTGCTGGTTTGTCCTACATACTGCTGGAACTGTGATATCTCTCAGGCCCCTGGTGTCAGTGGCTGATTGTGAGATTTAGCTGATACAGATGAGTGAAACCTGAAGACTCCCTGAGGACTGTACACCAGTCTTTGGATGTGAAAGATCAGAGGATTTTTACAACCCTGGTTTCAGCTGCCTCCTCTGAAGAAACAATGAAGAAGCTTTCAGGGCACATTAAGCCCAGACAGAGTGCGGTATTACAGAGGTTCCAGTTCAGGCAGCGGGCGCAACTGCCAGGTGAAACTTTTACAGCCTTTGCTTTGGCACTGCAAGAATTGGCATCAGCCTGTGCTTTTGGCTGTTGGCAGGAAGAGCTGATCCTGGATCAGCTAATTGATAAAGCAGCAGACTGGCGAATTCGGGAGAAGCTCTTGATGGAACTTGATACCTTGACTCTGGCCCAGGCAGTGGAGCTGGGGTCGCAGATGGAGAGAATGTTGCAGAAAACTTGCCCCGCGTTTATTTCAGTTCGGACAAAGCAGTGGGAGAACTGGACCGGCAGTAGTAAAATCTGGAAGATAAGAAATGATAATTGCTGTCATCTATGGTACTGCCAGGGCCAGAAAATATCCCCAGCCCTCACAACAAAATATGACCTGGAGAAGCAAAATCAATTCATCCCATCTTGTCACAGCCCAGTGTCATCTGTACCAGTTATGAGGAGGCAGCACTGGGGCTGGCAACTGAAATGTCTTACCGCTTCAACTGCAAAACATGGGAGAGTCAGGAGCTTCCAGGTAGGCTGTTGATTGCAAAGTCACTGGGAAAGAGTGACAAAAAAGTGAACAAGAGTACCTGGGTCCAGACTGTTCAAACTGTCGGTCTGTTGCTTATACAGAATCCTAACTCTAGACTAAGTTGCAGTCCTCCAGGTTATACTGCAGTACTTGAATACTTAAATAAAAACCTTTTCCTTCTGGAATGAAAGTATTGGCTGCATGCTGTTACATACTATGACTTTTGCTTTTTGTCTTTTACAATACTTAAATCTTGCATGAAGGCTTTTGGTGAGGTCTTAACAATTGTGGAAGCGATGTCTGTACTGGTTCTGGTGTATCGATGTGTTGGCTGGAGGTTTCTACTAAAAAAGCTGACAGGGAAATAATGTTATTAATGGAGTTTTGAACTTGGTACTAGGGGAGGCTATCTGCTGCCTGAAGTAAATCTTCATAACCCTTTATAACACATAGGAACAGAAGTCATTTCTGTAAGAGCTAAAATTTGTGGAAGCCTCCATTGCTCCATAGCATTGTGCTTTGGAATATAATGATTGTGTGATGAAGCATCAGATTTATATAGATATCTGTAAATAAAGGTAATGAATAATAACATATAAGGAGGGGACAGGCCAATGGGCATCATAGGTTTAAGTCCATATCTGAGGTACCTGTGAAATAAGATTGAGTCATAGAAGTTCTGCTGTAACGTATCTGTCCACAGTATTCTGCTCTGTTTTGGTCTAAACTTCCTACTTCTATATAGTGGCAGAAGAAAGGAGGATCAGTTCCTCTCTTCCTTTTTCTCTTTTTTTTTTTTTTTTTTAATTTTGTGTGTGTGTGTTCTGTTTGTGTGCTTTTATTTTTTTCTTTTGCATTAAGAGACATGACTTCAACAACATCTTTGATTCTGACAATCACTCTCTACTTGATTTCTCTCTAGCAGATCAGTGGAACTAGCCATTTGTGTAAGATAATAAGGTTGGGAAGAAAGGAAACAATGATAAGGAAACTTGATAGAGCCAGATCTGAGAAAAGGACAATTGTTAGCAGAAGTGATAGTAAAACAAGTGAACCCAGAGCACAGTCTATATGGAATTGGGCTCTTTTCAAACAAGGTGATCATCATTGGGCTGCACAGAAGTAAGCTGAAGTAGCGTCTCTATAAAAGACTAATAGGAAGTAGGGTTTGTAAGTGGTTTTAAGATGTTTCTACCTGTGCTGCTTCGTTTGTCCTTGCCAAATTCCGTGCCATGAGCTGAACAGGCAAGCTGCATCCCCTCACAGCTGCCCTGTCTTCCCTAAGGCAATCATTTGTGATTAGCTACCATAATGTAATTAAATGTTTAGGCTGTCCTGAGCAATTGAAAATTGCACCTCTAATGCCTGTTATTAGTGCTATTCCTGACAGGTAATGAAAAAAGTATTGAGGTTAAAAATGTCTGGTGCTCTTTGCGTATTCAGCATTGAAGCAAGTGAAAAGGCTGACTAAAGAGAAATGAAGTGTTCTGAGAAGTACTCTGACCTGGAGTAGTGCCAGCAGGATCTTCAAAGACTTGAAAATGTATGATTTGCATCTTTTGTTTCCTTTTAAATGTCACTTGATCTTTGTGGTTAAGAGCAAAGTTGAGGTCTGTTTTGTTAACTCAAGTTTACAGCTTTTTGGATGTTCATGCAGATCCGTATGCCATTTTTCTTGAACTGACCTTAAGATGGTATCAAATGAGACACCAAATTTGCAAGATTTCTTTGATCTGATGCTGGTTCTAAGTCACTGCTGTGCCAAGCAAAATCATTAGGTAGGAGGCTATAGTTACTGTACTCCTGATTCTACAGTGCTGAAAGCTGGAATTCAGCTTAAAATGCATATCTCTCTGTTTGAACTGATAAGCTTCCAAATCTTTCTGTGTATTCAAGTTAGCACTGGCTAGGTGAGGAGTGGATGGAGTGACTGGATCTTGCGCCCCTCTGACTTTGTATTCCCTACCGCATGGAGTGGGTATTTGCTAGGTAGATACACAGGGTAGTCTGGGAGTCTGGGAACAGCTGAGGAGTGAATGACATGATATAACCACACCCACTTCTGCCTCCTGCCACAGTCCTGCTGCCCTGGATTTTCTTCTGCAAGACCTTTTTCTCCTTTCTGCACATTGCCAAGTTGGAGAAATTGTGATGATCTATCGCAGTTTCTCTCACCTCCTCTAGCTCTCTCTCAAACTTTACAATATGGAAAGCCAGATCCTTCTGACTGAACTAATGAGTGACGTGCTCTTGAAGTCAGCACTTTTATTTGGGTAGCAGTTTCTGCTCCTTCTGTTTTAAAAAATAAATTACTGCTTCATTGCTAAAGTTTAGGGAGGCAAAAATAAACACTTCAGCTGCAATCCTAGAATCTCCCTTGGTATTAAATAGGTGTGACAGACCAAGGAGCAGTTCCTCCATCTGAAATGGATATCATTTGTGATCCTAGTTAGGTATATGTAGTGCTCTCTGCCAGTGGAAGAATCTCCACCATGCTAACCATTTTCCCATGAGCTAGAGGCACAACTCAGATTGTAGGGCAGATGTGCCTAGAGGGATTGTGCCAAAAGATCTAGGATATGGACAACTTCTGTCCCTTTTGCTTACTTCTTTATCATATTGCAGTTTTGAGGCTTCAAATAAAAAACTTAAATCATAAGGACTGAGTGGTATGTACCATTTTGCACATGTGAGGTCTTTTCTAGGCTAAGCAATGGGTCTGGTTCTTTCAGTCTTTTCTCATGTCATGCTTGCTAGACCTGTCATCTCTTCAGTGGACATTTCTGGGCCCTTTTTGAGTGGGCGCCTGTAGTTGCTGAGAGCAACACAGGTTGCTCGTAGATCTGGATTGCTACAGGAGTTCTTGCTTATGGCTGCTCTTTGGTGTCACCTCTGTTATGGCATATTCCCCTGGGCCTGTGTATCACAGTAAAATAACTGAATGAGCATCTACAAGTTAATAATTACTGAATTAGAGGGCTACAAGGAGCCCAAAAAAGTCTTCTCATCTGTCCTTCCACTGGAGATCAACTCTACCTGTGGCATTCCTGTCAGATGTGTATCTAATCTGGACTTAAAGACAGAAAATGATGGTAAGTCCATGCGATCCCCTAGGCAATCTGTCCTCGTTTTTCATTGTCCATACTGTTGGTGGTTTATTGCTTTTCTCTAACTTCAGTCTTCTCTGCTTCAGTTTAAATCCCTTAATTCTTGTTTTATCTGTCATATATTTGGAGAGAAGATTACTACCTTGTATCAGTAGTTAAAGACTGTTTTCACATTGTATTGTCTCTCTGAACTACACACTGTACTTTCAACCTTTCCTCATTCTAGCTGAGGCCTTACCTGTGCCAAGCTGAGGTTCCCCATGCCACTGTAACTACTGTATTGTTTTAGCCATGTGTACTGTTGGGAGTGTCAGAAAATCCCTGGAAGCCGTTTATATGAATGATGCAGGAGTCTTGTGACAAAAGCACAGTTGGTAGTTATACTAACTCACCCATTTAGTTAGTACATCTAACCTAAATCAAATCAAGTAACATCAAATGAAGTCGTTACTGGGACAAAAGGTTCCTGAGAATGGATAGGATCTCAGTAAGAGAAGGGGGCATTTTGGGCACAGATTCATACAACCCTTGTGGATCTTGAAATATAAGGCAGGGCTTATGTGACCTCAATTAATCTCATGAGTCAAGAGATTTCATTCTCCTGTGCCTAGTCACTTAATCTTGTATTTATAGTGCAGCTCTAAGGTCAGGAGGTGTTACCATTGTTTTACAGAGGAGGAGGAACATAGGTGAAATCAGGTATCTAAGGTCAAAGAAGGAAGGCATTAACTGGATACTGAGTAGCTACACACAAAAAAAAAAAAAAAAAAAAAAAAAAGCACCTGATTCACTTCCTAAGCCCCAGAAGCTGAATGGATTGCATCCACATGTGATAGTATGCAGTATACTTCAGCTTCAGTCCCGTTCTGAAACACTGGCAGACACTCAAGAAGAAAGGCTTACTCTTCCTTGCAGTGTGCCATGTGGACATAGAAAGGGTTTGAGCTTGAGTAGGAGCAGTGCACCCTGATCACACATGTTTCAGCTGTAGATCAGGCCCGGCTTTGATGCAGTTCTTGTGCCTATAGCGATGGTGTTAAAATACCTGTAAATAGCCCTTCTACTTTGTGTTATGTAGGAAGAAAAGTGGAAACAGTGAGCAAAAACGGCCTTTGCAAATGGCACAACTTCATGCAGCTGAATCCATGCTCTGCAACAGCATTGCTAGCTAAGTTTTTCTTGAAAGTTATTATTTTATACAAATTGGCATGTTATTTGATCTCTTCTGCTTTTAAAAGCTCATTGAGAAGATTTCTCAACCACTGAAAGGAGAGGAGGAAGGGAGTGAGCAGATTATTGGCACTGGAATATCTCATGTCACCCAGCCTAGGCTAAACTCAAAAATGGTGTGAGGATGCAAAGTTGTGCTGGATTCAATTAACTTCCTGAACTTGTGAGCAAGACCTAGCCTGTCCGTGTCCCATGTCTGAAAATCATCCTTCCCATGTTCCTCGTTTTACTGCTGACTCCAGATCTGACCCAGTCTGTTTGTAAGAGCTGCCTTTGGTTGCAAAGCCTGTCAACTGAGTTTCTGTTTGTGTAACATTAGCAAGAGTCCAGAGTCCAGGTTATACCCTTCAGGGCAACTGTGTAAGAAGAAACTACTAAAAGGTCGGTAGGGGCAGTTGGGGAGGGGAAATCCACATGTATTTTATGCATATAGGGTGATGTGGACAAGGAGTTAACCTGAAGATGAAGGGCAATGACAAGAAAATGAGGAAAAAACCTTGCCTATCAAAAAGGCCAGTCTGACTTTGTTAGTAAAGCTTTTACTTAAGGCTATCAAGAACATGCAGTTAGTAATGGCAAGTCTGGCTGAGACATATGAAAGACTAATGCTTTTATTATTCATATCTCATGACTGGGGTGCATGTTTGACTGAGTGTTCCATGGAGCCCCAATAAACTCATCCCAACAATGCAAAATAAAGTACCATACTTTTCCTCCATATTTGTTCTTTCTTCCTACTTATTTTCTTCTCCTTGATGCCTATCTCACTTCTGCCTTCCCCTTGAGACCATTCTTCCTTAAAATGCAGTAAGAAAGAGTCTACAAATGCATGATGTGCATTTCTGTTCTGTCAGCCCTGTAAGTCCCCAGCTGATGTATATACATATACCTTTTAGTCATGTCTCTTTTCTTACTGCCCTTGAGGTTTTCTCCTCTGTTTACATAGTAGTCCTCAACCCATTAGGAGACCTCAACGCTTAGGGAGGCATTAGACTCAACAGAGAAATGAAAAGATAAAAATAATGAGCAGGGACTGAGATGGTTGAATTCCTGGCTCCACTGCAGATGCTGTAGTATGACTTGAGCGAGTCATTTACTCTGAATCTGTAAAATGAAGATAGTACTTCCTCCCTCTCCCTGTTTCCCTGCCTTTATCATATGTAATTAGACTATAGACACTATGAGGCAGACACTCTCACCGTGTTTATCCAGCACTTAGTACAATTAGGCCATGGGCTTTGTAGTATCTGAGAACTCAGCAGTACGATGTGCCAGAGGAAGGGTGTTTGCTATAATAATATCGCAACAGGCCTGATAAAAAGGAGCAGCATGACCACAGAAATATTAGTTCAAAAGCAAACAACATAATCAAGAGGGAGATAGTGTGGCTGAGTGTATTGGGCAATTTGTGATGATGTTTCCACCAATGGTAGGAAGAGGTCAAGAAAGGCAAGATTTTGTATCAATCACTGCCTTTTATCTTCCAGGCTCCATATAGGCCCTTTCTTTCCAAGTGCTCTTTTAATTAACAGTCTCAATTGTAACTGTCTGCAGACTGGTTTTCTTGATTAAAAATAGAAAGCCTATGGTTCTAAAAATGGGCTGATTAGCTTATGAGACAAACAAGCCATGTATCTCATAACTTTGTGCTTGATTTCCAGCTTCATTGTAGTCCCATACTTGGACACTGAATTGCCACTGAGGGAACATCAGTGGATGTCTTGTGGCTACAAGTGCACATGTGCACACATACACTTAGGATTTCTTGGACCGTTCTTTGTCTTTAATGGAGTCTTTTTTCTAATAGCTTTCTTCTTCAGAGGAGTTTTTAAAGTATTTGCTCTCTTTCTGCTCCTCTGATTCAGCATTCCTTCCATAATTTCTCAGTGGCACTCAAGAAAACAGAATGGCTTCTGAAAAAAAAGAATCGAGTTTAACAAAGGTAAATATGTCTGTGCTAAAGTGTACTCCCCAAAGAGTGATTGCAGCAAGTTTACAGTGGAAGGACAAACCACCACAGTACACTCTGCCTGGTCTTCTAGAGTGGAAGTCTCCACTTATTTCACCAGGAATCCTAAAGGTTCCCACTCAGCTAAGTTTTCAAGCTTAAATGCTCTGAAGGGAAACTAACTGTGAGTGCTGTGTTCATTTAGCTGAGAGTAGCAGCCAAAATGTTCTTTTAAAGAGTATACACTGGTAGAAGGATGTTAGTACTTGAAGCTGCCTAGCTGCATAGCCCAAGAGTTCAGCATGGGCACTGTCTTTGGAGGAGGATTCACATAGTTTCTGGGTAGAAATTTTGGTCTGTGCAGAGCTGAGTGTTGCTTCTGCCTGTACAGCTTCAACCTCATGTAAGTGCATGATTACTCTCTCTCATGTAAGAGGAAGATTAATGGTAAAATTCAGACAGTGGCAGACGTACATTTGCCTCCATGACTCTGAGGCAAGAGCTTCCCTATGGCCAAGCAAACTGAATTTCCATTTTAGCACAAAGTGTTTTCACTGAGGCTTAGTCCCGTTTCATGGGGACAGTGTTGTTACCTGCCCATATCTTTACACTGTATCATCTTCAACATGAACACAGCAACTTCTGATTTTTTTCTTCTGGGGCAGTCCTGAGCTTTTCTCTGTTTATAAAAATGGAGGGAGGGTGTGAGGAGCGGAGGAAGAGTATTGACTTGGTATTATAAGGCAAGCAAAATATATTCCTGTTTTCATGAAAAGATAATCAGAAATCTGATAATGTCAGCCTTCCATGTGTTGAAGGCAGAAGTACAATGAAGCAATATATTCCCTTTTAAATTTGCCAGCAGAGGGAGTATTGCAGCGCAATGAATCCAGGTAGTTTCAAAGAACAGGGAAGTTGCTTGAGTCTGAATTTTAGCTGTTCATGTTCCAAATTTTATTTGACATATTATATTGTTGTGTTGACCAAATAATGATCTTTTTATATTTCAGAACAGTAACAATATTAATTATTCATACAGTTTAATACTTTACATTTCAAGAGTGAATGTACATGGTGCTTTGGCCAAACTGTACGATTTCTTTTGGTATAAATAAGCTGTCAGTTTTTAATGTACTTGTGAGAATAAATCTACAAGTATTTTCATAATAGTTGTGTCTGATATTGCTGCATTGCTAAAAATGTATTTCTCATGCAAACTGCAGTTTGTAAAACTAAATGGAAGAAATAAACCACAAATACAAGATACAGGGAGCCATGAACATTTCAGTTTCGTGCAATCATATTGTACAAATGACATATCTTGCGTATTTATCTTCTACTTAAGACAATAAATCTTTAAGCCTCTTCACTGCCTCACCTCTTCATCTGCTGGGCAGTCCTTATCTGGCTGGAGCTGAAGCAGCGCTGAGGAATGTGTTGGTGATACACTTGACCTGCAGCACAGTAAGAGCCTGGAATGCAGCTTGTATTTATTAAAGGGAGCATGTATTTCTCTGTGCAAGCAGAGCCTGACCAGGCACCTCAGTGCAACCTCTAGATGGCACCCAGATTATGCATTGTTACTAGAAACTACTACACCTTGGCCAACATGTTTTATCTTGGCCAACATTTCTGCTAAACTGTATGTGGTCGGAAGAGTGTTAATGTCAAAGGAGAGACATAATGTTTTTGGCTTTGGGCTATAAAAGTGTGTTCATGTTGGAATTGGCTTGTTGAAAGGAATCAGAGAAGCTGTGTGGAGTGCAGCAGGCCCCCTGCTTGTGGCATTTTTCTGCTGATGCAGTCCTGTACTTACCAAGTGTCATGAGACAACGTCATGGCGGACGCCCAAATTTACCTCTGGGGCCAGGTTATTGGGGTGTAATGTTGAAGCACTCACGGAACAGAAACAGAACACAGTCACTCAAGCTGGCAGGAGAGGAAAAGGCACTGAGGTTTTGGCAGTTATGATGCTGTTGTGATGTTTAGATATTTCACTGGTTCTGTGCATTTTTTTGCCATTGGTTCCAACCCCTTCTCCCTCTTGCCTTCATCTGGCACTACCACCTTGAGTGATAGTAGCTGCCAGAACCTTATGCAATTGCTGACATGGACCTGCTGATTTTGGAATTGATTAACCATTTGGAGGGTTACCAGTGAAGGCAATAAATACACCTAGAGCAAAACACTTATGCAGAGGATGTCTGTATGTTGTTTCCTCATGCCAGTAGTTGTTAGTGTAGAGCAAGTTCTCACAAATCAACAGAACTGGCTTTGAGATGCTTTTTTTTTTTCAGTAAAAAGTAACTGCACTGTTTGGGAGCAATAAAAAGCTTGTCCATCTCTTATGGAAGAGGGAGATACATTGTTTTAGTGACTATATATGCACGGTTCTGTATATAAAAATGATATGGCTTAAGGATGGAGTCACCTGCAAATAGTGCTGCTGCTGTGTGTAATGATTATGAAATTCCTGTGTATTAATGATTAATGAAACAACTCTGTCACCAAACTGCTAAAGGACTTAGTGCCAAAGTTACTTTTGGATGCCTGTGCATATCTGCACTGACTGAAGCAAGAACCTCCTGGTGAAGTTCTGTTTTCCTCATCCATATGTGAATTTTGTTTCCTCTTGTGCAGTTAAGATGCACATTTTTGTGCCCTGCTTCAAAAACTGAATATCTTTTGCAAGTAAAATGTCATCATTCAGTGGCTATAGAGCACTTTCCTCACTACCTGCAGAGGGTTTCATTTCTGCTGTCTTTCAGAGTACCTGACGAACTGCCTTTTCTGCACAGAGCAGAATCAGTCTGAAGGTTCAGAACCCCTGCTGACAACAGCATCACTTCTCAGCAATCCTTATCAAGGTGCAGTGCTGCACCTGCTCTTATTCATACTGTTTTGCTCTTTATAAACACCTGTAGCATCTATCATATCCAGTGAAATGACAGACAATTCAGTAAAAGTGTTTTTCTGCTGACTGAGAAACCAAAGTTCTGTCTGAAGTTAATGTCTTTAAATCTACTCCTTACCCATTAAGTGTAGTAAGGTTTGTTTTTACAAGGAAGTAGTAGAATGAAGGCTTTGCCAGTGTGCCCTCTTGTCCATTTTCATTCTCTTCCTTCCATTATTCATGATGAAGACAATTTAATAAAAGGACTTAGATATCTGGATTTGATCAGGAAGATAATTTGAGGCCTTGAGGACATTATGTGGCTATCTTATGTGATGTTTTCTTTATAGTTTTGAATCTGAATCTCTGCTGGGTCATTTTTCAAGCCCCAGTAGATCAATGCAGAGGGATTCTGGAGAGGTTGCAGCTACTGCTCTGTACCCTACACTGCCACCTCCTGTCTAAAGTCCTTTCCCAGTGGTAGCTTTTTTGGTGAGCTGGTTGTATCAGCATTAAAGAGCCTTACCCAAGCTCTGTACTTCTCTATTATGTGAACCCTAAAAAACACAAGTCTGGGCATGTGGGAGGGCTCTCCCAAAGAATTTTATGTTTTCTCTTCAGAGAATAAAACATTACATGTGAATTTATTTGCCACACAAAGTCCCCCTGAGCTAGTCCTGTGGCTCTTTATACGATAATCCAACCTCTGACTTGCATCCAGTTTGCTTTAAGGATTTCTGGACATGCTTTGCATTTATTTAAGTATGGAAGAGAGTAGGTAAGTTGAAACCATTAATTCTGAGTCTTTATCTTTTCCACACATGTGTTTGAAGTGCTTTTTCTTTATATATCTGTGGTGACTGAGGTAGTGTGACTGGTTCCCTGGGATAGCAGCAGTGCTCCATTGTTGCCATGAACCAGTTTTGAACTCTGTGACAGAACTTCTTGTGAAGGGAACACATTTTGTGCTGTGCTTGCCTTAAATCCAAGAACGTAATTTAGTTCATAAGCAATTTCTGTCACTGTTCTTCTGGAAAGACTGGGTGGTCTTAGATCCTCCCAGGCATTTCCAACTTGGCAAACATTGAAGTTTTTAGAAGTACCATTAACATAGGCAACTTTTGCCAGCCCAATTGGAGAGACCAAGGCTTAATAGGACCTTGAGGCCAGACTCCCCTCTCTCTCCAAGGCTGTCCCTTTTGGAACAGAGGTGTATCAAAGGTGCAGAAGGAGAAGCTGGGTATTTCAAATGCTGTTTCAGCTGTAAGCTGAAGGAGGGTAGATTTAGATTTGATACTAGGAAGAAATTCTTCACTATGAGGGTGGTGAGGCACTGGACCAGGTTGCCCAGAGAAGCTGTGGATGCCCCATCCCTGAAAGTGTTCAAGGCCAGGTTGGATGGGGCTTTGGGCAACGTGGTCTGGTGGAGGGTGTCCCTGCCCATGGCAGGGGGTTGGAACTAGGTGGTCTTTAAGGTCTCTTCCAACCCAAACCATTCTATGATTCTTTAATTCTTTGAAGTCTGAAGCAGCTGTATTAATAATCCTATGTTGCCAGTAAAGTGACCAGTTTCATCCACTAGTGTTGTCTACCTTTCTCTTTCCTCCCCCTTTTTCAGTGGCTATATTAGCAATGCCCTTCTCAAAGACAGCAATGGAGAGAGACCACATAGGTAACCCCAGCACAGAGTACTGAAGTAGGCACAGCTGAATCCTGAGTGCCCTGAGCTCACCCATACTTTAAGCAGGAGTTGAGAGCACACAGCATGCTGCAGAATGAGACCATTTGTAAATGACACCCTCATGCCTACCCTGGGAATTGCACATTTCCTTTACGTGATGAGCAGGGCTGAAGCCCACTGAGAGAGGATAGCTGGCTTGCTCTCACCTGTGTTAATGGAAACTGCATCTTAGTCTCATCACCCTGCGAGTCAAAGACACTGGCCTATACCTTTCAGTCAAACAAGGTGTACAGGGAGATTTATGAAATGTATATTAATAACTCAAGAGTTGTTGTTACCATCACCTATGGAGAAAACAGTTGTCTGAATCCTTTGAAATATCAACTGAAAATGTTTTCATGTTGTCTTGAGTTCAGGGAAAAGCTGTGCCGATATTCCCTGAGCTGGCAACGAGGTAGTAACTAGGGTCAGGTGCAAGTTAGTGGGAATACACATCAGGCTGGCTTAAGGAACTTGCATTCAAAGTAAAAGCAAAGACCATGTAAATGGTGAGATTCTTTTTCATGGTTGTGAGAGTTAAGAAGAAAATCTTTCATTAAAAGACTAGTTGAAGTGATACAATTGTTTAACCTATCCTACCAATCATTAGGCAGAGAAAATTAGGAAAACACAATGTCTAAGAAGCTCACAATTGTTGCAATGTAATCTTGTTAAGTGTGAGAAAACTATGCAAATACAGAATCTAATCTAGAGAAAAAAATATACATGACGGCCCCACTAAATAAAATTTTTTTATAAGACAGGTGTGGCTGGGCCCATGGGAGCAGATGTCACAAATCAGCATTGTCAATCTCAGTTAGAGGGCAACTTGGATGGAAGGTATCTTATGTTAAGGAGATAGAGGTCTTCACATATGAAAGTCGCAAGTTTTATTTTCCTGGTGACTTTAGCTTGACGTGATTATGTATGGCTGCATCCAATGACAGCAAGACAGATCAGTAACTTCAATTTCATGCTATTTTCTTGGCACATTTCATAGACAGTGAAGAAACCACAAGCGAAAAACAGGCTTGGGGAGCTTTGCTTTGATTTGGCTATTGTCTGTGAAGTGCAAAAGCCTTATTTCAGAAGTAGTTTCTTTTATATTTATTCCAGGCTTTTTTCTTCCAACTGTTTATCTGCTTTGAGATTGAAGACAAGCCTAAACACACAACTCTGTCCATGGGTGCTGACCATTTTCTCAAGAACCCTTCCCAGGAAAAAGCCATAATTTAAATTTTGAAATTCTCAGTGTAATCTCATGGAAATTAAAGACATGAGATTACATGCTGTTGTCTGATCAGCAGCCTAGTTGAGGATCACTGCAACATGACACTGAGAAGTCAAAGACACACAGAGGCAGGTAGAAATGGCACCATCTGCATGTTGTTTGCCTTCTTAGGACTTCTTCCCTGGTCACCATGGGAAATTCAGTGGGCTCATGAATTTCAGGTTTACTAGAGGTGAGGTCAAGGCTCCCTTGTCTGTTAGGCAGAGTTTTGATAGACATAGCAGGAACTGAAGCTTCTATGTCCTCTCCCTCCTCAGGGCAACTCCATCCCAGGGTAAATCTGGTACAGTGGGCCCTGCCAGGCTGATCCTGACACCAGTTCCTCCCCTTAGCAACACTGGGCACATGTGTTCAGTCCTGGGCCCAGTCCAGGAATGATAGTTGACATTAATTGGTGCTCTTCATACCTAGAACATGTTTCCTCACTTCCCACAAGGTATGGAGGCAGTTCTGGGGACTCTGCTTCTGCTTTAATTGCATAATTTTGTATAATACCCATTAAAAACAAATAATGAATTTTGGAGGGTGTCACAATCTCAATATTCTGACATAGCTGTGTTTGGAATAATAGATGGACTGTAAGGGATCTCTGCCCTCATTTTTTTTTTTAATTTAATTCATAATTATCCTTGGGGACAGTTGGGCATCTTCATTACTTTGTTCCTACTTGCCTGAACAGTTTTTATCTTAGTTTATCACCATCTGTAAATTTGTGTTCAGAACATTGTTGAAGAGGCAGCGCTGTTACTGCTGAACAGCTGCTGCTGTACTCACTGCTGTGTGAACCAACTGCTCGCAGTTTATGCTGCTCGATCATTATGTGAAATGCTAGTCTGTGCTGCCTTAATGCTGGTCATTTCTGTCCTGGTGATAGTGGGATTTGACATTATTAAAGGACCTCAATTACATGTATCACTGAAAGGACACATTGCTCTGCTGGTTACGTGACTCATGTCTCAGTTATAGTGCAATTTGGTCACGTTTAATGGTGTGAAAGTGATTTTGGACTTGCTTTAAAGCACTGAATCCTCCCCCTCCCTCCTCCATTCAATTTGTATTTTCCTTCTTCTGTTGAGAGAAAATACTGATCTTCTTATTGAGACTCCATTCTGGAAATAACCCTAGTGCCTTCCTTTTTCCTATTTATCCTCTATGTTTTGAAGTCTAGAATCAGAAACTCTGTGACATATTCTTTGATGTGATTTGGAGTTTGGCTTCCCATGTGAGGACTCACACTTCCTCTGTGATAAAGCACCCTGGTGAAGGTAACATGCAACTCAGGCCAAGGGACCTTGTGTTCTAGTTTGATGTTCTAGTAATATTCACTTGTGGTTTGGGTGTTTTTAGAAATTACTTTCATTGTTTATTATCTCATTTTTCAGATTTTGAAATGTGCTGATCATTATTGTGATGATTGTTATCAAAACCTGGCTAAAGAGGCATCCAGCATTAGGGTTAAAGGCTGCCATTTATATTTATAAAGCTTCTTATTCTAGATATTAGTGGCCTGTGGCTGGAATCAGCTAAATATTGTTGTTGGGTATATTTGTAGAACTTCTTACAATAGCTGTACCTGAAGCTGACAGACAGCAAGTACTATTTTTACCTCAGGAGAGCTTGCTGTGATTTCATTTTCTACTTTAAACTTGAGAAATATCCAGACTTCTTTCTGATGGTTAAAGAAAAGAAGACTGAGACTGTCCCAGGGTAGCTGTCTGGGATGAAGACATTTCCTAATATTGACAGTGTGGTTTTGATCTTTCTGCTCTCAGCCACTGATTTGGATGTACTCTGATAACTGATATACGTAGTGCTCCTGGTATAAGCCTTCTACAAAATGAGATCAAAGACTACTTTCACCTTTTCATTCAGGCTTTGGTATAGGTAGTATCCAGTTATTCAAGTGCACAACTGTTCTACATATATTCATGTCACATTCCTGTAATTTGGACAGTAACAATTACTTCTTAGGTTTATCACATAAACCTCCTCCTCAGATTTGAAGATGGATTCATTAGAGTGTTTAGATCTACCGGTGTAGACTATTTGACTTATTTGAATGTGAAATGTGTCTTGGTATTGGGCTATGAAAGATACAGCCAATAGTCAAATTTTGGGCTCTGTGTAATTACATATTAAAATGGAAAAAAAAAAATTAAGAAACAGTGAGAAATAGAAAGATCTCAGGTCCATCAATAAGTAAAATATCAAGTATAACTTCCAAAGACATTAGTGTGTATTAAATTAATTGTGTTCCTAAGTCCCTTTTCTAATAATAATTCATGCCACCCTGCTGCTGTGGAAAATCATTGCTAAATCATCCTTTTCTGTTTATTGATAGACCCCAGAGCCAGTTGAAAACTACATCAGTGAAGGAGAGTTTGAAGATGATCTCAGTTCTTCTACCCCAAGCACAATAGAGCTGGAGATACGTGGATCCAGCCAAGAAACAGATGAAGATTATTTTGAGACCCTGTCACATCAGAGTGGATCTTTGTCAGATGTAAAAACTGAGCCTTATGAGAGTGCATCAGACACAGAATCTGTTTCCAGTGATGTAACTGGGGAAACTTGCTTGGATTCAAACTGCCTTTTTACTGAAAAAAAAAATCTGTGCTGTAGTCTTCCTAAAGCAAAGGCAGAAACAACCCTCCGTGAACTGAAGTGCTCAAGGGAACTAGAATTTACCCGGCAGGTGCAGTTAGAAGTGTCATCCAAAATAAAAGCAGCACCAAGCAAAACTGAATTTTGTGTACCAACTGCAAAGTCAGAAGGTGAAGAATTGGGTCATGAAGAGCTAACATTAACTAGTGATATTTCCAACAGAGAGAACCAAGTCAGTGAAGAGGGCACTATATCACAGACAAATAGAAAGTCTGTAGCAGTATTGCAAAGTAAAGCAGAGTTTGAAAGCAATAAAGTGCAGTCCTGTACCAACTCAGTACCTACAGAAGATGATGTTACAAGACAGAAGGAACAGCCTGCAGTATTAAGCATTGCTTGTTTCAAAGCAAACTCAGAAAGTTGTTTGATTTTTCCTGAGGTACAGCAATTTTCCTTCCAGTCAGATGCAGCGTCAAGCTGTAGTTTGCCTAATCTTCATTTTAAAACAAATGGACCTAGCTGTAAAAGTTACACTGAGACATCTGACTATAAGTGTGAATTAACTTCTATGTCCAGTATAAAATGCAGCAGGAGGAACTCACTTGACAGTGATGAAACTACAGGTAAAAGGATAAAACATGGAAGTACAGAGACCATGTTGACATCAGATTCATTCTTTTACCAGAGTTACTTCAACATTCAAAAATCTCAACCACCACTCACAAGGTCAGAGATTACAGAAAGTAAAACATGGCACAGTGTACCTGAAAATATCAGTGCTCAAAGCAAGACAGAATATGTGGGGAACTGTGTTCACCTGACAGACAAATTTAGATGGTCATGTTCCAGAATACATCAAGGGCTGGATTTTGAATACACTTGGAAAAACTTAGGAAGGCTACCTGTAAGCCCTGAAAAGGCAATAAAAATAGAAGATGAATTTGGCATACAAAGATCTCTTCTTAAGACTGACATAGACTCAAATAAGTGTCAGCTTTCTCAACCAGCAGGCTCTCCCCAGTGCGTTGATTATTATTTGCACTCTAAATTGGAGACGTGTGGCCTTAGCCCAGAACCAGTAGGCACATGTGCTGACAGCTTACCTTCTACACAGATTGATGCTTGTGAGTGTGTTCCAAAACAAAAGGAGACTTCATTTGCCCTGGACTGTGAGCCAGTGATCATAAATCCTGAAGAGCTTATAAAAAGTGACCAGTACAAGGCTCAAAGAGACCTGGAAGCAAACAGATTCCCTTGTGATACTGATGTTGAATCTGGCCTTGCTGACACTGAGAACCTAGCAGCTTGCCATGTAAGTTTTCCTGCTGTTGAAAACAGAGATTGTGATTGTTCTGTAAACTGTGTTTCTACCCATGGTAGAATACAGCAGGAAAGTTTGAAGGAGAATGGCCTTGAATCTGGACTGTCCGATATGGAGATTGTGGTAGGGGAAAGATGGGTAGATGATTCTTCTAGCCTTGACTTTGGTTGGAAAGTCCTGGAAACCAGATTGCAACCAGGTAGCAGTAACAATTGGGAAGAGCACAAAGAGTCAATGCAACAAAATACAAGTTGCAAAAATGGTGCCTTAAGGAGTCACTCTGAGCTAGTAACATATGAACATCCTACTTATAAAGGAAAGGATGAAGACAGTGTCTTTGCTTTTGAAATGACCCCCAGATCAGATTATATAGGCCAGAGAAAGCATTTAATGACTCTTCCAGAGTTAAAGCCTGCCCTAATTATAGTATCTGTAGAGCAGAAAGGATTACAGTCCATGACACTGAATGATAATCTTCCTACTAAAGTGGTAACTGGAACATTGAGAAGTGTAGTGAGCAAGGATCTGATGTCTCCTCATACTGTCAGCAAAGTTTATGATGAGCCAGAGAGAGTTCTGAGTGAAAGCTGTAGCTGTGAAGAACAAATTCTGGCCACCCACCTCATTTGTGGTAGTGCAGAGGTACTCCCTGGTGGAGATACAGCTGAAGAAAAAGCAGAAGTTTCAGAAGAGAAAAGAGAGGAAACAGATGCAGTTTCATCCTTAGGGTTCACCTGTAGTAATTCCACAGTAAAAAGTGCAAAAGTGGAATTTGGGAGTGTTACTGTACCACTGGGCAATGATATACTTATTGCAGAAAGTCAGGCAGATCAACGTGAAGAAGTGCTCTTAAAATCGCATAGCAGAAGTGGTGTTATGATCCATGAGCAAAAGCCTTGCAGAACAAAGACTGATTTTGAATTAGAGACAGAACAGTTCAGAAAGTCACAGGCTGAAAAAAGAGGTGACCAAGTGTCTAAGGAAGAGGAATTCAAAGCACATCAACGCAGAGAGGAAGGCTTATATATAACTAGTGCAGTAACACTGGAAACATGCAATGTAAGCAATTTGTGTCAGGGAGATGGTGCTGATGTTGACCTTCAGGGGCCCATCATCATCTCTGAACAAGCACTAGGCAGGCAAGGAAGTGAATGCTCTAATGGCTCAAAGGAACAAATAGGTATTTGTGAAGAAACTTCTCCTAGCGAAGGAAAGGAGGATTCTCCTGCAGAAGACACAGCTAGTCCTAGCAAAGACAGTACACCGAATCTAGATGTTTCTGATGTCTTTAACTGTTCTGTGAAAAGAGAGACCCGTAATACTTGCATGCTGGGCCTAGATAATATAAGTACCTGCAGCACTAACAGCGAGGAAATGGATGAGAGCTCATTCCATGTCCTGGGAAGTAATAGCAGCCTCTATAAAGCTGTGCAAAAGCCAACAAAGAATGGGAATAGTGGGAAAGCTTCCAGGTTTTTAGTATTCTCAAAAATGACATCTTTCAGGAAAACTAAACCTGTCACAGCAGAAAATCAGGCAAGTAGCAGCTTTTTTGGCAGCAAGGCAAAGATGGAAGAACTGGATGCTGGGAAAGAGGATGAAGACACTGAAAGTTTACAGTCTTTCAAAAGTTGTTCATCTGGTTCAGCCTTCCACAGGAAGGAAAGCTACGCCTCTGAGTACTCTGATGATGATGATTTATTCTATGAGAGACCTGCAGGATTATTCAACAGAATGAGCCTGAGGAAGGCTTCTGGCTCTGGTCGGATACTGATAGAAGATGTAGATACAAATTCAACTTCTCCCACACTGGCGGCTGTCAAATATGCAGATCAACAAGTTTCAGGTTCATCTGAAAACAATGACAGTGAACCTGTGGAATACTCTGGGATTAGAAAATCATTGCCTGAAAATGAATACAAAAGAAACAAAAACCCCGAGGGTAAGAAGTTCAAGACAAGGTTGGCCTTAGCACACAAATCCCTCTCAAGCCTATTTGAATCCAAATCTCCAGAAAAGGAAAATACTGAGCAAAGCTCAAGAGTATCACTGAAAAATGAAAAGGAGAAAGCCAAACTTCGCCAGAGCACCTGGAAAGCTTTTCTAAAAAGCAAGGAGGCAGATGGACTAAAAAGGCCTGTCTTAGCAAGTTTATCACCAACACAGGAGAGTCTTAATGCAACTAGAAGCCATGTAATGAGAACATTCATAGAGCGACAGGATAGTCCCGATGGACAGACGTTTTTCAAAACAGAAACAGCTAATGGCTCCTCAACAGACACCAACTTTTTTGACACCTCTGTGGAGCCTGTTGATGTCTCTTCACCTGCAGGTATGTGGAGAAAGCAAATACAGTCCCATGACCTGGGCTTCAGGTACTCACAGAGTTCAGACTGTGATGAACAACAGGAGGCTCTGAGCAACAGTTTAAATACTTCTCTAGAGGAATACTGGATGAAATCTCCATTTAGCCCCACTGACTTGCAGTTGCCATTTAGTCAGTCAAGTCCTTCATGTCCCCAGCTGTCAAATTCTGATGGCAAAGACATGCCTTGTAGGCCCATGAGTCCGAAACCACAGAGTCCTCGATCCACTTCTCAACACAAGAGCTTCCGTTATCCCGGAAGAATATGTGCCACTTCAATGATCTCTCTTGGGAACAGCTCTGCAGTTGAAAGCAATTTGGAGGCTCCTGAGAGACCAAAGACACTGAAACCCAGAGGTAGTCTCTTACTTTCTGTACATTCGTTGGACAATGAATACCAGAGGGATGACAGTGGCATAAGCAGTCAATCCCAGATCAGCTTAAACACAGCTTCTTCCATTAGTGACATGCTCCGAGATGAGGTGAGTTGTTGTCTGGGAATGATCACGTGGTGGTTTGGTTTGCAGTCTCTTTTGTTTTAATATGATTTAGGAATTCCAGTGAAACTCTTTAATGGTTTAGTGAACACATTGGTTAGATGGGTGCATAAATACTCTCTTTGTCTAAGATAGGTAGCACTACTTAATCTTTCTGTTTCTGTTCAAGACTATATGAATTGATGCACTCTTTAAGGGAGGATTTACCACAAAAATGTAAAGGAATGGAGTCATCACAACAGCGCTACTGCATAATATGCTTCAGAGAGATTATACAGATGTGACCCTGTTCAACTCCAGTTTTTACCTGGGTCTTACCCCTCTAAAGATAAGGCAGAATCGAGCCTTGTAACTGGTGTATAGTAAATAAATTTCTCAAAGCAAAAGGCAACATAGAAATCAATTCCCATTGCTAGCAGTCACTTTTTAAGAAGTAAATTCTTTCTCTTTAGACAATGAGTAAGCTGTCTTTCAAAGTACCATGTGTTTTTGCAGTCACCATAACTACCCTTTGATTGCCACTAGGAGTCCTTTTCTGCCTTTTCTACAGTGAACAGAAAAAACCCATGGAGCCAGGGTCTCCTTTTGATGTTGCATTGTATTCTACTCCTGGTAACACATTAATTTCCTTGTGATAGGCTGGATCTCACAGAAAAGATTGTATCTTCAATAGGGATTTTTTGGTTGGCTGAGGTCTTTAAAAGCAGAGACTTCCTCTGTCAGTAGGCCTTTAATCCCAGAGAGGATTTCCCGAGTTGTAAGTGACTCGGAGTTTTGGAATCTCTTTCAGTGGCTAAGCACAAACCACCAGAGTGACTGAGATTGATCTGTTAGCTGACATCCCAGGACCTGGCTTGATGATGCTACTTTTTCAATATTGCTGATGTTGAGTTTTGACATTAAGAAATGGGCAAAATAATTTTGTTGAGCGGATTTTCAAAAGTGGCACTTGTGAGAGGGTATGAGATTCTGCATACCCCAAGCAGACATTTTTCAGAGAGTTCATGAATCTGGAACTGCTTGATCAATTCTGCAGCTGAGTGCTGGTTGTGTTCAACTCAAATGGGCACAGCTTTTGCTGCTGCTGCTGCTTTTTGTCTCTCACATTCCAGGTTACATTAAAGTTTTAAGATAGCCTCCAAAATGGTCTTAGCTTACCCTTTCTCCCTATGTTTTTTTATAGAAACTCCCTATGTTTTTGTGTAGAAACAAAGAAAAGTTGGTTGGAACAGATCTTGGGAGATCATCTAATCCCACCTCCTTCTTCAGACAGGACTAGTGACAACACCAGAAAGACAAAAACATGACTTTGTCTAAACAAGTCTTGAAAATCTCCATTGCTGGAGATTTCACCTCCCTGCTGGGAAGGGATTTTGGTTGATTGGTTTGGTTTTTTTAGCTAGTGGTGTCTGCAATCTAAAGAAGCATGTGGGTTGCAGTTTGAGAAGTGAGGGCTGTAGTGCTGGAATTGCTGTGGGCAGAAGGGGAAGAGAATTTGCTTTATTCTCTTCTATCCTCTGCTTTACTTGAAAATCTTTTGTTTTCATGGGCATCAACTTAACTTACAAACTTAATACTGGACACCACATTCCTAAAAAGATACTGCAGTGTTACACCAGACTAGGGAAATGTTAGATGCTTGGACTATACACACTGTCAATAGATGAAGCCTCTCAGAATATGAATAAAATCATTGACCTGTAAATGATTACCCAAAAAAGCATCTAGAAAAGAGTGGAGAGATGAGGCATGTGTAAAGCCCTGAATAGGCAAGCCCACATCCTATAATGTAACCATTAGGAGCAAATAAATAATTACTTAAATTAATTGCTAGATTAAATAATTTAAAGAAAACCATGAAAAACTTAAATGGTGTCTAAGCCATATAAAACCAGTTTGATTTTCCTGATTGTTCTGGAGGCTGCAGAATATGCTATCTGAAATAGGATAAATGCAGCTGGAGCCTGGAAATTAATGTAAATGTCCCAGCTTTCAGGACACAACATCTAATCTCTTAAAGCAGATAGGGCTTTTATTTGTTTCCATTTTCATGACATTGTGAAATGAAGTAGAACTGCACCCTGGGTTTTGTAAGTGAAGTTGTTTTCTCAGGAATCTCTGCAATACAGCAAGAGACATTGGGCAAAGTACATTTGCAGTGTTAAGTCTTTCCAACATAATTATCATCTAAACACTAAGGATGGTCTTCCTTAAGTGTGTTGCTAAGTAAAAAGGTCATAAATTAACAGTGGATTTGAAGAAAAGTCCTTTTCTGTTCCACATCAGTAAAGACATTATTGTACAACAAATGCATAATTGTGAAGTTCCTTGCTCTCCCTTCCCAGTGTGCCCTGCAGTATGGGGATATGTATGTATTCCCCAAGCCCCCAGCCAGGTATTTTTCCAGTGGTATCAGCTTTATCTGTGTTATAGTGCTGTACCAAACTGCAGTAGATCAGCTTGCCCCTGATGCCTCTGGCTACCACACTGGTAAGTAACCGTTCTTAGCCTGGTGGACCACGTACCAGCTCCTCTCTCATTACCTGCTAATGGTTAACATTCTCCAAGTTATATCCTGGACAAAGATTTTATGCTGAAAACAGCAAGACAGAACGATTACCAGTTTGCCAATGTGGCAGGGCCTTCATTACATATTTAATTAATGTGACTGTTTGTGGCATGATTTTACTTACATAATTGTGTTACCCAGCAGGCAAGAGTGAACTGTCCTAATAGGTCACATGTTTAGAATCTGTGCAAGTTCTCCTCCTTGCTCCTCTCCAATACGATGGGGTTAGGCACAGAATACCAGCAGGATACACTTTCCTTTTTGAATAGCATCTAGTAGATAAGGAGTGTTTCTAAGCTGTGATATCTCTTGCCAGTGGCAAAGAACAATTGATCTGGGATTGTTGGTTAATTGACAGTAGATAGGAAGTGCCTGCAGTGATTCAAGGGTTGTTGTATTTGGGTTCTTCAAATGAACTGTGAGGAACTGGAGAGATACTATTGTCAGGACACAACATTTTCTTGGCATGAAAAGAGACTCCTGAGATCATTCATTCCTCAATGTTGTCATCTCCCACCTTAAATATTATTGATTGTAAGACTGATGCTACATGGAGTGGTAGTTAGATGCCTGAGGGCATGCTTAATTTCAAGTTGTTCCAGTATAAAAGCTGTAATTTTGTGCAACCACTCATCAAAAAGCAAATGAGAGTGAAGTGCAAAGCTGTGCGATTCCTCACTCTCAGCCCAACATCAAGCAAATAAAATGGATAGCACAAAGAGCACATCAGGAAGCACAGGACTTAAGACATCAGACCCGCAGGCATCTAGGAAGCCTTTTCACATTGTATAACTGAAATACAGTTGGAAAAGCACAGACAGACAAGACTGGTCATTATTCTATTTTCAGAGACATTGTCTGTCTTTGTAAATAATATTGTACAGAGAGAGTGACCTAAATCTCAGTAGTAATGTTATTGTAATATGCCATCTAAATGAGGGTGAAAAGGGCATTGTCCTGTGCAGAGGGAGTGTATATTACACTCTCAAAGGATACCAGAGCTGCTGCTTCAGGTTGGAGTACCCCTAAGCCTATGGCGAAGGATGAGTGAGTAGACAGGCTGGTTTTGGCCAGCCAATAGTCTCAGGAAATAGTAGTACTTCTGAATAGTTCTGGGGCTAGATAACTGAGCTTTACCATCTTCTGTTCAACCTGATTTGAAGGAAACAAAATTCCAGCCAACAAATCCTGTGTTTTCACCTGCTGTTTGTAAAACAGGAGTCTAAACAGCAATATCAAACGCCACCTGAAAAGAGGCCAAATGAGAAATGGGTTCCCCATCGCAAAAGAAGGCCCCCCCAGGTTCCACCATCCCCACGCCCTATCTCTACCCTTGAGAGCAAAGCCTGGAGGCTTTCCTTCCTTGCTCCAGATGAAAAAGACAAGCAGATTCCAGAGAGGAGGAGGAAGAGACCTAAACCCCTCTATAAGTGCTTCAGCTTCGATGATGTTTGGATGGAAAGGAATCAAAAAAGGAAGCTAGAGAAGGAGACACAGCCAGAGAGAGGGATTCAATTGCAACACCTCCCAGAGGACCACTTAAAAGTAAGAAACCATACACCGTCCTTCTCATTCTCTGGCACTGTCTTCCTCTCTGCTCCGGCTGCTTCTTTCTACTGTCATCATATTCCTGTCCTTCCACTTTGTCTGCTACCAGTTCTGTCTGCTTTTCTTTGAGCCTGGTAGTCTGTGGAGACTAATTAAACACTAAACTGCTCCGTAAGTGATGATCTCTAAAGCTGGTGAGTTTTTTAGTTGCTGTAACTGAGCAGTTCCTGCCCCGTGCCGTGTTGGACAAGAGGAGGCGAGGATATCAGATTGTTCTGTAAGCTGAAAGATAGGGAGGACACGGAGCAAATCAGAGTTGCCTTAAATCAATATAAATTAAACTGATGAAATCTCATTCCGTACCCCATGGCATTGCTGTATAACTTTAAAAATGGACTTCTAAATTAGATTTCCCTGTATCTGAGGCCAACTCCACACTTCCTACTCAGGCAAATTCCTGCTGTGAAATGCTCGAGAGAACGTTGCCATTGGAGTTTTAGCTATTAGTATTCTCTTCTCTGCCAGGGGAGACTTTTAGATCAACATTATGATTGCTTGTGGCAAATTTTGTGGCTGTTGTGACTCACACTGATGGCATCTGTTACTCGTGGATCCAGAGGTAAGGTCTGTTCCCTTCATGGAGAGCCATGAATCTGTATCCAAGAGCCAAATGTGGCCTTCATACATAAAAAAGAACCTCTGAGGAAAAAGGACATGAGATAGAGGGACACTCCATCCAGCATCTGATGATAATATGGAGGAAGCTTCTGAGCAAGCTTGAAATCAAGTAGCAGATTTTCAAATAAAAGTTTTCCTCAGAGTTGTGTGTTATCTGCATTTATTTTCCTTTCTCTCTTGTCCTGGTTGCCTGTTTCTGGTTGCTCTTGCATCACAATGACAATGTTTGAGGGGAGCTGAGGCCCCAGTCCTGTCAACACTTCAGCACATGCTTGAGCTTATGTTCTGTGGGTGGTGAGGGGGAAACATTCACCTGACACAGCTCAGCTCATCCACTATGTCTTGCTGGGAGTAAACCGGCTGCCTTGTACCTGTCTGCCTGAGAGAGCTTCCCATCAAAGCTGATAGACACCTGGGACAGAAAGCCAGGCCAATTCTAGAAACAGGGTTTCTGAAAAACTGCCCACTGTTCTCCCCTCCTCAAGAAAAGGGACTAAAACTCTGTTCTATTTCATATTTGTAGGGCTCTTCAAAACAAAATGTTGTCAGTTGATGCTTGGATGAGCGCTGGGTATGGTTCTGTGATGCATTTCCTACTTTCAGTTCAGTGAGAGTGCTTCCCTGGCTCAACCCCACTACTACCTATGTGTTGAAAGCAATGAGCAATGGTCCTGAGGCACATGTGTGTTAAGATTAAAAAAAAAAAATTAAAAAAGAAATTAATTGTGTTACTTTTCTACTTTTTTCAGAGTTCTGAGCACTTAGTGCTGTATGGGCATGAAACAAGCTAGAGAAAATGAATCCCTGGCTTACATAGGCTCAGTGATAAACAGAAGCCAGGGACACGCTGAAAATATTTCTTACAATTCTTTGACAAGCATGGATAGTGATGGAAATCTAACCCATGCTGCAGGGTATGTTGGCCAGCATGGAGACCATTAGTGCTTCTCAGATGGGCAACCAGTTACCTCAATATCTTCCCCTGAAGCCATCAGATTACCCAGCTTGAATGCTGTCTGTTTTGCTGATTGACTGCACATTTTGTTGTTGCTAGAAAACAGCTTCTTCTTTAAGCATTTGCACCCTTATTTTCTGGTGCAAGCTTACCTCTAAATTGGGATCAGCTGTGTAATGATGTGCAGCTGCCTTGGCCCACTCAGGCACCTTCACTTAGCACCACCTGCCTGGGGGGTTTACCAGCCTGCCTTAGTTTTCTGGTTCATTCTTTGGGTAGTAGAGGTGAGTAGAAGATATTTAGTAGCACATAAGTAGATTTGGGGGTTTTACAGTTTCTGTTGACTTAAGTACATTATGCAGGTTATTGATACTTTTTATCTTTGTGGGCAGGCTAAGAGGGCACAATGCTAAGTTTTACTGAGAGAACTGTTGGGGTTCAAGGGCTATTTCCTGTATGCCTGTGTAATTGCATGTCTTGGCCTGTATATTTTATTTATAATAGTAATCACGTAGTTTCTTTTTCCTATTGTGTTTTATTGTCTTTGAAATGCTCTATTCCTGTAATAATGCTGGCTTATTCATACTCCCAAGGGTGGTGGGAGTGCTGTCACAAGCTGCAGTGTTTGAGGGCAGTTTTAGAAGGATGCTAAATCCCTTTTTATAAGGAGAAATAAATTATCACAAAAGAAGCTTTGTAAGATGTTCATTGTCTGTTGTGGTTTTGTGACTGGAACAAGGCAACTGTATGGGCTTTGGAGATCTGAAATTACAAGTCTGATGTTTTCTGACATATGGCTGCCTTGGGATGTGTGGCTTCAGTTATGACAAGTTGTATTGTGTTAAGTCAAGATCAGGTCAGCATACAAGGTGATGTAATGCTGCAATATTGTGGAAACAACTTAATAGATCAGACTAGAGAGGAATTCTTGATTTTTTTTTCAAGTGCTGATTTCTGATGCTATTCTACTATTCAGATCAACATGCACAAATTAGTATAGTGGTAATAAGCTAATCCGAAGGCTGGTAGTTGAGATTCAAAGGGAGATGGACAGTCAAGAAACTATCTTTAAACTGAAAAAAAACAAACCCCAAACTACTTGAAATACTAGTCCTAAACAATTCTGTATACTGGTCTTTGTTTTGCTTAGGTCCAGTAAGTTGTTCATCTGCTTTAAATGGGAACAGTCTGTGTAAATCCCTAGAGTCAAGCTCAAAGCTTGACCCAGCTGTCCCTTATAACAAGATGCTACCAGTAACAAGCTGAGCAGCTTCTGATCTTGTACCTTAAAGTGTTAACATTTAACTGGTCATGGCAATCCTTTAAAGGTAGCACCACTCAAAGTGGTAGAAGAGAAACTCGTATGGCTGTAGATGAATTTATTTTCTTTTGCTTGGCCATAGGCTTTGCCTTTCACATGGTGATGGGTTTCACAGTGTAGTCTGGGGTCCTCTTATTTTTAATGCAGTTTAAATTCCCTAGCTGCAGCAGAGACAATGCCCAAAGCTGCTGATATGTGTAATGCTGTAATGGCAGTAGGCTCTGTTTTGGGAATTATTTTTGCAAAAATTGTTTTAGCGATGTCTCTGAACTGCCTGTCTGCTCCCATCCTGCTCTTTCCTATTTTGACAAAAAGTTAAAACCAGGATGTTAAGCTTGCTGTATCTCTGGTGCATAGCAATAGAAGCACAGACATGGCTTCTATGTGAGTTTGCTAGAGCACAATTTCTGCACTGCCAAATTAGAGAGATTCCTAAAAGGCCCATCATGGGACTATACCCAGAGGGAGTATAGTGCAGAAAAAGCTCTCCCTCTATTTTGAAAGCAAAATGAGAAGCAGTGAAAAATAGATCTTTAGCTTATTGTCCTGAATATGACTCTTAGAAATCTGGTTTTACTATATCTGAAATAAGAGAAAATTAAGTTTTGCTGCATGCTACCACGGTTATGAGCACTGTGGGCACCTCAGATACACTTCAATAGGGTAATGAACACACTTTGGAGAGGGGATTGAATGAGATAAGTCTCCCCCGTGGTGCACCTGACAAGGTACAGACACACAAACAAGGGTAAATGCCTCTCCCAGGGACTGTGCTGCTGTGCGTAAGGGCATAGAAATAACCCTATTGAACCTAGAGCAGAAAATGTGGAAGAGAAGGTCTTTACTATGCTCTGGTCCCTCATTTCCCCTCCCTTGTAGGTTGGGGAAAACCCTGCTCACGTGTTTCTAACGTGTCTGAAAATGCTTCTTCCCCTGACTTTGGGTTGTATAGACCCGGCTTCCTTGCTATAGAAATCAAATGATGCCTGTACCTGAAATTTGCTCTGATGACCTGGAGATTACTAAGAAGCCTGCAGTTTTTATTGTAAAAGCCCTAAGGCAGTATTCTCCTTCCTGGTCTTAAACGGAACAATAATGCTTTCTATCGCATTTCATGTAAATAATCTAGACTTTACCCTTGGCATTTTCAGAGCTATAGCTCAGTAAGTGCCTGTTTTACTTGATTTTGTTGTCACTGGAAGACCATGTGCTGCCACTGGGGCTTTGCTGTGACTTTTCTAGACAGACAGGCGCTGCTCAGGTTAATTTGGACGGGGTTCACGTTATCCCTCAGGAGATGGTGAATTGTGTCAAAGTATTGGCTGTGTTCTCTTTGCTTTAGGGAAGTAAGTCCAAGAAGAATCAAGCGAACCAGGCAACAGAGCAGCAGCACTCTCACCTGCTTGGGCAGTGCATGGCTATTCAGTGCGCTTAGTTTGCTATTTAATTTTAGAAGTATGTTTGACTAATTGCCATCTTCTAAAGAAGCGGCTTCACCATCAAGGCTAGTCAGCAGTCTTTATGCTTATGGGACATAGTGTGGGCTAGTAGGGAAAAGGAAAGATCCCAGATAAACTACTGAACCTCTGTATCCCAAATTCTTGGTTCACTGAAGGATGGATATGTTGTAACTGAATGTCACAGCAGCAAAAGGAAGGGGCAATAGCGATACAGAGATGAAAAATGCCTATGCCTATAGGACCAATGCTCCCTGATGAGCTGATCTCCCAGTTGACTGCAGTCACTGATGTTTTCCGTGTGTGCCAGCAATAGGAGGTATGGGATGGAGAAAAGAGAAGAAAAAAGGAATAAAAGCTTATCTGTGTTATGCCTTAAGTACTACAAGTTACAGATTGTTGTCAAAGTCACTGAATTGCTCATTGCCAGATGATCTATATTCTTGTAGTATCATGTCCAGTATCTTGTGATTCCCTGATGAAGTAGAAGGGGAATGTTGGTGTCGTTTCCCTGTATCAACCAGATATTATTTCTGTTTCACGGTGGATGAGAGGAGACAGAAAACATTGAAAGTTTCTTGGTGTGGCAACATTGGCAGAAAATATTGGTTTTGACACAGAAAAGGAGTTTACATTGTTTACATTTGGATTTTGTTGATAGATTTGATTTTATTTTTAAAATATCAAGTGAATGTCTGCATGACAGAGTGGGTTAGTCTGTGGGTTGATTGAGTATCTTTATGGCAGTGGTTTGTATGACTGTGATTTCTTAAACAAACAAAAAATCTTGTAATTTTGTTTATTTTAAACCTGACTTACTGAGGTATTAGAGGTCAGGAACATTTTCCCCCTTAAACCAGCAAAAAAAATTAGTTCAATGAGATCTGGAAATGGTATAGAGTTTTCAAAGTTTTGTAAAGTTCTGTAAGTTTTGTAAAATCAATCATCCAGATTGATCCAGGTAGAAGAGAGAGCGAGAGATCCTACTTGTACCTTTAACTGAAGAGAAGAATTGTTATCCACATCCTATATGATTGGGGACTGGTACCGATAAATCTCTTAAGAGAAAAGCTTTAGTTACATGTTAAACACCAGAACAGGAATTGTCATAAAGTTGTAGGAAACAGTTCTGTAGCTGAGGGATATGCTTCCCCCTCCCACTAGATAGGCTTTATAGGAAGGAGCGAAACTTTCTGTGAATGTAGGTATGTGTGGTAGTATGTGAAGTATGAGTCCAGTACCTGGTTATCCACTTTTGTTCTTATTACCTTGCAGTTTTCCCTGCCTTCTCACTCTTTTCTAATCTCTGTAGCCATAATCATCCGCATGTGTCTACTTACGTACTACTTCCTTACACGCGCAGGCATCAGAGGTGGAAAGAGGTGCTCCATGATGAATGCTGTATTTTGTCCTCCAGGGCATCTAAGTTTAATGTTTATTGTCTCTGTTTTCCCTCTCTTGTTGCAGGCTGGAATAAGTCCATCCATCACATCTGCTGTTGCCTTTGATATCCTACCGTTGAAACTGCATCCATTTTCCCAGAGCACTCCGACAGGCTTAGACTGCGTGGGCTGGAAACGGCACATCTCCTCTCCTGGTGTGTACACTAGTCTTAGTTGGACATGAATTATGAGAGAATTAAACTCTGGTTTATTGAGTATGGAAACTATGTGATAAGCATTCTGACCTATTTATGTGGAATACTGCATCTATGTCTGAGCAGAAATCTGCTTTAGAGTTAATTCTTCCATGTGCTTTTTGTATTCTGGTTTGTTTTCTCCCTGAGTGAATAACCAGGGTGCTGCTTTAAAGGCAGTGGTCAGCTTTTTAGTGAAGAAAAGACCGCTAATGGCAAGGATAGTGTGCTTGATGTAAAAACGTTGTGTTGTCTCATGAGAACTCTGTCTCACCTAGGACGGTATCATATCTATCACACTCTCGAATTAGGTTTCTGCAGATGAAACAGACTCTCTGCCTTGTGTTTGCTGGAGAGCAATACAGTAGGTATGGTGAGGTTCCTCTCAAGTTGCTAATTAGGCACTAAAGCAACTAAATGAGCCTCTAGAGGTAGAAGTTTCCTGTACTTTAAATAAATCATCTTAAAGAACAAGTATGCTGTATTTTCATGAGGAATGTGAATGTGCATGAAGTATCGTGTCTTTGTTTCCAATGACTGACACTTTCTCAGAATTAAAATGTAAGTTGCACAGATTATTAAATAGTGAGACGTATCTTTGCCAGGTTTTTAAATTCTCCATCTGATAGTGCCTGCCCAAACACTGCAGATATCTCTATCATAGCACTTTGGGGTGGGATAAGAAAAGCAGACTGCAGAGGAGTTGTTTGGTGGTTAGGAATCTAGCCAGGAAAAGCCAACCACAGTTGGGTGCCAAGCTGCCATTTCTGCCTCAAAGTCTCTTTGTACCATTGAATAAACTCTGCTGGAATTACTTAATTGAGGGCCCATAACATTGTGCTAATTATATCTGAGTTGAGTGGTCATAATATTTTGTCAAGCAAAACTGGTTTGCTTTCTGACACCTTGTACAACTCATGCACAGAGTCATGAGGTTTCATCTGGAAATAAGAAAACAAACTACTTATTATCATGGTGTCAAGAGCCCTGCCTCTACTCTCTTAGCACCGAGGGCTTTGATCCCTTGCTGTCACAAGCATCTGGTGTTGCCCTAACACTTAGGACGAGCTCCCTGGCTGAGTTAAAAAAGCTGCAGCTTTACTTCTTGGAAATCCCAGATGGAAACCCATCATTGTCAAGTTGTCTGTGCATCTCTGACATTAGCTGAAATCCCTAAGTACCACTGTCATAGAAGTAAATTCTGAGTCACAGCTGATACAAATTTCGTGATAGTTCCCAACTGGGACATGAGGGAGTTAAAAAATATTTATGAATTTTGGAGGGTGAATAGAGGGAGTAAATGTGGATTGACCAGTTGGTAGTGCTGTAGGTGTTTATATGCTATCTAGAAATGAGGCATGAAACCTGAATCTTCTACGATTCAGACAATCTTCCTGAGACAGGTACAAGTAAATTTCATACTATGACCTAAGCCTGGACCTCAAGAATTTCTGTGTAAATGTAGCAAACCAGAAGAAATGCAGCAGAACCAGAAACATGCTAGTGGGGGGAAGACTGATGAACAGAGGAAGCGCTGTAATGCTTCTACCACAGCCATCTCTATTAGCTGCTGCTTGTGGGCTTCATGTGAAGCATTTTGGGGGTGATGAGTGTGTGTACGTGTCCTTTCTGTGGAAGGATGTGGGTGGGGAGAAACCTGCAAATTACTGAAGGAATAGTCTTAAGTTGTTGGATCAAATTTAGGACTGGGAATGTCCTTGAGGTAGCAGTACTGCAGCAGAAAGCCCTCTGATTCTTTTACAGCTTTGTTGTGATACCTGTTGCTTTTGACAGAGCTGTAGGTCGTTTAAAGTAAATATAAAACTAAATGATGAATCCATTTAATCTAATTTTAAGATTCCTAACTCTAAAGCTGCAACTACTTGTATTAATGATCCTAGCATATGCTTTAGTCATAAAAGACACTGGATATGAAAGTACTGTGCAATCTGCAGTGGTACTGTACGCTTCCATGTTGAAAATACTGATAAAATTCTCACTCCCAAAGTCTGCATCAGGCCACCTTGTGCAGGGAATGCTGCAGCGACTGTGGGGGATGTGGTATTTTGGAGCCCTCTCTAGTTCTTCAGATATGAAAAGATGGCTGTCATGATCCCAGCCCAAGAGGTGCCATGCACAGCTATGAGACTTCTGTCATGCACCTACCCGTGACCTGAGGACAAGAGCTTAGCTGGACACAAACTTACTATTTTAGGTGAGGCTGCCTGTTCCCCAATAGAACATACCACGAGTGCTAGGAGAAAAGCTTAATTTTAATGCTGTATCTGCTGTGCTCGTTAGCGTCCTCTGACCAGTCACTGGCACTAGAGCAGTGAGACATTGTTCTCTCTGCCTTTGTCATGCTGGGAGAAATGAGGCAGGCTCAAACCTGTCATTTGGATATCCCAGCAGTTGGGATTGGGCCTACTGTGGTGTTCTTGGTCACTGATCAAGTTTTGCAGACTGCCTTCCTGTCACCTCTTCTGTCCAGAGCAGCCACCTGAGAAAACTGTAAGGAACCAGTAGATGGCTCTAACATCTGCAAAATAGAGACCAGCTGAGGTGGTGCTAGTCTCTGTATTCAGCAATGACTGAAAGACTTGAGCCTCCTCCAGAGAAGTGTAGATGTTGATCACCCCCACCAACATGCAGACACACATTCATACGCACACCCCCAAGGGTAGCAAAGTTAACTGTCCTGTTCAAACATCAGGAATGTTTGAACACTTTGGAAGGACCTTCTTGGCTGCACCACACACTTTGGCAGGTAGTATTGATCAATATCAAGTGTCTTTCCTCTTTAGTTGTCTGGTTATGTCTTCATTTCAACCTTGCAGTACGTATCTGTTCCTTGCTGTCTGGTTTACTGCAGTGTTTGAATAGGCTGAGCTAGAATGAAAGACCATCATAGGAAACAAGCCACTTCCTAATGTAGATAGGGGAATACTTTTCTGCTTTTTGGCAGCCTTTGAAGATCTTGAGAGAGCATTTGACCCACGAATCGCCGAGGAGAGGGAAGGGCTCAAAATGTGCTGTAGAGAGCAGTGGTAGGATAACAAGGCTTTGGGTTAAAGCAGTGGACCAGCATGTTTGTCTTTAGGCTATCTTATCTTCTCCTTCTCCATCTTTCTCCTGAGTCTGATATCTGTTTATCTGTAACCTGAAGACATTGCATAAAATTGGGGATGTCACTGGGAAGCTGTTTGATGGACAGTGAATGCAGCTGTGAGAATGTAGCTATGACTGAGCTGAAGCTAGGAGATGAGCAGTTCTGGACATGGGAACTACTAGCCTGCAGGTCTAGAGCAGAGGGAACTTTCTGGGGAGGTGCTGCCGTCTCTGAGCTTTTCCACAGCGACTTTTCATCAGGAGACAATCACAAGGCGACACAGTGACAGACAGACATGGGTAATTGGCTGAGAGCTGGAGGTGCAGTTGCTTGAAGTCCCTGCTCTTGCTGCTTTCTTGCTTCTCAGCTAGAGATTTTTCTGTTCTTGTGCCTGTCCTTGTAGCCATCTCCCAGATGTTTCCCCCCCATGCTACCTCTCAGAGAATCTGTGAAACTTTTGGATAGGGTCACACGTATAAGCATAAACCTTCAGGGTTTGTCATATCCTCAGAGGGAGAAACTTGTAATTGGTGTATTACAAGATCAGGTTTGTAGCTGTGCTATAACAGATCTTAAACCTGTTTTATGTAAAATCATTATTTAAATGTAGATTGAATCTTTTTGGCAATTTTCCCTGTGTCTTGTCATATTTAAACAGCCTAAGATCTTTAACTTTTCTGTTATCGGATATCTACAAGAGATGCCCAGGAGTTCCACCACAGTGTTGGTGTGGGTTATGCCAACCAGAGAGGCATGAGTTCATTCTGACTGATGTGTACTGATGATGAACATACTGGTAGCCTTGGAAATCTTGCGTAAGCAATAAGAATAGGCAAGCCAAGTTCTCAAAGTCTGAATCTGTTGTGGATAGTCTGGAAAACAGTGACCACTTAGTGATACTGAGCTGTCCTCTGGCCTCACTGGTCTAGTGGAAAGTATTTCTCAGAGGCAAAGGAACTGTTTGTTTACTCAACATCATGTGGCCAACTTTCATCTTCTTTTCCCAGCTAGAGATGGGCTGTTAAGCTCGCACTTGGCAAAAGTTAATGTGAAGATGTTTGACAGCCACTGGAGAAATCTATTCAAGAGGGAAAATATTAGCTTAATAACAGGACTTCATTATGTCTTATAAATATTTAGCAGTCCTGTAGTTCAGCAAAATAACAAGCTGAGCTATTTATTCCATTTTTGTCATTTCAGTTCTTGAAGGGACACAGAAAAAAATGGTATGCAAGTCCTCAGAAGTCTGTCATTGTACCTGTAACATGAAATGTCCATTCCATCCCCATTAACCCATGGAAGTACCATTGAATATAAGTGACTAAAAAGCAGTCGTGTTGCTTACTGTGTTTTTCATTTTGTCTCTGAATCACAGGAAGATTAGACCTGCTATGTCGATCTTGATTCTCTCTAACCACAGCCACAAATATCTGCACTCTGTGAGGTCTCTGATAACATGTGCTCACTCAAAGATTTTCATCCAATCTTAAAAGCTGGGCCAAGTGATGGCTGAGTTCCTGAAAATTTGTCTTAGCAGGTTGAATAGGATTGTGTATATTAGCTACTGAGGTGAAAGATATAGTATACCAATAAAAACTTTCCATGGGGTAAAGAGTGAAAAAGAAGATCCTAGCAAATCCTGAATGATTCTGGCAATCGCTCTTCAAAGCTATGAGACTACAGGAGAACCCAACAGAGACTAAAAAAATCTAGCAGATATTTAGAATCAGGCTGTCCAAGGCCTGACAACCTTGATCGGGCTGCACAGTGAGATCCTTAATCTGTAGTGGGAATCAGATGGCACTACAATAACTTTAGCTAACTTCTCTCTCTAGTGTCACAGAAGAAAATCTCTATGTGGATTTAACAACAAACAAAAAGGAGAAAGGAAAAATCAAAAAATCCTGTAGTCAGGTGGAACCCCTGTGTGATGGGTTGCAGTTTTGAACTCTGATATATTGTGCTTTCCACAACCTGGCTTTATAGTATTTTTCCTCTCTTTCCATTCCATTAGAAAATTCCTATCCAGTACATACATATAATATGCTCTGTAGCACCTTCAACTAGGATTGCAGCACTGTTGTCTCTGGCACTGAATAAACATGTTTTGGTATTTGCCAAGAGCATTCAGTCTAGAGAGTGGGAAGGTTAGCAGAGGAACAGATGGAGTGATTTAAGCAGGTTGAGGGCAGAGATCTCCCAGGCAAGGGCAGTCGCTACAGAGCCTCTGTAAATAATGTCGGGTTTAGTAGCTCAGTCAAGGAGAGATACAGGTACATGCAGTTTCCTTACTTCTCTTGTGCCAAACATGGATTTCAAGGGTGGGATAATTAGGACTAAATTGTAGCCTCTCCTTAGTACCTTTTGTGTCTGAAGAGCTGCACTCTCCCTTCCTCTTTTCAATGCCCTGTGCTCCACATCCACAGAACAGCTGCATTCATCTTTGTTGTTAATGCTTAACTTGCCTTCTCCTCCATTACTGTGATCAAGAAGTGTTTCTCTCCATTTGTACTTTAATGCAGGAAGTTCTAGGAGGCCCTGGAAGGACCAGATCGATGCAGAAGAGTAATTCTACTGCAGTCAAATCGAGAACACGTTTCCATTTCTTTATTGGGAGGCATTAGAGGAAAATATTTTGGCCTAAGTAGCTACATTCAGAAGATAATTGAAGGAATTTTTTTGTTACAGGCCACAGTAGAAATGTTATTTTTGCTACTACTGCAGAGACCTTTCTTGTAAAGAATAGCTGAAATATTTAAGGACTCAAAAGTTGGTTTAGTGTTGTTGGATGCTTTGTAGTAACCTGCAGTGATGGAGGGCAAAGGTTTTTTCTTTTGGGAAATACTCAGTAAAACAGAAGTCTTGCTGAAATAAAACAACACTGCTATTGCACAGATAGTGAGGCAAAGTCCAAGGGGTCTGTATGTCAGAGCAGGCTGTGATGGCCATATAATAACATGGCTTTATTTACTTTGGACAGAATTATCTTACGCAGAAATAGTAAATCAAGAATTTTCAATTCTTGTGTGAAATTAAGCTCCAAATTTGGGATTTGGGTGTCTAGACACTTTGTAAATGGTAGAGTGGTTTGTTATTTCCCAGCATGATCCTTTGTGTCCCACCTATGGGTAGCTGTCACTCTCCCACTTGTGCTAGTGGAGCTGAGCTCTTGGTTTACTTCAGTCCAAACGCCAAATTACAGTGTCTCACCTGGCTAACTTTGAGCTGATCTGGATAATCTCACTCTGAAGCAATCTAGTTCTGGTCTTACACTTATTCTGGTAACAGAAGAAGTTTTATAATGTTTTCTGTTGAACATGGTACAAACCATGTGGCTACCCTTAAATTTTTTTGATAGTTTGACAAATCTGCCATTGCAAGGCAGATGTTTTAGCAGAGTGGCAGTCTGGAAATGTCCTTTATCATAAAACCTCTGTGATGTCTCAAAGCTGTTGTTAAACAGTACGGGTTTTTCTGCATTCTCAGGAAAATAGTATTCCTTCAGAATCCCTTTTATAGGGACACATTGAATTACATGTTAGGTAATGAGAAGAGAAAACTTTCTAATTAAAAAGTAGTTAGTGATGCTGTTTCACTTGGGACTGAGGTCTCTGACAAAGATCACACTGAAATAGGGACTGTCCCAGGTCTACATTCTGGAAGTGGATGCTAAATGATTTTTCAAAGCTCCCAGCTGCAACCTCCCCAAATCTCAATCTATGTTTTTCTGGCTTTGATTTCATTTTGAATTCTTTTTCTGAGGACTTACAAAAATAGTTTTCTAATAGCAGCAGCCGCAGCCAGTTCTAAATATGATTAGTTTATATGTTAAGTCCTTTCTGAGTTCTCAGGGGAAGCAGATAACACAAGGTCTTTCTCACTTGGGCATTTTTAAAATACGTGAAATTCTACTATTCCCACTTATTTATTTTTAATCTGACAGTTCTGCTAAATTAGGAGGAAAGATCTCTGTCCCACCCTTGCTTTTTTAATGCCTTGAAATCAGCTTTCATGAAAATCAGCTGCTAGAAGCTGCAGCTGAGAGCAGCCGAGCTGCCACAGAGGGAGCCTCCTTAGTGGACCCCTATGATGTCAGGATGCATCGAGACAAGCAGAGAGGAGGATAGGAATCCAGCTCAGTCCTCAGGCAGCACTGCCAGGTACCACTGCCCTGGGAGCAGCTACAGAGCGCTTTGCCCATTTCCTCCCCCAGCAGAGCAGAGCCCCTGGCTCTCCCTCTTACCTGCCTGCATGAGGACCCAGCAGTGCCCCAGTGAGTCCAGTGGGGCACACAGTGGAGAAAACTGCAGTAGCAGTGGAAGCTCTGGGCTCTCACCGGGTTCGGATTCAGACAGCAGTGGGGTGGTGTGTGGCGGTGGTGGGATGAGAGGTGTCCTGTCCAGATACTGGAGCTTGGAGAGTCTTCACTCTGCCACAGGTAAGGGACTTTCTTTTTTTTAAACTGCTCTGTGATATTGCACTGACCTTGAGAAATCGAATCAAACCTTCTGGAAAAAGTATATAATTTGCAAAGGCAGTCTCTTAGTCATGAGAAATAACCTAAATATTCAGTGTTTGCTAGTTGTCCTGTGTCTCCCCCCCCCCCCCCCCCCCTTCTCCCCCCCGCAGACTTACAGCTAAAACAAAATGACATATACCCTTAATATACTTAAGTCAGAAGGCAAGAAATAGGTTCTTAATGGCTTTGGAAACAGTGCTTAGGCTTCTACCTGATTAAAGCTGTCCTTTCCTTTTGGAACAGCATTTCTTATTTCAGCTTAATTATATAGAGCCCAATGTTAGAGCTGGCGTTTCTCTGTGTAAATGCCAGTGTAGAGTATTGCTGCCTTTAGAAAATGTCCAAGTGAGGTGCTGTGCAGCATAGGAGGGTTAGGTAGGTTTGCGCTGCTGTGTACTGAAAGAGGGAAAGGCAGTTCCCTGAGCCAGCTGCTCAAGTTCGGTTTCTGTTTTCCCATCCTTCATTTAATTCCTTTTTGAACCAGAAATTTTGGAGGCATGTTCATATAGCCTGGATCTGTTCTGGCTCAGCCTGCCTCAATCTGACATTCTAGTTTTTAATCACTGATGTGCCTATTTAGGGTTTGGATGTTTGAACTGCAAACAGGGCAAAGAAGGTTTCTCATTCCCAACTGATAGTAGCAAAGGAGCCTGGCAATGATTTTGATGGCCAGTGATTGCTGAGCTGTTCAGTTTGTTTCTTGACTGTTGCTGTTTAGAGAGATTTTTAGTAGAACTGCAGCAAATTAGTTACTCTCTTAGATAAATTTGGACAAGTGCCTTCAAGGCCACCAGTGACTGCCATTTCCTTAGTAAAAATACTCAGTGCTACCAGCTAGAGGCAAGGCTTGGGAAGAATTTTAGGTGTAGTTCTGTGTAATCTGCTTTAGTTGCATATACTTTTAATTATTGAAAGGTCTTGTAATTCCATCTACTACTGTAGATTTGGGTCTGTTTTAATAAAAATCTCTGTTGCTGCTCTGGAGTCCTCTGCTGAAGTGAGAGTAACTGCACTATCATACAGGGAAGGACTACAGCAGGGTGGCCAGCCTGCCTGACTTTCCAACCCCTGCACTAGACCTTTTAGGTGGCCAAGAAACACTAAACACCTACAGTGTGTCCTGAGAGTCCAGGGGCCGGAAAAAAGGCTCAGGGTGAGATCAGGCCATTGGCACTCTGTTCTGGGGAAATATCTGGGCTGCAAATGCAAGGGGATGCAATTCTGCATGTCAGTAGCATCTGTTCGCTCATTTTCTCTTGTAACTGGGAATGCAAATAATCCCCAGCATAGCTCTGATGCTGGCACAGGATCCTTTTCCAAACTACTACTCATAGTATTTTGGAAAAGGACTCTTTTCCAAACTACTACTGCACGTGGGGCAGTAGTGGTAGTTCGGTCCCTTCTGTCTTAGAGGATTTGCTGTCAGCTGTCCTCTGTGGATGCATTCTTGGTCTTAATCAGGTCAGTTGATACAAATGACGTATAGTGATGTAAAAGAATAAGGTTGATAGCAAAAGTAAACTTTGAAGCTAAGTCTTTTTTTCTAAATACTCTTTCATTTCCACAGTATTGTTGTTCCAAAGGCATGGTGTCATTTCATGGATACTGCATGCATTTAGCATGCAGCAATGAGAGGGAATAGAATAGAAAATGGTATGGAGACAGAATGAGGATAGGGAGAAACCAAATTACGTTTCATAATTACAGTATTGATATATCAATACAATAATAAAAGCAGATCACTGCACTTCAGGCTTCTTGCTGCCCCAAAATACTATGGTTGGTAAGTGTCTTATGTGCAAAAGATGTCTGAGCAGTTTGCCTCTAACTGGTAACAAAATTCAGATCAGAATTAGGATTAAACCTTGAGAGCAATGCATCTCTCCCCAGAAAATTATTTTGCTTTGATTCTGCTCTATCGGTATTCTTTGGATTAAACTGTAGTAGGAGAACTGTTTTTTGCCATCAATGCTAATTGGCTGCCAGAGGAGTGAGGCAGGATTTCTTTAAAGCATGTGCTAAATAACATTTTTGAATGTTAAAATTTAATACACTGATTAAACAAACAAAAAAAACCCCAGCAGGAGCAATAGCAGCTGGCAGAGCATGAGAGCAGTGGTAACTAGAATGCATGGCAGTGTCCTCACCTTGGAGGAGCAGGGAGTCTCCAGCGTCTTGGCATGTGTTGCATCAAGAAGTTGAGGGGGAAAAAAACAGTGTGGAAACACTGTGAACTATGCGATGGTGCATTAAAAAAGGGCTGGAAGATGAGTCAGTCTCTTTCTCTGTTTCAAAGGGATTCTGTATTTCCAGCAGTGGCCTTAAGGCTGGGTAGGTAGACTGGACTTGGCAGACAGGGTTTTGCTCTTCTTCCCCCAGTGTGCACATAAACTTGTCTATAGGGATCTTTGTACTGAGTCTGTTGCTAAGACTTCAGAGAAGATTAGAAAGAAACCAGATTTAAGTGACTGAAAAGTGTAGGTGAAAGGCAGGTGAGAGGTCTTCATTACAATTGGAATGCAGCCGTTTGAGTTTCTCTTTTACATAATTTAGATTTCAAGAGTGTGAAAAGACAGATGTGTATGTTTACATATGTATATATTTGACAATGTTATTTCAGAAATACCAATTGACATCCTCTATTTGGAAAAAACAGGTAGCGTTTTCCCAGGTTCACAAAGGGAAAATGCTGTTTTGGGTTAATACTTCATTACTAATTGCAGAGGAGGACTGAGTCCTTTTGGTTTGGGGTTGACTTTCTTGTAACATATTGATCAAGAGGGGACGTTAAATGTAATACAGAATTGAAAGAGAAAAGACCCATTGTTACAGCACAAACTTCTGTGCAAATGCTGTTTGGAAAAAATTATGCAAAAAACCATAGTTCGGACTTGTACGAAGTAAAAAATTCTACTGTTTTTTAATATCAGTCCATGGCATTTTGGTCTAAATGTCAATGTATGTTACATGAGGAGGCCCTTCTCCCTGCGGCTAAATACAAACATGAAAAGAGAGAGTGTTTTGCAGTTCAACCGGCCTCTCTATCTGAGGATGGCAGAGGACTTCATAAGCATCAATAACCCTCACAGAGGGCCTGAGAGGCTTTCAAAGTTTAATTTAGGATAGAAAAAGAGGTCCATATAGTTTGATACTTGAATAGTAGCCTTGCTATTTTTAAATATTTACGAGCAATTTCCAAATGTTTGGCCAGTGTAGTATTCCAGTGGGAAAATGACTGGGAGCTGGGATCGCTGAAAACCAGGCCTTAAGTATCTCAACTGGACAAAAAGAAGTGAGGCATCCAAATTAAAGGTCAGTTGTGACAGTGCTTCAGCAAGTGATTCAATGGCACTATGGGCACTCTAACCCCAGTTTCCTAGGCAAGACTTTGTATCCCAGGCTCATGCTGCCATTCATCACTGTTGTACAGCTTTACTGAAAAGTTTATTTCCTTTAAAGTATTTCCAGATTCAAGGTTGTGAGTAGGTCTCTCTGCTTTTCCAGCTCCTTTGTTGCAGGTCCAATCCCGACCTCATTAATACCTCTGTTGATTCTTTTGCTTGTCCAAGTCGGGAAGGACTAGAAGAACAAAGAAAGGTACGGATAAAGGGGGAATTGCAACTTGGTGGACTAGTGGTTGCCATAGTTTCTCAAAGAGATCTGCTGTGTATTTGTGCATATGTAGCAATTTAATTGTACAGATGACACTTCAGTGCGCCTCTGCACAGTTTTGGGGCTCCTGATATGCAGATATGCTCATCTACTAGCCTTGGGAATATGGCCTTTAAACAAACAAGAAAACATAGAGTATAGGTGGGGAGTTGTTTGGTTGCTTTTTGTTTCTTTCCATTTAGAACTTAAAAAAAAAAAGGCATTTTTTTTTAAAAAGGTTTTTTCAAGTCATTCATTTCAGTATTGTGGCTGATGAGGAAGCCAGTAATAGAGCTGTGGCAAATACTTTGCATCTTTCTTGTTTGGTGAGAGATTTTTCTTTTGAGCTCTTTCTTTTTCCTTTTTCTTACCCTAGGCCTGCCTTTTTGGTACTGATGTCTGTAGCTGTGTTCATGGACTGCAGTGCATAATTCCACTGACCCTTCTTTCTCTAGGGTCACATAGTCAGCAGGAGTTAAAGAGGTCACACAACAGGAGATTGATTTAAGGTTCAAAGTGTTTCAGAATGCTTCCAAAGGAGAGGGAAGGGGGGATGTGGGGTGGGGAGGGACTTAGTGCCTCAAAGCATACACTACAGCGTGTTGATGTTATGTTTCACCCTTGACTTGGCAAATTGTGAGCTGGGATGTTTCAGCTGGATTCATTGATTGCATTGTAGCATGTCCTATGTGTTCCCTCCCTCTCCATATATTTCCCCTGTCACCTGCCAGAATAACTTCCACTCATCTTCTGAACAATTAATCAATGAATTAAAAAAAACCAACCAAACAAAAAAACCCACAACAATCCATGCTAAATTAACTTTGATTTTTCTCTCTGTGTGGATTCATTTGTAATGGGGACTAATACAGTTTGGTAAACCTAAGGGAGATCCTGAACTTTTGAGGAAGAATTACAAGATTAACACCTCTTGGCTGAACTAATGAGCTGCCCTAAAGCTTAAGTAAAGATTTCTTATTTGAAAGTACATCTTCCAGATAATGTGTTGAGTGTTGCTGAATTGTGACTTGGCATCATACCCAAATAGTGAGGGCATCTGCATTAATAGTGGTTGAGTTCATTCTAGTGAATGCAACCTCAGTAAATGCTAAGTGTATGTAAACTTGGCCACCTAGCATGGTTAGTACACTTAAATAAATGAGTTTTCAGTGCAAAATATCCCCTAACATGATGATTTTCCATTAAAAGAAATAGAAAATAGTGTTAATGTGGGTAGAAAAGTCTAATCATGTTTCTGTACCTCTGTTTGCAGCAGAACCAGTTTTTGTAAGTTCAGCTATTTTGTAGTTCTAATCACATTTTAATGCATTGAGGGTTGTGGGGTGTGGAGGTGTAGTTGACTTTCCCTTGGGATTTTGTTTTGTTTTAAAAGGAGTAAATGCTTATTCTCATCGTGTCCCCATGAGGCACAGATTACCACCTGTGCCTACCAAGAGATAAACATTCCCACCTTTGATGCTGTGTTTGCAGGGATTAACAGGTAAATCTCTGGGAGCACTGCCTGTGATGCTTCCCCAGGTCTACACTCTGTTTAGGTACACCATCTTCATTCTTTTTCTTCTCTGCTTTCAAAACAAGTCCTACAAAGAATATTTAGGTTGTGATTACTATTCCATTTTCTGAGGAATATGACATCATCTGAGGCTGTATTTCCTCAAAGATTCAGTCACCTTTAAAGTAGCCTTTCAGACCAATACTTCTTTCAGGTATATCCATGCTTCAGTTACTGTTATTTTTCTAGAGGGAAGTGAAACAGCTTTAAGCCACCTGATTTGGATGCTACCAGCATCACAGCTCTTGCAGCAGGAAACTTGCATGGTCCATGAGAGTAAGTGGAAGGGGGAATGAGATAGCACCATGAAGCCTACCTGACCCTTCCTTTCTCTATCTTCGGGTAGACATGCAAAGGCTTGGAGTAACTGTTGAATGTGCCTGTTCATTTGGGTTATCTGGGCTTACGTTATATAGGTTAAAAAAGCAGTGAAAAATTAGGTTTTAACATGTGCTGGCCAATATTGTATATGTCCCATGGTCATGATGAATGTGTATAATTGTTGCCTATACATGATGAAGCTTCACAGTTAGTGCTTAGCAGTTAGGTTAAACAATATAGGTAACAATCATGCCTTTTCTTTGCCATGAGGATGTATCCTTTAATTTAGAAAGCTTGTCTGTAACTAAGCTTATTCCCTATTAAGGTCTTGTTCTCCAATTCATCTGAATCACAAGAAGTAGCTTTGAAGGATTAGAGAAATATAGCCCTTTTCTGAGGGTCAGTAATTATCTGTGGAGATTTCTAATTTAATTAGAATCTCAGAATCCTTCATGGTCTGAGGTTTGTTAAATCAACTAACTAGTTCAGTAGTTTGCTTAAAAGTGCTAGGGACAAGCTGCTTGCACTAGAGTGCACAGGATAAGGTTCTGAGCAAGCCTGAAGTCTGAGGTGAGATGTCTTCCCGAGTACTGAATGCTGTCAGTGGCTGTGCCATTCAGACAAAGCTAAAAGTGGTGTCTCTGCACATGAAAGCAAGATATTAGCTTGGGTGGACCACAGTTTGCAACTGGTTAACTGTCTTGGATTACACTGTGTGAACATACACATGTTGGCAGTTATCACTACAAATATACCTCAGGGTATATTTGCCTAAACAGGTATAAAGCTTTGCTGATGTTATTCTCAATCCCTTCTAATTAAGGAGCAAGAGATTTCTTGGACTATGATGTTGGCTTATAAGAGCTCAAGTAACATTTTTTTGCTGTGGAGTATAGACAAAGAGTAATTGCTTTGCTAGTATAATTGAATTCTTGTTCTGTTGAATTCTCTTTTTATCTCATATTTGAGTGTATGTGTATATATACAGTTATTCACTGCTTAAGCTTAAAATATTCCACAAGTTCATTATCAAAACTGTTTGTGAGGTTTCTCAAAAACAAGCACTTCTAGATTTGGGCTCTAAATTTGTTCATTTGTTGATGGATAAAGGGAAGGTTTCTTTCAAAACCATTCTTAAGGGATCCAATAAATGCCTAAATAATAATTTGAAACCCATTTCAAATGTACTGTTAAGATATTTGGTACCATCCTTTTGTCTTGGAAGGTAAATTACATGCGAGTATAAAATAACTTGAAAAAGAAGTTTTTGTTTCAGAAACATCAGGAAAACATAGAGCTTTGATTATTTTTTTTTTTTTAAACATTAAAAAAAATAACATCATCGTAATGTTTCATGTTGAGAATAAAGATAAGACTGGCTTTGTTTTCATAACAGCTGGCAGAGATGTATTTCTATGTGGGAGTGAAATAGCAAGAGTTTCCCTTTTGGCTAATGGAAATAATTACCATGAGGTAGTTTTGAATTAGCCTCTTTTTTTTTTTTTTTTCTCTTCTCTTTTTTTTAAATTGAAGTCTGTCCTTAAAAAGGTAGGCAAAAAGATGATGTGCTAGGAGGCCCAATATTAATGCCAAATGATATGTTTTAACGGGTAGGATTAAGCTATCTATGCTCTCCCTTTGCCAATGAGATCTTTCAGTGTTAAAAGCCCTCAGCTAAGCATAAACCAAGATCACTACTCAAATGCACATGCAGAAAGACATAGTTGGCATTTAGAAACTGCAGTTCATAGATTCTTTTAAGCAGAAAAGGAAGACTAGAAACAGCACGTGTGCACTAATTGGAGATGGCTCCCTGTTCTTGGAGCTGTCGTTGAGGTTATTCCTTGCAGTGATCTTGAGAAAAATCAAGGCATATACAAGTTAAGAGGAGGAAAAGCTGTCTACATAATTATTGAATTAAAAAAAAAAAAAAAAAAAAGAAAGAAAAGCTGTGTGGAAACTGAAAGCTCAGTTGTAGCACTAAGGCACAGCATGCAGTGAGAATCAGCCTCATCTGAAAAGGTGCACCCCAGGGGCTGCTGGAGCTGCTTCTGTTGTGTGACTTCCATAGCTGTCTCTCAGGTACCATACCATTCCATTCCGTCATACTGCATAGTCTGGGGCACGGTGCGGCTGTAAGGCTTAAAAGAATCACACTGGTCAGCAGCCCTGTTCAGCACTGGTGCTGAAGTGGTCAATTCAGAGTTCATCTGAAGAATACAGACCTGCAGTGTTCAGACCTGACCTCAGTTTCAGTTGTGGATTTTCTGCAACTGGAAGATTAGAGCAGGATGCTGAGGGCAGGACTATGGTCCGAGAGTAAGGCACTGCAAGCCTGCATTGTTTTGTAGTCCTAGAGCAGGCAGAACTGCTTATGTGGTTATTGTGCAGATTTTGTTGTATGGATATATTCAAAGTGTCCCAATTTCTGATGATACAGAGTGACCTGGAAAAGAAAATAATAGCATGAATTCTGGAGGTTTTGTTTTGAAGCACTGAGTAGCTTCTCAATTGGCTCAGCTCCTGTTGACTCGACTGGTGCTCTGGCAGAAGGGCACTCTCCCTGAGCAGAGCTGCATGTCAGCTTGAGGTCACTGATGGTACATCCTGCTCAAGGCAAAAACCTACCCTGCATGCCTGAAAGAAGCTTTGACAATAAACCTTTTAAGAGAGTTTATTATGAAAACACAGCGTTACTAATACTCTGAAACAGTGGATTTGGATCAATTTGAAATGTGGCGTTCTTATCAGCCTTAAAAGCCTGAATAAATTAAAAATATGCAGAAACCATCTGTACTGAAACTTGTTGATTGGATCTGTCAGCTTTCTTGAGAGAGAACAAAATAATTTAGTTTGGGCTATTTCTGGTTCCAGTTCTGAGCTTTACCACAATCTCTATACTTCTGTAAATCTAGGGCCTGGCAGTCCTATTTCAAGCTGCTTTAATGTCAGTACTCTCCATAGGCTGAATTCTGGGGGGCTTGGTCAACTTTCTCCTGTGCATCTATGGTCACAGTTTGTGATATAATGCTTATCTGTGAAGCATTATAATGCTTTGTGCTGCTTTTTCTGGCTCACATGAGAGCATGCACTAGACAGTTGGGAGTTCCACTTGGCCCCCAAGTACTACTTGACCATCGTCTCTAAGCCACTGGAGGAAGTCTCCAAAGTGATTGTATGTAGGACAGCTTATGCATCTTTTAGGCATTCACTTGTGATGATCTACTCTAGATAACTCCTCCGATCTGGAGAACTTAGATTTCTGAAGAAAAAGAATATACTTCCAAGGGTAAGATAAAGAAATGTCACAACTTTTCAAGCCTCTGACTTGACACTTGAACAGAATTATTTAAAAATCTGCTGAATTAATAATGGCCAGGTCATTAGTTTTGACTCATCTAAATCACTCTTGATGTCTCTGGAATCATAAATGAAGATGAGTGTGAGCACTGCTGGGTCAATTCCTGAAATACTGTTTGGCCAAACACAAATTTTTTTTCTGATGGGGAGTGCAGCCTGGCATTCCACATTCTTCTCAGGTGCTGCCTTTCCTTTTCTCAGTTTTCATTTTTTGAGAATGGTGTCTTGATTGCAAAGATTTTTCCAGTTGTAATAAAACTAAAAGATGAAGATGACTTCTGGTTTTTATGGGAATATAGTGCCAACACAGGGAAAAGGAGGATCATTCTGTCCATTTGTTAGAGGACTTGTCACCTATTCTTATGCTTTACGCTTCTATTAGAGCATTCACTGATGTGCAGTGGCACCAGTGCTTTAACTTTGCAGCTGACTGTGACCCAGTTCCTTTATCGTACTGAGCAAAGAAGGGCCAGTTCAGTGAGTTCTTAGTGCTCCGAAGAAGGTGAGTCTTGGCTAAGTGCAAACTGTATGCAGATAAGGGCAGAAGTAACTTTTTCCAGTTACTTCCCAACCTTTACCTATGACAAAGGGTTTTAATGACACCTTAACTTGTGTGGTTCATTGTGCTGGCTGGAGTACTGATCCCCTTCTCTGGTAAGGCAGCAGAGGGGGGATGGAAGGTTCCTGCTGCACCACTGTACTTGGCAAGGAGGCTAACTTGTATGATTGATACTGATTTTCTTTAATCATGCTCTTATTTCCAGAGTCCTGGAGAACTGATGCGTCTTCTGCAGTGGGCTACTCCTGAAAACTTTGCCTGCTGTAGAAAGTTCTAGGTTTGCTTCAGGGCTTCTAAAGCAGATCTTCCTTCCACCCTGAATCTGAGAGTGATTTAGGTACTTCTGGAGACTGTCTAGTCCAAACCCCTGCTCAAAACAGGGTCACCTAGTGCAGATGGCCAGTTGAGTTTTGAATATCGCCAGGAATGGAGACTCCGTAACCTCTCTGGGCAACCTTTTCCAGGCCAGACTTTGGTGTGCTTGGGAAAGGGATCTGGCTGCACAAATAGTTCATGCAAAGCTGAAGACTTGTCTGAAGTATCTCTAGAAAGCACTGAGGCTATGTACTCTTTGATCAAGCCTTGTATGTGGTTTCTGTATTATATACACTGAGATTCATTCAACCTCTCTATTTATAGTGCTTCATAAGTAACAAATCGTGGCACAGAAGGGACCTATGATCTAGGACACAACAGGCTACATTTCACTGCTGCACTACTGTAAATATTAATCCCAGAAATCTATGTGAGGGGCCAGTGTGCTTGTTAGAATGAACTCTTGTGAGTAAATTCCATGGATAACACCGTTTAAACACAGCATCCCTTGGTTGCGAATGTCTTCCCTTGTTGTCCAGCCTGTGGTGTACAAAGGGTGTTGATCTAGCAATTGTTCTTAAGTAATTGAAAGCATTACAGTTAAAAAAGGACTTTCTCCTGTAAACGCTGATCCAGACTACTTGCTTCTTGTCAAAACACCAGGTAGTGAGACTTAGGGACAGACTCTGGAAGTAGATAGGAATGCTGGGGGAAAAGGGCTTTTGCACTTACTAGCTCATTGTGCTCTCTGTGGCAGGCAGGCACATTAGCTTCATTCCTGCTCTGTTTTGCTCTCCTGCAAAGCCTAAATACAAAGGACAATCTTGTGTGGGTTGCTAAGCACTGTCTGTAAGATAATCAAAAGGAAAACAGAGCTGGGCCATAGACCAAAACCATTGCTTGAGTACCCTACAAAGGCCGTGGAAAGAGCTCTGACTCTGCTGCAGGTTGGAATTTCTTGGCTCCCTGCATAGCACTGATCAAGGATCTCAGAGCCACGTGACTGGAGTGTCTTAATGGATTTCCTGTCTTGAGTCGACTTCAGGGGTTGGTATTGGGACTGATGCTGTTTAACATGTTTGTTGGTGATATGGACGATGGGATTGAGTGCGCCCTCAGCAGGTTTGCTGATGATGCCAAGTTGTGTGGTGCAGTTGATGTGCTGGAGGGAAGGGATGCCATCCAGAGGGACCTTGACAGGCTGGAGAGGTGGGCCTATGCAAACTGCATGAAGTTCAACAAGGCCAAGTGCAAGGTCCTGCATGTGGGTCAGGAATATCCCAGGCAAATACAGGCTAGGCAGAGAACGGATTGAGAGCAGCCCAAGGAGAAGGACTTGGGGGTGTTGGTGGACAAGAAGCTCAGCATGACCCAGCAATGTGCACATGCAGCCCAGAAAGCCAACTGTATAATGGGCTGCATCAAAAGAAGCATGACCAGCAGGTTGAGGGAGGTGATTCTCCCTCTCTACTTTGCTCTGGAGTACTGTGTCCAATTCTGGGGTCCCCAGTACAAGACAGACATGGACCTGTTGGAGCAAGTCCAGAGGAGGCCATGAAGATGATCTGAGGGCTGGAGCACCTCTCCTGTGAGGACAGGCTGAGAGAGTTGGGGTTGTTCAGCCTGGAGAAGAGAAGGTGCCGGGGAGACCTTAGAGCAGCCTTCCAGTACCTAAAGGGGCCTACAAGAAAGCTGGAGAGGGACTGTTTACAAGGGCAGGGAGTGATGGGACAAGGGGTAATGGCCTTAAGCTGAAGGAGGGCAGATTTAGATTAGATATTAGGAAGAAATTCTTCACTATGAGGGTGGTGATGCACTGGTTGATGTTCAACAGGCTGCCCAGAGAAGCTGTGGATGCCCCCTCCCTGGAAGTGTTCAAGGGCAGGTTGGATGAAACTTTGGGCAACCTGGGCTAGTGGAGGGTGTCCCTGCCCATGGCAGGGGGGTTGGAACTAGATGATGTTTAAGGTTCCTTCCAACCCAAACCATTCTATGATTTTCAGAGTTTAACAGTAGCTGTATGTACCCATTCACTATTTTCAATACATTGATGTTAAAAGCCCAAGCAATTCACACATTGTGTAGCTCTAGTTGTGCCAGAATGATATTTACTACTTAAGGGCCTGCAGTACAGCAAGAAGAGCAAGGCACTTATGTTTTGTCCTATAATATGTGGTGTATTATGCTAAGGCAGCAGCTGGTAATAAGGGCCTCAGGTCAGGTCCTGCACTGTAATGGGGTTTCTTCAATGGGTGATATTGTTTGTGGTACTGTGCAGGAGGCCTTACTGCTGCGTGAACTTCACTTGGCTATGAGGAGGAGGAAAATGCAGGTGAGTCCTTCTGATGTGACCTTAGTAGTAGTCTGTTCTTTGCTTCTGCCAGTCTTCTACCTTCAAAACAGAGCTGGGGAAATGAGTGTATAAGCCTCAGCTCTTTGAAAGTAAGGGTGGGAAACTAAATTCAAACTTTCCTTCATCAGCAGTTAATGCTCAGCTGTTTGTATTGGAGAACTTAGGGTGAAGTTCTCCAGCTGGTTCCTTCCCCTCTGCAGCAGGAGAGGGCATGGGTGGCAGAAATGTGGTGATCAACAACTGAGCGTGCTAATGTCTCAGAGGGTCACCATTAATTCTTCTCTGAGTGTTTGCCCACAGCCATAAGGAAGGAACTGGGTTTAAATGCTGTGCAGTGGAACACCCTCTAGTCACGTGTCTCTTCCTTCTCTGTTTGCTGGAGTTAAATGTCTATATTTGGCACATCCTAGGCTGTTGTCATGGAAATGGTGTATTGACACATCCATAGCAGAGCAGCTTTGTTCTGTACAAAAGGATAAGAAGGATGATGGGTGAGAAAGGAAGAAGCCTGTTCTCAGCATTTGGACATTCATAATATTTGTTCTTCAGCTTCTTAGCTTCAGTTGGAAGGCATACAGCTGTTGGATTTGTTGTTTTGAGCCAGTATTGAAAGAATTATGTAGAACAATACCCAACATTTGGACTTTAACACAGAGCATTACTGAACATCACACCAGATAGGATCCCCAGTTACAATAGCTGCCTCCTACATAGCTAGTATGCTACTGATTAGCACCATTGCAGGGCAGGAACATCTCTGCTCAGTCCTTTTTACCCTGTATTTCTAGTTCATGTGAGATCTTGCGTGTTCCTACAAAGAGAAAATGAGACTACTATTCTGAAAATGATAGGGAAAAACACTTATCCTTTGTGCTCTCCATTTGAACATTGTATCTGGAAATGTCAGACACCTATAGCCAGATCTTTCCTCCTGAACACATGGCAAAAGGTAATATTGAAGGGTTAATGAAAGTGAACGTAGAGGGTAGAAGTTAGTAATTTTGGCAGATTTCATCCTAGTTTGCTTTCTGCTGCTGCCAGGCCACCCTGCACTTCCCCCAAGACAGATCATCAGCTGTGAGAAGGGGAAGGAATAGAAGAATGAATGTTGGATCTATTTGCCTCATGTCAGAGTATTTTCACAGCCTGTTTCTACAGGGAGCTGCTTAGCTTTGTGCCAAGAAGAGTCAGAAGACAAGAAACTTCAGAAGCAGCGAGGGAAGCTGCATCCTGCGACTCAAAGCTGAGCTCTGCAGGGTTCTTTCCTCTAGTGCCTGGAACTGTGGGAGGAGTTCCTCCCCCTTCCTGTGCATCTTGAACATCATGGGAGCATATTTCAATGCTTTTAATCAGATATTTGTTTGGTTTTTTTTCTTTCTCTGTTAAACATGCAGCTAGAGGCTGGTACATGCTTAGTAAAAGCTATGCAGTTTCTTATGCAGTCTGGTTATGTATCCATCATGATCCAAAAATCATCACCGTCAGACTGCAGATAAGGATGGCCTTTCCATGTCAAAAATCTTCACTTATCACGATGGCCCCTGCAGACTGGACAGAATGAAGTAAAGGTAGTTCCTGTCCCTGCATGACAACCGTTCCATGCATTCCAGATCCCTGTCTAAGAAGGAAGGGCAGGACTTATATGGAATCCACCTCTGCTGTGCTCCGAACCACTTTTAAGTGCTTTAATGGATTTAATTTTTCAGATCTCAGGAATGTTTATTCATTAATCAACTTTCCAGATTCTGTCATATAAGCAATCCATGTTAGGGTGGTAAAAGGTGTTTGTAATTAGAGCTTCCCAAAACTTCAGTTTTCAAATTTTGCCTTGCATATTTGACTTAAACCCCCACAACAAACAATTTATTGTTTTGCTTAAGATTTTGGTGCAGTAGTCTGTTTCCTGGTGCTTTTAGTGTGTGTGTGTATGAAGAGAACCAGATTGGAAGGATTTTCAGCTGTGCAGAAATTTGCAAGATTAAGAACATCATCTTATTTTTTTAGCTGCTTATCTGTGCCAGCTGTTCTGCCTGAGAAAGCTTCTGCTTCCTTCAGGGTTCTGTGGCCCTAGCACAAACTGGTCACCTGGTAAATACTGGCAGATGAGGGTTACAGAACCCATGCTATTGCTGTTCTTCAAAAAAAGCAGCATCAACAGCAGCAACTTGGAACTTAACATTTATCATCTGATAAATCTAAATACTGAAAAATATTCTGTAAACTTGGCCCTTAATTGTCATGGCAAGTGAAATGAAAGATGGTCAATACTTATTAGATGCCTTTACCTATTTATTATTAGGTACCATTTAATAAATAAAGTGTATCTTAATTTCTTTCCCTCCTTTCTAGGAAGATAGTTCTTTTGATTAGTGACAGCAGGTCTATATTGCTGCCCTGGGCACAGATGATGAGAGCCTTGGTTGGCTTGTGTCTGCAGGATGTGGTTATGGTTGAGTAATGGAATGAACAAAATATAAAGTATAACCAGAACAAGTTCTCGGGCAGTTTTTCATGTTAGAAATTGAGGAAGACCTTAAGAAGAAATATTTTCCTTTAAAAAGTCATTTTTATACATATGTTCTTGGAGCAAAGGGTCTTTTGCAGCTATTCTGAACCTTATGAAGCAACCTTTCCAGATCAAGGAACCTCAGCTAGGGAAGGAGGGGCAACTGGCTGCTTTCAGTTCATCTCTCTGGTGAACTTCTTTTTGTATCTCACAATGGCAATATAGAATGCTTTTGTTTATTTTGATTGGGACCACCTCTGAGGCAAATGTCAGGCGACAATTGTAAGTAAGCTCACTGTTTTGGTAGCATAGCAGAAAAGGTGAAGAAATGAAGAAATCACTGGGAACTTGGATGTATGTTCTGTTGAGCTGTACGTTGGGTTTGGTAGAAAATGAAAGTGGTTTGCAAGCTAACCTTTTTATAAAGATAGCAAAGGTATAAGACTGCTGTCCTTATCTGGCTTTTTAAAGTGGAAGTAGATAGAAATCTCTCCTGATGCTGCAGTGGAAAATTTGATATAGTGCAGAAGCAGAAAATGCCAAATGCAAAAACGTCATCATCCCTATTGTAGGATGCCAACTTGGTTTATACAGAAAGTCCAACTCTATTATTTAGCACCATGAGGCATTTGACACACAAGCTACTTTGCCCAGCCAAAACCTGCACAGTTACACATTGCAACTCTCATCAGTTTCACAGACGTGTATGATGGCTGCAGTTATGCCAGATGTCTTAAGGTATTCAGAAACACTTTTAGAAGCCAGAATTTAAGGGTTGGGAGGCCTTCAGAGAAGGAGCGCTATAAAGCTTTGTAATCAGATTTACATAGGCAACTAGTTAAGGTTAAAACAGCAAGTTTGCCAACAACACCAAGCTGTGTGGTGTGGTCAACACGCTGGAGGGAAGGGATGCCATCCAGAGGGACCTTGACAGGCTTGAGAGGTGGGCCCGTGTGAACCACATGAAGTCCAACAAGGCCAAGTGCAAGGTCCTGCACATGGGTCGGCACAATCCCAAGCACAACTATAGGCTGGAGAAGGAATGGATTGAAAGCAGCCCCGAGGAGGACTTGGGGGTATTGATTGATGAGAAGCTCAACATGAGCCGGCAGTGTGCGCTTGCAGCCCGGAAAGCCAACCGTGTCCTGGGCTGCATGAAAAGAGGCATGACCAGCAGGTCGAGGGAGGTGATCCTGCCCCTCTACTTTGCTCTTGTGAGACCCCACCTGGAGTACTGCGTCCAGCTCTGGGGGCCCCAGTACAGGAGAGACATGGAGCTGTTGAAGAGAGTCCAGAGGAGGCCATGAAGCTGACTGGAGGGCTGGAGCACCTCTCCTATGAGGACAGGCTGAGAGAGTTGGGGCTGTTCAGCCTGGAGAAAAGGCAGCTCTGGGGAGATCTCATTGTGGCCTTCCAGTACCTGAAGGGGGCCTACAGGAAAGATGGTGAGGGGCTGTTTATGAGGGAGTGCAGTGACAGGACAAGGGGTAATGGGTTTAAGCTGAAGGAGGGTCAATTTAGATTAGATGTTAGAAAGACATTCTTTACTGTGAGAGTGGTGAGGCACTGGAACAGGCTGCCCAGAGAGGTTGTGGATGCCCCCTCCCTGGAAGTGTTCAAGGCCAGGTTGGATGAGGCTTTGGGCAACGTGGTCTAGTGGAGGGTGTCCCTGCCCATGGCAGGGGGGTTGGAACTAGATGATCTTTGAGGTCCCTTCTAACCCTAACCATTCTATGATTCTGTAAGTGTTTTACTGTCTCGTTTTGTTGTCACTTCCCAGTTTCAGGTCTAGATAAACTATCAAGAGGGTAGAGATGAGGTTTGCAGTCTAGAGGGCATCAGACCTTTGTCAGTATAGAGGTGTCGTATGCTTAAAGTGTCCTTGTGTTTTACAACTTTCAGAGCAACCTGTAACTATTGCTGATTCAAGTAGCTTTTACTTTTCCAAAAGTAAATCTTAGTAATGTGCCTGGAATTAAAATTTAGGCTTTCTGGCGGGTCTTATTCTGCTTGTATTGCAATGAACAAGAATCACATCCTGCAAGCAAGAATAGTATGCAGGTGAGAAGATGCTATCTTAAGGAAAGAGAAAGTTTCCAAAACAGTCCCATAATACAAAGTGACATGGAAAATTAAAAGCTAATTTGCCTTAGAAGTTAGCTCTGACTCACTAAATCTTGCTCTATTCAACTCTTAAAACTATCTAAAATAGTGATTTTCACATCAGGTATCTCATTTGCATTCTGAGATCCTTACTCTCTGGAAGGTGATTGTGATTAGCTCTTCTTTTATGACTGATTAAATTAGTTTTCTTTCTTCAGCAGCTGAATACAGTTGTAGATAAGTAGAAATTGTGGTACGTAAGTTGTGAGTGTCTCTTACCTGTACTCACTTTCTTCTCATGCGATAATAGTTTGCATAAAACTATTCTTGCTAGTCTTTGACATTCCACTTCAATGGCTTTGCCTTTATAGAGACTTATAACCACATGAAGTAAAATCCATTTATTTGTTTGATGTATGGATCTTCTATTGTTGGCCTTCAAGGAAATGCATTTGAAATTGGTGACTTGCTCTGTGAACAGATTATTAGCATGAGGTATCAGAAAAATGAATTTGCTGCATTTGAGTGCACAGAAGTGAAGACTTTCTGTGGCATCAACAGGAAATACCAATGGTTTACAGTGGGCAATTTTGCACTGTTATTGTAATGCAAGTATGCATGAATCAATGGGTTAGGGGTATAGGAATGGGAACGTAAAAAAAGAGGCAACCATGCAGAACAGTTGCAGGTAGAGCACTTAGCGCTGCTGAGAAAAGTAGTCTGCAATATTAATTAGACTATGCCTGTAGCGTAGTTTTGGTCTGCATCCAGTGAAGAATTTTGTAATACATAGACTTGATGGTCCGTCAGCTTATTTGCAGTTAGTGCTAATTTATGACTTAAAATAATCTTGCCTCTGTTTTGTGACAATTGTTGCTTGGAAGACTGGATAAAGTAAGGACAAAACAAGACATGCATGAGATTAGTGTAATACAGCATGGGTTTTGCAACTAAGATTTGGAGTATCTCTCCATCAGTGGACCTTTCTGGTGAATATCTTGTGCCTCAGGTTAAGAGTGGATATGCTCACTGTCAGGCTGGCATAGCTGGTTGTATCCCCTCCTACAGACTCACAGGCAGAGGCATTTAACCTCTGGCATTGCTCAGACAGAAAGGAATTCAGGGAGTGGTTGGTATCCATTTCAGATAAATTTTCACACTTGATGAGGCAATAAATACAAAAGCTAGCATACAAAGCTGTAAGTTCATGAGGAGGACTATGCTTTATTTATATTGATGCTATTTTTTGATGTCAGACAAAGACTGCAACTCATTCCTGAAATGAAGCATCCTTTATGGGTGGGAATTATTGGAGGTTTATTAGCAATAGCAGGAGATGGACTGATGCCCCAGGAATTCAGTTCTTCCTATATGTCTTATATTCCTGTGCCGGACTTCTAAATTTTGTGCATTCTTTCTCCAGCAGCAGTGACTGTGAAGTAATGAAAAATACTGGGTTTTGTTTTCCAGCTTTTCTGTGTCTGAAAAGTGAAGACTTTTAATGTTGTTTTTAATGTAATTTCCTCAAGGTTTCTAATTAGCCCTTACAAATCAAGGAATTAGCTACTTGTTAGCTTTTCGTATTGCAACACGTGCCAGAGGAAGGACATAGTTCAGCCCCTAGAGCAATGAGCCAGTGGATGGATGTCTCGTGCATTTTAGCTTGATCACAAAGACTGCTGCTTGCCACGGAAAATCCTCTGGTATTTCCTGGCAGCTGGCCATTCATGAAGGCCTTGAGCTAGATAGCTTAGAAACTCAGAGCATGGGAACTTGAGTGGAATTAAGTTGGATTAATCTGTGCCCTAACCCCTGTTTACCTCGGTGTTCTCACCTGTGGTTTAGCAGTATTGATTACTGTACGTGGTAATGTGGTCTTGGTCATTAATGCTGAAAGAGATTGAAGGCACTGTTTTCCATGCATAGGCTTCCAGAAGTTCTGTGCTACCTGGAGTTCTGAGTATACTCACCACATATGGACATCTTTTCTGGGAGACGTCAGTTTTGTGTTCACACTCTTTTCTTGTTTGATCTGATGGGCTGCCTAGGCGTAGCCCTGGGATGAGAGAGGGACAGATAGAAAGTCCCTGTAAAGGACACTTTGTCATTCTTAAATGGACACTAGAACTTCTGTTGCAAATGGGATGTTTGTCTAACCAAAATCAACAATCTTTGGTGCCTCTTTTTACAGATGCCACCTGAACTCTTGAATAATTCTGTGCATTTTTGCTTGCAGAGGACTAGGAATGTTTAATGATAATGACTCTTAACTGAGGAACTGAATTTAGAGCATCTCTAAAATCTTAGCTTGACACCTAAAATGGAATACAGAAAAGGGCTATAATTCCTAAACCCATAGCAGAGATGAAAGAAGCTGAAAGCATTAGCCTCCTAAGGCAGTGTGACTTTTTTTTTCTATTTTATTAATGTTTACTTTCGAAACGAAGATGTACTTGCTCAGTTCGTTCCTTTTCTGAGACTTATGTTCTGAGTTCAGCCATGCTATTTTCCTTAGTGCTATGGAATTTGGTTGTACTAACAATGAAAGAAAAATCCAGAGGGTTGATCTAGAGACAGGCATAATTTATTATGGAGGGAGGAAACCCAGTGGGATATCTTATCACTCCTGTTTTCAGTTATAGAAGGAAACTGTTCAGCTCTTTTTGTCCAGATGTTATGGCAGACAGAACTCCGTAACTTTGGCTGCAACAGTTGCAGAAAACATAGTTAATCACTTTGGCACCTGGGAAGCTAATTTACTACTTGGCTCTGAAAAATGAGGAGCCTGGGAATCTTTATGCAAAGTATATTTGGGAAGAAATAACTATAATGAAGTAAAAATCAATCATCCCAAAGCCTGAACTAAATGAATACTTTTGAGAAAATACTACAGAACAAATACATTGTTCAAAAATTTCAAAGGCTCTTACTTTGAGAAAATTTTATTACTGCGTACAAACCCCATGTAACCCAAGATGACAAATACCACTTTGGCTTTCCCCACTCCTTTGAAGAAACTGTTCACTATGAAAGCACTAAATTTTTTGTTACATGTTGTTGTACTGTGCCCTGTGAAGAGTAAGGGCACAAGAACATGAGACGTTCAGGACCCAGTTTGTACATTGCAGAGGGAGTTGCTTTAAATTTAGAAATTGGACAAGCTGCGTAAACTTTTTCTGCATTTTTGTTCTTGGTTATTTGGTAGATTTGCTTGGATTGCACAAAAATTGTTCCAAGTTCTGTCCTGCTCCCATCTGTTCTTGGCTCTGGTCAACTTCACTGGGAGCAGTGAAATGTGCAGTTAGATTCCACTTGTGCAGAACATATCACCCCCAGTAAGCTGAAGGTTGATTCCAAACTCAAATGTCTTTCAATAAAAAGACAAGATTCTCCTGTTTGTATTTTACTCAAGAGTGTCTGTCTCTGTGCCTCAAACACCTCTTAGTGCCATGTTCCAGGATAGAGGACAAAGTCTTGCTGTCTTGGGTCAGTGACCACATAGGTTTTATTCCTGACAATGACAGCTAACTGGAAGAAGAAAGCACTACACTTGATTTTAGGTTAATATACTATCTTAGTTGATTGCATTTTACAATCACAGAGCTTAACAGTAAAACTTCTGAGGTATCAGGGCATTATAATGTTACGATTGACCGAAATTAACAGAAACCTGACCTGAATTAAGTTTGGGGCAATTCAGCGCTTGTAATTGTGGTTTTACAGTAAGATTTCAAAACATGATGAAAAAAAGATACCTCCCATGTTTGAGGTAGCAATAAAGATTTGGAATGTGACCATCAGTTGAAGACATTAATGGATTTCTTGGTGTGTAGTAAGTATTAATCAGCAACATATCACCTTCCTGTGGTTGCATTAGGTCTGTAAAATTAACAGGAAGGGAGAATATAATTTTTTAATTAAAATAGATAGGTCTGATCAAATGTGCTTACCAGACCTTTCAATAAGAATGATTCCTACTTTAAGATCATACTTCCACTCTTAATTTAAAAATGCAACTCAAGGCTTTAAATAATTGAGCTGCAAGGATGCAGCTCTTACAGGAAGAGCAAGAACAGGTTTTTTGTTCTCTGTGACTACTGTAGGGTCACAGAGTTAGGTCTAGTATGGTTATGGAACAGCTCGGTTTGGGTCAGCTTTTCAGGTAAATAAGAAAACTTTATTTAGCCATGTTATGCAGAGCATGTTCACTGTCTCAGCCCTGTCCTCAGGAACAAGTGTCCTTGTAGTTATAAACACAAATGGGGGTTTCTTCTTGTCAGGCTCTGGAGTAGGTTTGTCAGTTCATCCCAAGAAGTTCCTTTCTAAACAGGGCTAAAGAACTGTGAGCTCCCGTAGACAGCTCAGGCAGCCTCTGCCTTTGCTCCACCTGCTTTCCAAACAGACGATAAACACTTTAAAGGGTTTGGCAGACTACTAATGTTTCTCAAGTGCTTACTTCCCATTGGAGCCGAAGGTGCTATTTGGGGACATTGCTAACCTTGAAATGAAGGGATCACAGCAGGAACATGAACTAAATTCCTTTTACTTCTTAGTGTTCTGTATGACTTCCCTGTGTCCACAACTAGGCAGCAGCTTGTTGGCTCTATTTTCTGTCTTGTCATCTTCCTTTTCATCCAGATCCACCCTCTTTCATTTGTACGTATTTAGGTTTTGATTTCTGAAAGAGAAAGAAAGGAATCTCTGATGAAAGAGGTAGGCATGACTGTTCTTTTAAGAAAGGAGAGAAAGAAAAAGTATTGTGTAGCATGAGTGTTTGTTGAAGAACAGACTATTCAGTGGGACAGACTATTCATGGTTTTATTGTGAAGCAGAATGAAATTCCCAGTGGTCAGAGTTCAGACCCAGAGGAATTGGCTGTAGCAATAAGCAACAGCAGTCCTGCTAGGAAAGGGGTTTTTTTCAGAGATTTTCTACATGAAAAAATTCAGCTTGCATAATGGAGTAAGGAATACCTCTTTTTTTTAGCTGACCTCTTTTTGGCTTCTCAACCTCTTTCACTGTCTAATAGCCAGAGACAAGCTCTATCTGAAATTCCCACAGTTCTTTGCCCCTTTCATTCTCTGACCACCTAGAAACCACTTGCTATTTCTGGATTAGTGCTGGGAAGAAGTTATCTGGGGAACTTGAAAGTAAGAGGTTGTATTTCAAACTAATCTCAGAATCACTAGAGCTGGATGATAAGGTATACCTATGTATGATCTGAAACTACCAAAATCTGTTCCCATAGCCCAGGTAATACACAGATAGTGGAAGCAGTGTTGGTGATACAGTATGACAAAGATATTCTCAGATTTATGGCACTTCTACTGCAATTCCGGGATAGAATCAGAAATTCTGGCTGAATATCTGTAAATGCCATAGAATGTGCATTTCAGAAGGAAAACAACCAGCCATTGTAAGCTGGATTCTGACTCCTGTGCTAATTCCTGAAGCCTTCAAGAATCATACTTGATTTCTTTAAGCTATGAGGGAGATGATGATAGAGTTATGTTGTGACCCTTTCTCTACTACTAGTCCCTCCAGCCCCCCCCCCCCTTTGATTTTTGATGAAGCAAAGACAGGGAAGAGAGACAATATGGTATTTACAGCCATGTCTTATTTTCTGAGCATTCTGTAAATGCTTAATTATGTTGCTTTGTGCCATCAGAACAACTGGCCTTTTTCTTACAGAAAGCTGGTTAGTTGATTGTGTTTGAGCCCATTTGTCAAGACCGATTCATTCGCACATTTCAGATGCGCTCAAGAAACATATATTGTCTGATCAGTCTTTGCTTAGTAGGCATGTTATTTAATGGTGCCATTAAATCTGGGGAGCAGCCTTTTACTATAGTATTTTCCATGAGATTATAATTTACCTCTTGAGTCATTTATCGCTTTGGTTTTTTAGCATGTATGCCTTGGGCTCTTCTCTTTGACAGTTTCAATCTACAATGTTGTTCTGCAGCCAGAATGTTTTCATCCTGTTCTGGATGACTGGTGGGTCTTCTAGAGACTTTCTTGAGAGAAGTGTGTTTGAACCCAAGTTCAATGCTGCATGTCTAAACCCAGGCACCTTCCGTGCCTTCTGCTCCAAGCTGGTCAGCAAGCACGGTACAAATTTATACTGCTGCTTAGCATATTTTCCTTTGGATTTACCAGATGAGGTGACTCTGTAACGTACAGATTTTGATCTCAGAAAGATTTATATTGAGGTTTTGAGGTATTTTTATTACTCTGGAAATTACACATAGAATGTAGGTCATGATTTCACAGGGAAAAATGGGTCAAAAATCTTACTGAAACAGTCAGAGTCCCCTGATATTGTAGGTATGCAAACTGATATATCCTGTACGCATGTAGTATACATGCCTATCACGGGATCTGCATGTCTCATCTGCAGAAAGTGTGAGTAGATCTGGGTTTATAATTGGAAGCCCTAACCCTGTGTTGTCCTTATCCAACACACTTGATGGCCTTAGGGGAAGTCTGTGATGCACAAGGAATGTAGGTTTGCTGCCAAGTGTTATAAAATGTGGAGATGACAGCTCTGTTCCCAGAGCACAGTCTAGAAAGATGCACAGACATCTTTTACATGATGCTGGTGTCCTTCTTTTGATCAAAAAGACAACACAGACTAGGAAATCCAGTGGTAAAGGTGGCTGAAGCATTTTATTGTCTTAAATATAAACTTGTATCTTGCCTAAAAAAAAGGGGGGGGGGGCAATTATGGAGCGTTTCTATAGGTTTTTTTCTGGTGGTTTCTTTCTGTCTTGATGACTGAGACATTTTGCTGAGTGGCATTGTTGACTTCAATTTATCAAAATCCTATTAACATGATGCATAAGTTTTATAGCTCCCATCCCTTACCTATGAGCACTCTTACTGTTTTTAGTCAGAAGTAATGTGTGCTTCTGACCACAAATCTAGTCAAATTGATTGGACTGTTAATCACTGAAGTGTTTTTGAATTGCAATAATTTAAACCAGTTTCACAGATATACTACTTCATCACCAAGTCTTGGTCAAATATCCGTTAATATCATTGCTTCTGGTAAAGCAAGGACAATGTCCTTCCTCACAATTTCTCTTACAAAAATGAGAGCTTGATACATACAGTGGGTTGTCAGTGGTAAATAAATAGTGAGAGGGTTCTCACAGAACAGAGTGATATTTCAGGGGGCTGTTGGAGGCTGTTGAAACCAGTGCTGACTTTCAGCTGAAACAGAATTCTTAGAAACAGTGGTGCTAAAATCACTCTGGTTTGTCTTGGAAGATAGGTTGCTGGGGAATAATTTTCAAATCTGTCCAGATATTTGTGAACTTTGAGTACCAGATTTCTTCGTGACTACTGAAGCAATACTTACAGTTTTCCAGAGGGCCTATTCTGCAAACCCAAGCTTGGGTCTGGTATCCATCTTTCAGCAAGGTCGTCCTTCTGGTGTGAGCACTGCCGCTCACAGTTGTCACAAACACCATGAGCAATTCCAGTTGCAGACTGGATTCTGAACAGGCAGATTTAATGCTGCCTTTGGTAAAGTGTGTGTGTATATATATATATTCTTCTCTCCATCCCCAGCAGAATCAGCCTAAGCCAGCACATCGAGTGTTTTTCCTGCACACATCACTAATAATGCGGTTCCAGAGGCTGACTGCACATCCCTTGTTTGCCTGTCAGATGCTACAGGGAATTTGTGGAGTATGAGCTTCCTTTGGGACAGACCTTCAGGCTGAGTGCACTAATTAGTACTGCAGAAAAGGGAAGTCTGAGGGGACCTGCTCAGAAGGAGGCTTTTGAACTAGGCTGCCTTTTTGTTTTGTTTCCCTGGAAAAGAACAGCTTTTTTATTTAGTAGTAGTGTTAGTAAAGAGAAGTTATGCTTGTGCAAATGGCTGCTGTGACGCTGTTAGCATTGATGCCTCTGCTCTACTTCAAACAAACCCACTTTTTTCCAAGTGGTGTCTGACCCACTGCAGCACATTAAGAAGTCTGAAGGTGGCAATGAGAAACGTTCTGCTGTCTATACAGGCTAAAAGATGGGAAGGGTCTGAAGTCAAAACTGATTCTTTCCACTAGAGAATAAACCAACTTCACCTTGTTCCCACACATTGGCCGTGATTCTGTAGTTTGCCGTGCTGGCCTTAGTTGAAAAATTCAGTTTTGGGCTACATTTGAAGTTAAAATTTAATTTAAACTTTTTGAAGTAAGTATTCTTGTGACTGGTCTCCCACAGCTTTGTCTGCATCACAGCAACAGACTCTTTAGTAATAGGTGAAATTCTTCACTTTATGAGAGTGACATGCTATTTCAGGTTGATCTCTTTTGCCGGGTGATGTATGTGTATGAATAGCTGGCAGTTAGAAGACATTCTGCATTATTGCTTATGCTGGCTTGATGACATTTCTTTGTGTCACTCCAGCAGTATACAATCCAGAATCTCTTTGAAAGACTATACAACAGTCTGATGGGGCAGAGGGGAAAAGTAACCCTCTTCTGTTTCAGAATACCTCTGTGCTGATTGTTTTATTTTAGGGAACTAACAAGTCTCCTGACATAAATCTGAAAATGTGTTAACAGCCTTTCAGCCAAATTTAAGCACCTGTTGCCTTAAAATAAGAAGGAAAAAAAAAAAGGCGGCGTCAAAACCAAGAGATGATGTCAAACTCTACAAGCCAATGTAAAGTCTTGCCTCAAGAGGCAAATTATAATGTGAAGACAAGTCCTATGCCAGACAGCTACATTCAAGCTTTGTTCTTTTAACAAGTAACAGATACTTCACCCTGGAATTTATCATCTGAAAAGGGAGCTAGGCAAGGTCTGGCACTGGGCAGCTGAATTATGTTTTTTCCTCAACTAATCAAGGATCTTTTGCTATATGAGCAAGTCAGACCTTGGTTTACTGTTTTGATACTGACATACCTTTGCTTCCTGAATTATGGATCCAATCCAAAATCTGTTGGTTTCAGCAAGAGTAGGGTACTAACCCAACAGAACACATCAGTGCAATAGCTAGTGGGGAGATAAATGCTTATCACTGTGAGACATTTGTGAATCAAACTTATTTCCTCTTCCCCTGGATGGTGGTATCCAAGATGTCCAGAGGGAACAATTCAGTCATTTGTCTGTAATTGACACAAACATTTAGTGCAAATAAGATGCCTAATCTGATAGCAGGTTGGCAAACAAACTAAAAGAACAGGTTGGTCAGCAGGCAGAAGTGAATACCAAATATTTTCCTTGCTGCCTCCCATATTTTTGGAAACTATTTGGAAGCCAGAAATGCTCATTGGAAACATTCATTAAAATGATCCCCAAAGTGGATTAGTCAGCTAGTTCTGGAAGAACATTGCAAATTCTTTTCTGTTGTGCTGTTGGCCCCCTTGTATCACTATTAATTATGAAATTTAGCTCCTTAGCAGACTGCTAATTAAATTGGGCTGCAGTGATACAGACAAGTATAGTACCTCTTTCTATTCTCTGCAAGATAGTCATATATCCTGGGGTTGTCACGAGGAAAAGCCAGCCAGGCTGCCAGTTTCCCTTCCTCTAGGGATGATGTGTCACATTTCATTTGACTACCTGTCTGTTACAGTGAATCTCTCCCTTCTTTTCTTTTAATTTTAGAATTGTTTATCTCATCCTTTTTCAAGGCAAGAGTTCAGCCCGACAGTGCCTTTTTGACTTGGTTTGAGGGCTCTTAATCAGTCAACTATGTGATCCAATTCTGTCCTAAAGGCAGTGTTGGCCGTAGTGTGGAAATTGAAGGCAAGGACAAGAAGTTAGTAGTAGCATCTCCATAATCATAAATACTATCCTAGTTCTATAAATCTGCTAAACTCTGATGTTTTTCTCTTGTGAAACTTGCTTCAGCTACAGGTGTCTTACAAACAGTGTTTCACTCTCTTCAGACACAACCTGAGGTCAGAGAATTCACTGGGGGGAGGTGATGGTTTACTTCATAGTATCACCTGTTTTGTTGTCTGCTCTCAGCTAAAGTAACATGGTGATGGAGACAGAGTTTTGTTCTGTAATTTCACTGGGGGTTTTTTGTGGTTTGTTTTTGTGTTTTTTTTAAATGAGAAAAGGATGCTGAAGGAGAAGGTAGTGCCAGAAGTGCAGTTTTGTGCATCTTGGTGAAGTAAGCTACTAATTGGTGGCTGATGCCCAGTGGGCTATGACTTGCATCCTCTTGTACAACTTGTAGCTTCAATTGGGACGTCCCTTCCATATTCCTTGCTGACCTCTTTCTGGAAAGCTGTAGCATGATATTTGTATACTACTTGTTTTTTTTAATCTGTTCTCTGTATGAAAGAGATTGTTTGAATCAGACACACATCAATTTTTCTCAAAGAGAGTTAGGCTTTTGTGATAAGCCTTGTGTGCTGTGTGATATGTGGCTGCTATACCCTTCTTCTGAGCACCAGTGGAAGACTGTTTTGGAGAAGTGAGAAGACAAATGCAATGCCTTAGTAAGCAATGAGTTAAATTTCACTTCCTACCTTCTGAGTGTTGAATTCCAAAGCCCTGTTGAACAGAAACTGCAACACCATTACGTTTTTTTGCTAGCTATGCTATTCAGATATTGATCAAAATCTGCCTTTGCGTTCACCATTTTACGTAAAGAGCTGATGTGTTATCTCTGAGATAGTAATCTTGTCTACCAAAAAAACACCCCAAAACCTTAACTTTTCATGTTCTCTTGTTTTGACCTAAATATATTCTTGGAAATTTAAAGCTCGTCTAGCAAGTTTTGTGGGTAGGATTTTACAGCTGAAGAATATCAAGGGTTCTGTATGCCTGTAAACTCCTAGTCCAAATTACAGTTTAAAGCAGGTCAGAGGGATTTGGCATTTGGTTAGTATAAAAGGATGCTCATAGATTTGTGGCTTACCCTGCTATCACCACTACATTTGCATCATATTTACCATCAGTATATGAAAAGCATATCTGTTGATATTGAGGTTTGTTAAAAATTAAGATTAAATTTCATTCCATCTTTCTGTCCCAAATGCCTTTGAATTTGAAATGCCCAAATGAATTTTCTTGTAATATTTTTCATTTAACTTGGAGAAACATTGGGGTTTTCTGTTGGATTTTCTTCTTTGGTTTTCAGTTTCTGACATGTATTGGTATTTTTCCTTGCCAGACAGAAATACAGAACTGAGATTGTTATAAACAGCTAATCAAACACTGGAATTCTTCGTAGTATAAAAAGCTATGGTCATAACACTGATTTGTGCATTCCTCTTACAATATTTACTGTGATATGAAAATGCCTACAATGGGCCATTGAAACTAAATGTAGTGTGGGTTAAAAATAATGTGAATTAAAATCCCCTGTTTAAAAAAAATTCTAAAATACTTAGTGCAAGAAGACTGCATAGTTGTGTTTAGAGAAATGCATACCTTCACTAAGTTTATTATACTACGATCACAAGGTTAGCTAGTGTACACACATGCATATATGCATAAAGAACAAGATGACTGAAGAAAATTCAGCATAGGGTTGGAGATTCAATAAACTCAAAATTGCTAGCCTAAAAAACTGTGAACTTGACTGCAAATTTGAGACAAAAATTTCCCTGCAAACAAGGGGATTGAATCAGGGCTATAAAACATACCTAAAGTAGTAATGTCTAGTAATATTTTTTCCAAGCAAATTTCAAATCTTTTCAGGGAAAACTTTGTTGTCTTCTATTAACTCCTATGGAGAATTCAGTAGATGCTCACCCTATTCAAACAGGGAAATCTCAGCTCCATTGAAAAACAGGTTAGTGTTTCCAATCCAGTCTTTATCATGAAGCTATCATGGATGCTGTGTTCTACAGAAAGGATTCTAGCCTCAAAGATCTCTTTACGTTTCCTATGAATGAGAAGTTTTTGCAAAGCATCTTCTCACCAGTATTTTTCCACATTTTGGGTCCATTCATGATGATAACAGGATGATCCTGGCAAATAGGTAACGATTCTCCTGAGACAGGAAGGGAAGCAAGAAGCTGTTTCACAGGACTAACCTAAAGATGCTCAGAGGGATTCTTCCTCTGGTACCAGAGCTGAGCTGTTTATCATGCATATTGATAGGGTAGAAAGAAGTCTCTTCGCCTATGTTTCTTAAGAATGTCTGTGTAAGTTTGTAGGTTCAATTGCAACAGGGGAAATTCTGAATAGAAATTAAGTGTTTTCACAATTCTGTCATCTCTCTGCCTTCTGCTTTCACACTAGTGGGAGGAGAAAGATGACATTAGACTACAGACATTAAATGTGTAGTGGCCGCTTCTTTGCGTGTCTGGCTCTCCTGCTTACTTCTGTCCCTGTTTGTTGTTGAAATAGCAGAGTGGTGTCTATCGCCTACTGGCTGTAGTCATCTGCTCTAAAATCCTGGGGATCATGGTTTATTTAGCCTTGTGCACCTCCAAACTCAGTGTAATACAGGTTTCCTATTCAAGGTAGCATGGTGGATAGAAAGGTAACACTGTGCTCTTGGCCAAATGATGCAAAACCCAGTGGCCCAAATCTAAGCTTTGACTTTCTGTTATTTGCATATTGTCAGTTCCTTATCTAGTGTTTCCTTATATTTCTTCCTATAAGCTATCATCTTAGGCTGTACACTTCTGAATTGTTTACTTCATGTGTATGCTAAACTCCACTCTCAAGCTGATACTATGTTCTGTTTGTGTTGCATGTTTCTGAATACCTGTGGTGGGTTGACCCTGGCTGGGGGCCAGGTGCCCACCAGAGCTGCTCTATCACTCCCCTCTTCAGTAAGGCAGGGAGGGGATAAAGGAAGATGGAAAAACAACCCCAAACTCGTGGGTCAAGATAAAGGCAGTTTAATGTAGCTAAAGCAAAAAGCCATGCGTGGAAGCAAAGCAAAAAAAGCAAAGATTATTCTCCACTTTCCATCAGCAGGTGATGTCTGGCCCCTTACTCTGGAAGACAAACATTGTAAAAAAAAAAAAAAAAACAAAACAAAAAAACCCAACAACCCAAGGAATGCCCCCGCCCTGTTTGTTCCTCCCCCTATTCTCAGTTTCTTATGGCTGAGCAGATGTCAACGGTATGGAATATCCCTTTGGTCAGTTTGGGTCAGCTGTCCTGGCTGTGTCCCCTCCCAAGATCTTGCCCACCCCCAGCCTGCTGCTGGGGAAAAAGAAATGTTGGAAAGACAGCCTTGATGTGTGCTGGCACTGCGCAGTAGTAGCCAAAACACTGGTGTGTTATCAACAGTTTGCTAGCTACCAATACACAGCACAGCACCATGAGGGCTGCTGTGGGGAGAATTAACTCCATCTCAGCCAGACCCAATACAATCTCCACCCCTTATTCCATACCATTTGTGCTGTGCTCATGCGCCACACGCTTTAGTACATATATATATATTTTATAACTGTTTCATTGTATTTACTTCTTATTAACTACTATCTCCAGTCCTTTAACAGATACATGTTACTCTCCTGTTCCATGAGCTTCCTCTGCTCCTCAAGATGTTCATGAACCGGCTATGACTTGGGCCCAATCTGTCAGGATGGGTGTTCAGGTTCAGTTGTTGGGCATCAACACCGGCTTGCTTTGGGCTGTTGTTGCATTCATGTGGCTCCTTGCGAAACTTGCTCTTCGTTGGTTTGGGTCATTCCTTCTACATTATTTCCTAGAACGTACAACTCGCATTACAGATTATTTTACCCCAAGGTTAAATCTCCTTGAGGCACACACCAGGTCTCCCCATCCTTCCGTATTACCCACCAAGTACACCCAGGTCCTTGAGCAAAGACAATCCCAGGAATGGGTTTGCCTTTTCCCATGGGAGGAGCAATCCACACCGCCTTCCCCAGCCACTTTCCCATGTGTATTACAGGGACCTTGTCTCCTCCCACAGTATGTAGGGATTTTGTTTGGGCAGGACCAGGATGGTTAGCAGATCCTCTGGTATTAATCAGCCCATTAATACCATATTTGGACACTTTTCAACCTGCATGTAGTGCATTGGGTGTATTTGCTATGGACCTTGGTTAGCTCTTTGACAGACTACAGATGGTCTGTTCTTCAGTCTGTTATCTAGCAGCTTATCAGCCATTTTCTCAAACTCCAGTCCTTGTTTGGGCGCACAGCTGAGCTGCAGTAATTAAGACTCTATTGTTTCTATGCTTGCATGGCATTGCTTCAGCCCACAACTGGGAGTCCTGCAGCAGCCCAAGTACGCTTCTGTTTGCTAGTGCCTCCCCCACCCCCGAGTCTGAAGAGGCGGCAAGCGAGCGAGTCATGCCTTTTCTGCAGTTTGGGGAAAGTCGCTTTCTGCTCTGCTCACTAGGGTAAGCTCTGATCTTCAGCCAGGAGTCTTACAGTGCAAGACCACCTACCTGAAAGAGGAGTCCTTAACCAGTAGTGTTCAGGGAGAGTTGGGAAAGCCTTGCATGATGGACAAGGCAGTGGGAAGAGGACAGAGAGAGATAAATACAAGATTGGACCTCTTTCCCCTCCTGCCCTCATCCTTTACAAGTTGGAACTCATCAGTTTATTTGAAGGAAGCAAGAAAGAACTCCTAGGTTTGAATCAAACCAGGAAATGGCTGCAGCAAAACCATCTGGAACAAAATTTTGTAGTGCAGGCAGTGCCTCACTGACTTGCATGAAAAGCTGAAAAAGATTCTAGTCTTATATTCCCCTAGTCAGCCAGAAATATTGCACCCTGAGGCATGTTAAAAGATAGAGCTGTACAGGCAAGAGTTATAGCCCTTCCTGTAACTTCTCCTTGGATGGGTGAAGAGGTCTGCAGAAAGGAAATTTGATCAATTCATTTAGACTAGAGAAATAAAATGACAAGAGGATCTTATTTCTTTCATCTTTATTAAATTCTAGGGTACATTTCCTTACAAGACTTATGTGATCGTAACATTTTATTGATTTAGCATTGTATGCAAAGTAGTTAAAAATACTAGTTTTAAAGAAGCTGGAGCCATACCCTGGCATATTGAAGTATCCAGATTCCCTTAGAGTTTAATGAGCCTTTCCTGTACACTATCCAATAATATTTGATTGATAAGGGATTTTATGTGCCTGTTATTTGAGGGTGCCAAGGCAGGGATTTGAATGTCTTATATGCAGTCAGAAAGGTAGCCTAGGGTACAGCTCAGCATGGAGTGCTTGATAGAGTACTCTTGGACTCCCCTGCACTTCTTCCTAGGCGTGAGGAGTTAGCATCCTGACAGGTATATGGAATGGTCTGTAACATGCAGCAGAGCAGAACCAATCTCCTTACAGGCAGTAGTGTTTGACACAGGTGTCCAGCTTGAGTGCTTTGTTTATGAGGTGTTTGGGGGTTGTGTGGGTTTTTTTCAGTGGTGACTGATCCTTAATTTGTTATCTTTAGTGTATTTTAAAAGAAAATACAGGACCACCAGGGACTTGCTGAGTCACTGTCTTACAATCTCAAATAAGAGTAGTCCTTTTTTTCTTGCAGCCAACTCTGTTCTGGGATACCTCTATAACTTATTTTCCAGCAGTGTCTCTAAATCAACTAGCTTGTCCTGCCCTCATCACTGCTGTTTAGGAGGCTGTTCTGTGACCTTACTGCTTGGATTGTTACAAGCCTTCTGCAACTACAATGTCTTCCCAGTCCTAAATATCCTTACAACAGGTTTGTACACATTTGTCCTTGTGCCAGCGTTGTCCTTCCAGTTGAATAGCTTCTGCCTTCCCGTTCTCAAGTTATGTAGACATTTCTCTTCCGAGAAGCCCCTATTGCTCTCCTTGTCACAGGGGGCCTTCTCTGTGCCAGGAGAACTGGGCTTTGGCATTAAAGGTTATTTCCTCAAACAAGGATACTTTGTGCTCTGTGAATTTTATGCCAGCAGTTGAAAAGAACCTGTTTCCTCTGATCCATGGGAGTTCTCCCCACAGAATACGTCCTCCTTAAATAAAATTCCCACATGAGGGAACTTTATTTCTCCTGATCATGTAGCAGAGAGAGCTTTTGTGATCGTGTAGCAGAGAGAATCCTCAGGTAATCCATAAGCCAGATGTTTCTGAGCAAAAAAGGCTTGATTGCCAGGGATTTGGAGATGTCAAAGTCAAGCAATAATTAAAAAGACCATTAATTAGCGGTCCTTTTGCACTGAAGAGACTCTTACTATTGCATTTGCAACAGAAGGGCAAATTTCTTCCAGATATACCTTGAACAAATAAGATGTTTGGGTTAAAGCATCTGGCAGCCTCTATCTTACATGCTTTTTTGACAATTATAGCTAACATGAAATTGAAGATTTGGAGCTTCTAGGCCCTGTCTTAATGGCCCTGTCTAATTCTTTACATTCCTTGAGATTTGTTTATGTCTAAAGAGGCTAAACAGATTTGATGATAGAAGAGACTATATATTAGCTTAAGCTATGCAGAGAGAGAATTGAATTCCAGCCTTCCTAGCATGTCTTTTGGTTACTTGCGCCGAGATCAGCATGGGACTAACCTTGTCCAGGGAGTCAATTTAAAAAGAGTAGTTCTTACTCAATGTTCCATATTTTAGTTACTGTTCTGCCAGCCATCATGTTTAGGTGGTTTCTTTGAACATTTAGATATAACTTTTGCTTTGATTTCCTAAAAAGAATACAATTCATTTGTGTATTGTGGTTTAAGCAAGAAATCCCTATTGGCAAGAAAGGGAGGTTGGACTAATCCTTGGCTGATATGTTTGCATTCATATCCTATACCAGTCAGGTTACAGGCTCATAGATTCCGTGGACGGATTTCTCTCTGGCTGAGACACAAACTGTAACTTGCAGTTTACTAAGCAACTTGAGTTTTCAGCCATATTTCATGTTCAGCTGAAGTGTAAAGCAAGTCTTTTGTGTCTGTCAAGATAACATGATGTTAACTGTGGCATAGATGTTATAGACTGTATAACATAATAGGGTTTGAGCTCCTTTGCTTTGGATTTCCTTACTGTGTGTATGCTATTGAAGGAGACCTCTTTCTTTGTTCTCGCTCCCATGTTACTCCCAAGAGGAACGTTTTTATAGCCAGGATACTGAAAATCTGAAGCTGTGTCAGAAAAATAGAAAGCACAGGCTAAGAATCATCTTCACCTCAGTAATGGCCTCAGCCTGGAGATACCTGCTACTGCTCGCTCTCAAATGCTCTGTTCTGTTTCTGTTTTTAAGGCTGTTTTCTGGACCCTTGGCTTGTAGGAGAGGTGTTCTTCCTTTCAGTAGCAAAGACAGGGTGGTGCATCCTAATGTGTGCAATAAAGATATGTATCCAAAACAGATTTAAGGTTTATGTTTTATACACACCAAGGATTGCCACAGGAAAAAAAAAAATTGTTAAATTGTCTTGGAGACTTGAATTGCGAGCCCAAATCTTTGCACCTCTAGAGTAAGGCAGCTTTCTAAGATAAATTGTGGGTACGACTTTCAATCTGTTTTGAACTATTTCTTCTGGATGAAGCTAATGAAGTCTTTTAAAGTAAAACCTCTGCACTTTTTTGTTATTCCTAACTTGAGTGTTTCCACAGTCTCTTGATGCATTTACAATAAGCCCAGAAAAGGCTTCTTCAGAATTTTTTTTTTTTTCTCTCTTTTGTTTTCCTGGTTCAGCCAAAGTTGCCTGAATAGTGGGGAATGGGGACAGCATAAACCTGGGGCACTGAAAGCATTTTGAGTTCCAGCACAAGCAAGATGTAGCTAAGCACAGGACCACCAGGCCACAGAGTGCCATGTTGCGGTTTGTGCAAGTCTGACGCTTGCTCGGAATCTGTGATGTGTCTAGGATGGAGGGATTTGAAAACTGTGAAGTATGAAATTCTAATGTGAAGAGGGTTTTTTGGGTGGAGGGGAGACTTCTTACCAGCATGAGTCCATGAGAACAATAACATCCTGGCCTACTGCTAGCGAAACAGTGTGCATGTGTGCAGTAGGAAGCTTGTGATGCACATCCGGAACGTGACTGTTGGCAAGGCACTCTTATTCCAGGCAGAATCAGAGGAGTGTGCTGGTAGGAGTATGGATTGAAAGGAAAATGTGCAGGCTGAATTACAGAGAGCTAATTCCATGGGTATTTTGAAGCACTAAAGTGTGTGGTTCTGGCATCCCACCATTTGATTCTAAGTATTGTCTTTTTCCCTGCTATTTTCTTTCTGCATAGTAATTACTGCTGGGTATGTGACCCGGCTTGCTGACTTTGGTGTCATTCCTATTTTCTGTGCATATATTGGAGTAGGCAGGCATTCTGTGTGGCTGCTGCTGCCTAATGAGAAAGCAAAGCTGAGATACGCACAGCAATGGAAGGACCACCAAAAGGTGCAAACCCCAGCTTTTGCTTCCTTTTTTTAAAGCCTAAGTTCAGGGGTTTGCTGCACTTTTTCTTCAGGCAAACCACATATATGGCCATTCCCCTCTTTGGGCTTCATTCTTCAGCTTGAAAAAGTGCAGCCAAAATATCAAATTTTAGTCCATTGCAAATGTTGCATTGCAGTAGCAGCGGAGTCCTGCCAATCCACAGCCTCGTTCCCATCTGTATAGGACAAGCAGACCATGGAGGTGAGTATGCCTTGCAAGGGCAAATCTTCTCTAAATGGCTGGGCTGTATAGCATGACTCTGAGTCCTGCTGCTGACCTGATCAGACAATAACCAGATCAATAAAAATGTAATCCTTCTGGCCAGACTTTCTTGCAAAGTTGCCTTTTCATTTAATCTATAGCAATAAAATCAAGCCCTTGGTGAGGTATTTTTATTAATATTTTTACAAGTGGTGGAAGAGTAGCCTTAGGCAAGTCTTTCCTATCTGCATGTCTTGGGACATTATAATCTGAAAGGATGCTGTCATGGCTGATAGCAGTTGTATAAGAGGATTACAAAAACAAGTGAGCTTTCAGGCCTGTTTACAAAAACCATGATGCTATGGGGGTCTCTCCCAGTGGTAAGAGCTCCAGAAGCTATTTTACTGGGGAGTGCAGCAGGGGAATTGGCAGAAATTAATATTTAGTCCTGTTTGAGCATGATGGCAGGTAATGACACACAGTTAGTGGTGCAGTAAAACCTACAAAAAGTAAGAATGAGGAGATCTTGCTTCAGTTTCAGTACTATTACCAGCAAATTGCTTTGTCTGTCTCTGCTTTCTACTGTCAGCCTTGTATCACAGTTTGTCCCCTTTTGTACTCCCACCTAGCAGAGGGTATGTGTCCTTAAATTGCCTAGCAGAGTGGTGTTGTGATCCACTCTGAAGTCTCTCTGCATGCTAGTAACACAAGGAGCTATTCAAAGCTTTTGTTTAGTTTGTGGTTTTTTGTTTTTTCTTTTTTTTGAAAAAAACCTCCTGCTACAGTTCTGGACCATGCTCATACTGAACACCTTGTGCAGCAAAAAGTAATTGTATTCTTGGAGTAAATGGGCAGCAAAATGGTTTCCAAGGCAAGATTATAGACCGTGACTAAGATGTAAATTCTGTGGAGCTTTGTTTTAATGCAACATATTGCTGTATATAAAACACATACGTTGAGGTAAATGCATATTCTTTGGCACTGGCATCTGAGAGGTTATTGCATGTTCATTGTAACCAGGCAGGCACAACAGCAATTTTATCCTGACTTGGCCTGTAAGCAGCTTTGGGATTATATTGCAAAAAGCTCTGCAGCACCTGGATTTTATGCATTTCCATTAAACCCCAACAATTCCAGGAAGTGTCTGAGTTCTTGTGCTGCTGATCACTTGTCTTTCTCCTCACTAAAGACTACGTGGAAGAGAGCAAGGCTGCAGTTATGGTCTAAACCATATGAACAAACAGAGGAATGTCTTCCTCAATTATTTTTAAAATTAGTCTGCAGCTTGAGCATCCTTTTCTGGCACATAACTCCCAGTTCTTCCAAAACACTGCTTGCTTAATCAAGATCAGAAAACTGTAAACTACCATATCTTCCAAGCTCACAGTTCCCACTTTCTGTGCTTGATTACAGGGCTATACTGAAAACAGGAGTAAAGTTCAAGATGTAGAGCAAAAGACAAGAGGGCAGCTGAGGTCATGTTTCCAGGACTGGGGCTGGGAGGCAGGCTAGATTTTGCTCTGGACTGTGTTCGGCCCGGTATGAATTGGGATCCACTTACTCAGACTGCTGAGCTGTTACCCACTTGCGACATGTTAGTGGTTTACAAGGCACAACTGCAGAGAGGTGTTAGGTGCTAAGGTGAGCAAAGGATTCACAGTTTAGTCTGTAACATTGAATTTTGGTTTGTTGTGAGCCCTGTTTTACCAGAATTTTATTGGAATTTGATGTTTCTTTCCTGGAAAGATCTGTGGATAGAAGGCTTGAAAGTTAGCTTCTACCCATCAAAACAGAGCACTGTTAAAGACTTCCAAGGTAGTTACACATGAGCAGATATGTCTGTGTGGGTTAGATCTTGGTAGCCAGGTTGTGACAGGGACAGTGATTAGCAGCCTGGCTAGTCAACCTGGCTGAAACCGAATTGATGTATCCATGCTCCTTCTGGAGCTAGGTCATTGTGGGCTAACATGGGTATTGATCCTTCTAGTCTTGAATTAAAACTTTTAAATCACCTTGTGCTTCCTGATGCACGGGCTGTGACTGTAAGCTGAGACACTCCTTTTAATTAATAGCTTCATTCCTGACCCTGGCACAGCCTTGCTGTTCTGGTGGCCACGATACACTTAGATGTGATACAACCTAAAAAGCTGGGGTGTTTGCTGCCCTGGTGTGCTGCCCATCCTAGGATTGAGGAGAGCAGTAAAATTTTGGTGCAAGGCTAATGGAACTCTTAGCTGGTCCTGACTTTCAGCATCAGCTAAGTAGCTTGTATTGCAGAGAGGCTTCAGGTCCTTGGATTCTCTGGTCTCCACACCACAGCGTAGGCATGGTGCTGCATCAGAGCAAAATCAACAGCCATATTTATTGAGAGAATAAAATGCAAACTGCAGCTTGGCCAGAGCAATTTCTTAATAGTGCTTGAAGTAAGGCTAGAAGTCATCCTCCAGCTGCAAACTGTTGTCCTCAGGACAGTCAGCTAGTGAGCAGCCATGAGCTAATTGGAGCAAGACAGCATTATCCAGTGCAACTGTTGTGTCATTGTTTGCACAGGTGAGTATCACTCAGAGCAAACCTTGCTGGTCAAAATCTTTCAAAATCCAGTGAGACTTACAGGCTGAAAGTTGTTCTGCTCTCTCTGACTGAGCTGCTCCCTGTGCCCCTTGGCTGGAGATGAGGCTGAGTGGGAGTATTCTGCTCAGCATGAATTCCTGCCCTAAGCATTCCTCCCTCCCTGCTGTGCCCCACTGACTTGATCTGCTGTGCTGCATCAGATTGTCCTAACCCCCTACTTCCTATGTCCTCTCCCCTTTGGGAGCTGGGGGAGCCAGTTTGTACCAAGCCCTTGGTGCAAGTGCAGCCTGGCAAAGGCCTGCAAACTCCTTAGGCAGCTCCCCTTAACCTCAGCCTCTGCTGCAGCAGGAGTCAAGTAGCAGCTTCTTAACCCACTGCACTAGTGCTCCTACAATGGCATTTGACACGGCCCGTCTTTTATCTAGAGGGGGAAATTTAACCAACACAAATAATATCTGCAATTTTTTTGCTGGTGACTGAGAGCCATTAAAAGCTAAATGTCACACAGCAGCATAGGCTGCACTTTTCTAGTGAAAATATTACATGGTGATTTGGTTGCAGCAGTTAATTAGTTTGGACAAATGATCTCTTGCTGTGGATGCTTATTGGTGCAATCACATTTATAGTGAAGCTAACTGGGTAGAAAAGAGGGAAGGGAATACTCCATCTGCCCTTTTGCATTAGGGAGAGCACATCATCAAGCTGTGTGATTCTTTGCAAGACAAGGACCTGGCTCTGTGGTTTTTTCCTCAGTTCTTTGCTAAACAAAATGTTCAGCGGCAAGTGTGTCTCTTGCACACAAGAACTAACAAGTCTCTTTCCAGGATCTAACTGAGCCTGCAGTAAATAAGAGAAAATGAGAGGCATCCAGGTTCAGCAGAACTCTCAGAAGGAGTGTGTGGAAAGTTCAGACCAAAGGGGATGTCAGTGACTGTTCTTTGTGCGCTCAATGCAGACCAAGAGACATGGTGAATAAGAGGACTTCCAAATTATAGAGCATGATTGTGCTAGAACATGTTGTGCTGGATTTATAGAGCAGGTGTGTGACTGTCTGGCACCTTTCCCAAGGAATAGTGCTGAACTTCTGTGAAGAGAGCAATGCCTACTGGTGCCCAGAAACAGTGCCCTTTATTTAACTAAATTTGAGTGAGTTCATGGTGAATATATTCTTGTTGACTAGTCTAGTCTAAAATGCACTACATCAATCTTCTCTATAATTTAAAATAAAGCTGACTTGAACTCATAACATTGTAATTTAAATGTACTTAGCTTTAAGTATGAAACTGTGTAGGCTGACTTGTTAAGTGTATGTGTAGTTTAAAGGATACATAGTGCATATTTTTGGCCACCACAATAAGAATGCTGTGGGATGAGTTGGAGAGGATCCAGAAGAAAGTAACGAGAGTAATCTGGGGAACGTGATCTACAGGAGAAGTTCAGATGATTTTAGGAGTGTGCAGTAGAGGAGAATGGGAGAAGACGTGAATCTTGAAATACCTAAAAAAAGCTATTGTGAAGGGAGTAATTTGTTTCTTATTCACGGGGTGCAGAGAGTTGGGGGGTAGAGGGGGCAGGAAAGTCTGTAGCAAAGGTGACTCAAATTGGATGGTAGGAGAAGCCCTGGAAAAAGGTTATCTGGAGAGACTATGAAGTCTCAGTCACTAAATATCTTGAGAAGGAGCTTGGGGAAACCTTTCTCAAAGGCTACTATGGCTGTTGATTCAGCTTTGGAGCAGATGGACTGGAAAGAAGGCTTTGTGAGGTTCCCTTCCAGTCTTACCTTTTGTAGACAAGGTCAGAATGAGCACTGGGCCACCACCTATGCTTTGAGATGCAATTCAAATAATTGGCTTCATTGATCTTTTTGTTTTATTACTGCATAGTAAATAACTTTGGTTCCATTCCAATATTCTTTACTCTGGAAAAAGTTGCATTAAGTCCTTTCTGCACAGTTAGGAGCACAGCTGTGGTTTCAAGATATTTCCTGCTCACTTAGGATGTATTGAAAAGCATTTTAGGTGTTTGTAAAGGATGAAGATGACTTTATAGGCTCCCCTTTCCACTTTCAGTGACGTGTTGTGTACACATTTCAGTTGTGACTATTATAAAACTCAGAGGCTATTTGGATGGTCCCAATGATAATTTAAACTACCTAAGACAAGTAGGGAGGAAGTACTAGATAAAGTTTGGGTTTCTAGGTGGCTTAGTACCCCGTCTTGGAGAACTTATCTGTAGTGAGCCTCCATTCTGTTCCAAAAATGAACAAAAAACTTAACTTGTGACTAATTTAGATATGATAGCCTTTACCCTTTTTATTGACATCATCAGTTCCTGGTGTGTGGGAGACAGAATCCAGATGCCAAACATTATCAGGGAATGTTTTCAGCAGCAAAGCACTGCTCAGTAGTTAATGGTACACACAATTTTTGGTGGGTTGTCTCACGTACTGACTGTCTTCCAGCAGTGGTGTGCTACGTCTGCATTTTCTTGCCGCCTTGACCCCATTCTTTCTCTAACACTGATCAGCAACTACTAAAAATGGTATTGTATACTCAGGGGGAGTGAGGGTTCCAGATTCTGCTGAGACGCCTCTGGGGCCATCTCTATGCTGTCGAGTATTATCTCGAAGTAGCTGCATTCAGCTGCAGACATGGTCATCTTACAGCAGGGAGATAACTGGGAATGATTGAAGGAGATGTAAATCAACTGCTGGACCAAGAGAAAATTGAAGCAGGCTTTCAACATCTTTCTCATTAGAATCCACTATAAGCCGTTCGTGGGGGCCTGGGAATACAATTTACAAGTTGTTCTCGCAAGCCAAAATTTGCCTGTTGCTTCTCACTGGAAAAATGCAGTCTGTTAGTTAGAGACTGAAGGGGCTTGTTCCAGTAATTGAATTGTTTCAGACTGGTTTCTGGAACAAATTTATGTGGGTTCATATGTTGTTTCCAAGGCCCAAATACTCTCTTCTTGCTACAGCGGAGATTGATAGTAGTCACATTAGGTTACATGACAGCAAGAGGGAATCTGGCCTTTCTACAGAACGCTACTTGCGGCTATGGGGCTGGGGGACATGAGGGTAAGAAAACACGCAGAGTATCTTGATGGCATTGCCTTGTAAAAGCCTACAAATGATACAAGGGTAAAGAGTATGTTGATTTGGTCAAAGATCCTCTTTTCCCTGGAGTATTTACCCAGGAAGAAAGCTGGTGGATTAGGAGGAATAAATTCAATAGAAAAACGAAGAGTGGCTTATACTGTAGCTGCAGTGCACTAATGATGTATTCAGAAAATATTCTGCCCTGCCTGTATGTTGGGAGATGGATCCTTCATCATCAGGGGAAAAAGAACTTTGAATCATGGCGGTATTACAGAAGGAGGATCATGAGTGGAGAGTGGTATAGGCTGAATACAAATTTTAAAGTTTCTTTCTTAAAAGCAGAAGAGAATTTTCTGTTTGTAGATGCGCATTAGTGTGGGAAAGGAAAATGATGTAGTTCCAATAATTTGGAGTAAAACAGTGCTGTGATGCTCAGGACTCTGCTTGTCCTTCTATTCAGCAGCATGCTTGGTCTTGTTCTGCTTTTTCCACATCAGACAGAGGAAAATGGAAATTTACTTGAGTACAGGTAATAATAGCCTCACTCAATGATGTTGGAAGTATAAATTAATAACTGGGAGGGGAAAAATGTTTTGCATCATGGGCCCTTTTTGGGCAAGGTAGATCTGTTCAGGATACGATGCAGCCTGCACCCTTCCTCCCCTTTGTTTGCTGATCTTAGATAAAGCTGCTGCTGCTTGCTTTCTAATGGAAGACAAGGTGGTCAGCTGTGTGTCCTCTGAGCAGTCCTGCATGCTTACTTCTCTTGCTGCTAACTCCTGGTGTGATCTTGCCTTTCTGATGGCTTAGGGATAGTGTCTGCTCTGGGCTCCCTTCACACATTGTATAATTTTGGGTTTTATTATCTTCTTGACTGTGGAAATATCTGGAATTTTAATATGAGAAATTTTTCTGCCTAAAACTCCTATTTCCAGGTAATTAACTCTGTGACCATGCTGAAAATATTGCTTTTTGTGCCTAGGAAAATATTGACAGGAGGCTGAGTTAGATGCAAGTGTTTAAAACAACTAACCAACACCCCCCACCCCCAACCCACCAAACAAAACCCAAACAGAAAACCAACCAACCAAAAAACCCAAACCAAACCACAGCAAACTTCTCTTCCTATGGTTGCATTTCAATGTATTTTCAAGAGGGAGATCTAATTGTGGTTATTCTAAGGGACAAGGTGGACACACAGTTGAGGAAGAACCATCAGTTGTGGTGAGATAGGGTTCACACTACTTCCATCCCCCAAAAGGGAAACAGTAGTTAAGTCAGGAAGCCATCCTTACACAGAACAAACTCAGCTCTTGCTTGGGTTTGACTGATATCACAGGTCTGCTTTTCACATTGCTATTCTAGCAATAGCTAGGGCCAGGAGTATAAAATGTATTCCACACACAGCCATGCCTGCAGCATTGTCACCAGAAGCATAGAAGCCTTCTCCTCACAATTTCCAGGTCAGTTCTTCAGCTGTCATCATTTTGGAACTGAGAAAACCTACCGATTTGTTCGTCAACTCCAGTCTTTGTTATCAGTCCCCGAATTCATTGCTCAGAAGAGTAACACCCTGATAACAAGCTGCTCTGCCTCCTAAAAGGCTGGATTAAACTGGAGTTGGCTAAAAAACAAAGCTGTAGATTTAGTGGTGGAGTCATTGGAACTGTGATCATTCATGACCATAGTACGTGAGTGCCAAAAGTTCCTGGATTTCGGTTGTCAGTACCTAAGCCCACTCCTAAGTGACGACTTTGGTGATCCCAGCCGCTGTAGTTTGTGATGAGAAATGATGGGTACAAGGAAAAAAATTCACTTACTGTGACTACAATATTGCTTTCGCCACAGCCAAAATCTGAGAAGGCTAACATCAAAGGATGCTATTTTGTTGCTTTGGACTGGGAGTACTAATTATCATGGGAGTACTAATTATAATATTTTTCATAATCTCTCTGCTAATACCCTGTTTAGTTGTGAATTCATCTGTTCTTTTTGTCCCTCCCATCTACTTTCTGTTCACCATTAAAAGAGATATGTGTACACGGAGAGCATTTTTCTTTCACCTCTGAGAGCGCTTTCTAACCTTTATCAGACTGGAAATGCCATGCTGTATTGAAACAAGGCAAGCACGGTTGTGCCTGTTTTGATTGTTTTGCTGTTGACATTTTTAACATTATGCAACCAGGGATCTGTACAGTTTGGTGAAGAGAATGAGCTCAAACCTTTAAGGTTACTGTGAGATTAATAATGAAAACTCATACAGCTCAGAAAATGTGTCCTGGGATCGACTGGGGATAGTGCTGTGTACAGAGTGATTATTCCCAAGAACAACAATTTCCAGTTCAAACAAGCTCAGACTGTATTTACAGCAAAGGGATACTGAGGTCAAGGGGCTTGTTTAAGTTCTGATATGCTTTGATGACATCCACTACGTTTTCAGCAGGAAAGATAAGCAGATGCCAGGAACGTAGTCTAGAAATGGTAGTTTCCTGACTTCAGTAGAATGGCACCTGCTGAGTTCAGAAAGCGACTCCAGAGGAAAAAAAGTTCCCAGTTTTGGAACCTATCCTTTGCATTTGTGTTTGAAAGGAAAGAAGGCAGACAGAAACGTAATTAATCAAGGTGCGAGGAAACAGGATTGTAAAGAGATTTATATACATCATCTGCGTGTGCAATGGCTTTGGCAGCTGCATGACAGCCTCTATGAAGGGGCTGCTGTCTAACAGTGGAATTTAGAGCTCTACAAGGCTGAGGCAGGTGAAGGTGGGGAGTTTGCTACAGGGTGATGTGGGTCCCTATTTCCCTCATCCTTTGGTTTTGTTCTGATCACTGCAGAACTGGGAGAAAAAAGGGGAGAGAGAACAGAAGGTCAACACAGTTTGTTGATATAAACAAAAAGCTAATTTGTAAAAATTCACGCATTTACTTAGGGCTAGTTTCTGAGTAGAAGGGGCATACCTGAATGGCTAAAGAGTATATAACCTCTGTGTGATTGCCATTGTCCTGTATGGGACTGCAGTTGCTGGCAGTGCTGGCTATCTCCAACAAGAGTAAGGGATGAAGTCTGTTAATCATTTTGCTTTTCTAGGCTATCACAAAGGCGCTGCATTGCGGCATCACCCCCTAAGTCAGGCTGATACTGTGTGCTGCAGTTTAGCCATACACTCTGAATGCAGTATGCCAACTACCAAATGTATGTGCGTGGAATATCTGTCATTGCTGTACCCACATGGCCTTGTGGACTTAAAATGCATCCTAATTTTATTTTCATGAATTTTACAGCATGCTAAACTTCCATGATCCCCAGTATGTGCTATGTGCCTCACTTACTGATTTTAATTACTAGAATAATCTTCTTTTAAAGCTCATTTAGAATATATCAGCAATACTCTCACTATTCTCTTCTGTCCCTGAACTCTGGATTTTTCAGAAACTGAGCAGCAGTAGAGCAGTATCTCCCATGATTGCTTCTAGGGAAAAATCTGGAGAAGTTAAGTGAATGTTAAGGAGAGCCACTTCAGACCTGCCATGGTGTGCACGGCAGGGCAGCATGCAGTACATGCTGCTTTTGTCCTCCTGTTGGTCTCTCCTGGTCACTCTTGAAGCACTCCGTACTTGTCAAATAAAATAAATGTTTTTGGTGCTGAAAGCACTGGTCACTGTCAAAGCAAAGACAGATGGATTTCCAGGCTGAATGGGCATCTTCTGGGAATTTGTTTTAGAGTGGTTATATTTTTTTTCGTATTGGAGGAAGAAATTTATGACTTTTGACAGTAGTCTCCTGAGGGGACTCCCTTCTTTATTGATACTTCAGTGTTGTCCTTTGATGTAATAATCCTGCATTGCATAGTCTGCCATTCAGAAATGATGAAGTTGGGCTTCTGGTGGAGGGGAATACCACCAAAGCTGAAAATAAAAATAATTATTTGAATCTACAAGAGGAGACAACAGATACGCCTTATATTAAAGGAAGATGCTACTGCACAGAACCATTCAAGATGAATATGAAAATAAGCCAGCAGCTTGGTTTAACAGAAATATAACTGACAGATTTTGTGTTTACACTTCATCCAGGCTATGTCATCAGCCAACTTAAAATATGCAGATACTTACAAGTAGCCCTTGCATTGCATAATTTTTTTAAATATACCTCAACCACATCCTGCTCTGTAGCAGGTTTCTCGTTGGGGAAAATAATCTGTTTGTAAATATGTCGATGTGTTGGTTTTGTTTTCCTTGGAACTTCATTTGAAAATGGAGTAAGGGTACTAAGATTACTAGTCCAGAGGATTTGAGCCTGGAGAATTTGTGTTGCTTTGTTCAAAATATCAAATTTTGATATATGAGAGTAAAGCTCGTAGGCAAAAAATGGGCTGCAAAGGTAGAGAAGTCAGCTTAGTTAAATTGTCAGGGAAAGGAGAAACTGGACACTTGGATTCATCATCCTAAATGAACATGCGTCAAGTATAAGACCTTTGGAAAATAAGGTTGATTTAAATTTCACTTCTAAATTGGCAAGTTGTTAGTGGAAGAATTCCTTCACCATTTGCTTTAGTTCTGCGGAACAGCGATTTTTAGACACTGAAGGACCAAATCTTTGGGTAACTAGTAAACCACAGTACATCCTTCAGTGTATGTGAGGATAAAGGTAATTTTATACATTGAGCACTTTTGAAAGCTAGATGGCATGGGGCTTGGGTTCGTTGTATTATTCCCCAGCCCCTCAGTTGAATACAGTGTAGCTGAAGAGGTGTTTGGAAAACTAGAATGTGTTTCTGGAATTGTGAGCCTGGAGTCTGGAGCAAGTTGTGTGTATTTTTTAGATGCTTTGGAAAAGCTAAGGGTTGGGAAATAGTAAACGTACAGTTTCTGTTTAGAAACAAAGCATTTTCCTATTTTCACTGGTGGCATATGGGATCTAAATAAGAATCAATTCATAAATGGAAACAATAACAGTGGCACTGTAGAATTAAATGTTTTAAATTTTAGCTAATCACAGGAAAAGTCAAACTTGACATATCTACCTTTAAGTGAAAAGATTATTATGTTTGTTTTATAAATTCAAACAATTCATAAAGACTTTCAGGTTTGTTGACCAGTGCTGTGCACTAGAACATGCAGAGTTGCTCTGGAAGGCACTGTCCTTGTTTTAGCCTGTTTTGATCTTTGCAAGTTACACCACTAATGTCAAATTTGCAAGGATTATTTTGACTGCTTCAGCTATGTTTCTAGAAGAATGTCCTTTTTCTGACATGCCTTAGGTAGAGCTGCATTTGACTGTATGCTATATGTACTACTGGTCAAAAGAAGGATAGGCTTGCTTTAGGTAATATGACTTCTGAAAAGGTTTCATCATCTCTTACTCTTCTAACAAGAGACCTTGTTCAGTTTGGTCACTGCTAATTAGCAATGCTCTTTTATTAGTTAGTATTGAGATTACGTTGCTGCCTGTGTTAATACATTTTTGTCACTTAATTTTGCCATCTCCAGCTGGGGATGGGTTCAACTTTTAATCAGTCCCCAAAGCTTCCAAAATATTCTCTGTTTCACCCAATGATCTGTAAATGGTAATGTGTCATTTGAATTCATAGTTCAAAATGCACACTTAGCATCTCAGGCTCATGATTTGCTGAAATGCTGATCTTACCAATTCTGCTATTCTTATTTTCTTGTTGAAGCCTGCAGTAAACATCCTAAGTAATGAATTTAACTATTAAAGGCACTCTGACCAATGTGACCTTGCCAGAATGCTTTCTCCTTTTAAAGGGATGATTAATAATGGCTTTGAATTGAATACTTGATGTATTCCAAGAGGAATAATGTTTCCCTTGGAAGAGTTTTCTCGCTGTAGGGTGAGATTGCATCTGACACATTCAGCTATAATTCAGACCTGGAGCTGAATGTTGTGAAAACACTTTGAAATAAGGTACCTCCTCACACCAGTTTCCTAGGAAACTTAAAATTATTGAATGTGAAGTATCTTTTTTTCCCTATGATATTTGAAAATGTATTGAGATTCATCAATCAACAGGTTCAGTATCTTGAGCTTAATTCTTTAAATCTGATTTGCCGTAATATATCATACCTGCACCCTCAGGTTCCCCGGAAGCAAATACTTCACAGTGGACAGCTCTGTTCCCACAACAGTATGAACAGCATGGAGTGTATAAAGCTGTAAGGCCTGTCCTTGAGTTCCTAAATATTTCATAAGAATATTGCTGTACATGCATGGTTTGAAATTACTTTGGTGCTTAGTCTTTCACTTTCATATATATCACTGGCAGGGAATTCTGGAGGCCCTGGGGAGGAGAGGTAGTGAGGGCTGACTGGTGTGGGGACTACTGTTGGAACTGGTGTGAAACGTGCTCCCAGCCATGCAATGAGGGTAAGAGACTGCACCATCCCCTCATCCAGGTCACCTCTGTGCTCCAGCCTTCTTCTATCAGTTTGTAGAGCTGGTCTTCAACACAGGTGACATAGCCATACTGGATGTTAAAACAGTCAGTCCTGGACTCCAGCAGTGAAGTTTATGCTCACAGAACTGTAAACATGCAATACCTGAATGAATTTGAAATTTCCACCTTATCTCTGCCCATGAGGTCCCTCTAAATTGAGTTAATGTGGCACCCGTCTTCCAGTGGAGATGCTCTTGTGTCTTTGTCTACTCAGAATGTACAGACTGGATTACACTTGGCCATGTCATCTATCCTGTAGCTTGCTCAGAGCTGAGCTCCCAAATCTGTTCTGAGTAACACCAAAGAAGAATAACCCTGACTAACTCAGAGCCTGACTGCCTCCTTGTTTGTGTAGTGTTGTGTGATTCAACTATGTATGCTGCAAAGAGCCTGATCCCTTAGCTATCATGGCAGTTGTAGTTAAAGAATATTAATCCTTGATTTCCTGTTTTCCCTTCAGAAATATTTGGTAGCTTGATGTTGGGGATTTTCTTGGAACTCAGATTAAAATATAAATAGGGATAGAGGGATTTCCTAAAGGTAAAGCAGTTTACCAGTATTTTTAATGAAAAGACTGTAGCCTCAGTATGAAACCAGAAGATCTGTTGTGTGTTGCATGAGGACTGGTCATTCAAAATAATGTCAACAAAATAATCTTGCTGCCCCTTGAGACTTATACTTGATAATGCACAAGAGCAATTGAAAGTCTTCTCATGGCATTCATTTTTAATTACTTCTGTGGTACAAGGTCATAGATGTAAGCCACTAGTCAGCCTGGATAGCTTCGCAAAGATAAAGACTAGATTTATAGTATTATGCAGAATTCTGGGAAAAAACAAAGGTCACATTTTTCAAATTTAAGTGTTCAAAGTTAGCCTCTTAAATCCGTCTTCAGACACTTATATAAACAGCCTGCTTTTCAGAAGTGCCAAGCAGTGGCTCTTTGTGCTGACTTTGCTAGAAACAGTATGTGCCCAGTGCATCTGTGTTATTCGTTGTATCGGTTAGCTAGCTGTAGGCTTGCAGGCCTTGTTTCAGATTCTGGTATTGAATAGCTTTGCCTTAACCAAAGGTGGCTGCATTGTCAAATATTTTAAATTAGTATCAAGACAATTCTTCATTCTTTATTGTTCCAGTTCTAATGCAGACGACTCCATTATAAGAAAGACCCAGGCCCTTTTTTTTTTCTTTTTTTTTTTTCCCCCCCGTTCCAGGTTTCGGTTGTGAAAATAGCATAAGGAAGTTGATATTTCCACACAAAGGTGGCATGACTGGGTGCAACATTTTAAAGACTTCTGTGATATTAATTGCTTTACTTCCTAGTGACAATTTTTCATAAAAAATTACCTTAACCATTCTTTACAGTGTGGTCTTTTCCAGGCCAGTGTATAGTGGAAACTTCTTGGTTTTAGACTTAAGAAAGCTGTATGCTTTTTGGCAACAAAACCTTTAGCAAAGACTTAGCTTCTGAGCTCTAGGTCTTCTGAGATGTAAAGACAATAAAAGCACAGAATCTTTGAAAATACAAATCAGCCGGAATTTCCTACAGCATGTTTACATTCTTTCCTTTGTTTAATAAAGTAACAGGTACAAGAAAGGAGGCACTATGAGAGCCTATGATAGCTTGAGTTTCTAACACTGTCCTGTGAGTGCTCTTAGAAACTTATTTTAGAGGTGAAGCAAACATCACAGCTAAATCAATATAATTAAAACAGACAAGGGCAGCATGAGATTTGGGAGATAACAGCACTTGCATTAAGAAAACTCCAATTAAGTCCCTGGAAAGTACCTGCAGAGGTAGGAGGAATAACAATTCCTGAGAGAACACAGGGGAACATTTTCTACTCAAGGTCTCCGTTTGAGGACTGGTGATGACTAGAAGCATTGGTTGTGTCTGAATTGTTTGAGGCTTTTTTGGTTGCTTTCTGGATGAGAAAAAAAAAAAAAGAAAAAGATTAAAGCATGGAGTTTGAGTATGTTTGGGCATGAACCAGGGCTTTGGTTCAGATGAACTCAGATTAAGTAATGGCAGAGAAGTAAGACTCGGTAGCAGTAACATAGTGTGACTTTGCATGTTCCCACAGGTAGGTTTTGTATACTTGTGCAAGCAAAAGGTGATAGAAGCCCAAAGGTGACCTTTAGGAGTGATGCCACGTGTGCACTGAAGTAGTGGCAGGTGTTGAGATCAGATAGGAGAATCTGTAGGAGTAATCTTTTAAGAAAATGGTGTGTCGTTTTTTTGCCAGATTGCTGGTCTTCCAACTTGTGGGATGTGCCTATAAGATTTTGAAAAGCTGGAGCAGATGTTCTTCTAAAAATAAATTTTAAAAGTGCCTGAAATCTTATTGACAAAGCCCTTTCAAATTCATGTTTGTTAGGCTTGTCAGCTGCACTAACACTCTTTGATGTTGCTTGTACCTCATGTGTTTGCTGAAGTAGGTGTTGTCCACTGTAAATAACTATTGTTCTGATTTCCTGGCTCATTTGCTTGAATTTCCTCAGTCGTTGTTACACTTTTGGGTAAGAATGGATGGATGTGGAGAAATGGACATGGTATTTTCATCTTTGCAGGTGAGCTGAAAGCTAATTCAAGGTTGCTGCTGATCAGAATTGATTCTGATCATGCTCTACTAGACAGTGTCAGATATATTGTTTCCCAGCCAGCAGCCTGTCAGTATTTTGGGAGGCAGTTGTCTGATGAAGGGGCAATGTTGTTGTTTTTCATTTCAAGGGAGGGGAGTTCAGTCTGGGTTTGATTTTTACTTCAAGGCATAGCAGGCACAGGGCTAAGAAGCAGAGTTAAATGGACAGGTAAAAATTCAGCATGAGTTTGGAATGTCAGTGTTTGTTATCTGTTAGAAACAAGAAATGCAACCATTTTAGTCTTCCACAGAGGAAACTTTCAAAAAATTATGATGGATGGCTTCATCTAATCCCTTCTACCCCTTAAATAGTGGCTACATCAATGAACAAGATTTGTTGTTGGGGCAGTAAATGACATGTCTGACATTCCTCCATAGAATATACTGGTTGGATACAGTAAAGACTGTGCCTGAATACTAGAAGGGATTTGTCTGCTAGTTTTGATTGCTACAATTGATTTAATGTTTAGATTGTGATAGGGCTTAAAGGACTGAACTCGAATTGGTCCCATCATGTTCAGCGTTGTCCAGACATAAAGTAAATAGCATTTCCAAAGACATCCATCTGAAAAATGAGAGCAAACAGGTTGGTATGGATGAGTAATCAGACCTGAGCAAATAAACAACAAATATGTAAAGTAGGAGGACACGTCTGCTTTTTTCCAAGTCAGTAGCTGTGACGGGAACGTGGCTGGTGAATTAATAGTTTGTATGCAGTACAGCAGAAGATATTTTTAACAAGGGGATCAGGCTTTGGATCAAGACAATACACTTACCTGATTTCCTATCTGTTTTTCCCATTGTTTCCAGTCTTTTTCAAGTCTAGTTAAACTGCTCCCCCTCTTCTCTCCCACTCATAACATCACTCAACAAGCAGGGAAGGGACTGGGGGCAGCTCTCTGCTGAGAGTCTGCCAAGGCAAAGCGGACCAAGCTGCAAGTGCGTAGCAAGTGGTAACGTGGGAGTCAGAGCTGCAGAGCCATTCATAATCCGCATCTCTCTTCCCCATAATTATCTCCGCTACCCGAGAGAGCTGAAAACTCCCTTAAGCCTCCCTGCAAGTCATTTAGATTCTAATTGGGATTTAAAAACTCTTGAAACCTGAGTGGGTGGCTCAGTGCATTATTGCTGATGAATGTTACCCTGGGTGATGTGCCCAGCAGACCCACAGAGGCCCTGTGCTCAGCCTTCCATTGAAGAGCTGTATCCTTTTTGTTTTTGAGTATGGATTTGCTCTTTGCCTCAGCTAATTAGGAACTGGTTTCATTCACAAGAGCAATTCCATTTGTGGCATTATACCAAAATGTTAATTTAATTTTATGTTGAATCCTTTCCCTTCCTAATGTTTCTTTAAAATGGAAGTGATGAAGCTTGCTTTTTCCACTTAAATATTTCCTGCCTCTCCTCCTCATTCTGTCTTCAATTTTTTCCCTCAGATTCACTGAACACAGTTTCATGACTTGCTCAGAAATGTCACCATGAGGACCTCAGCCCTCTAAGGCTTGGCTGTGCAGGCCCATGTCCTTTGTTGTTGTTGTTTTTTGGGTTGTTTTTGGTTTTTTTCCCCCTTCACGAAGCTCATACTAACTGGTCGTTGTTCCCTTGTTGCTAATTCCCCACCAGACTTCCCTCTTCCTGTTAAACTGGCCCACAACCATAAGCAGAATGATGTGAGAGGGTCCATCAGCACAGTAAAGAGCTGGAGAATTGCACTGCTGGGGCAGAAGTGGGATGACATCACTCTGATGGATTTTACTGTGGTAGCTGCATAGGGACCTCTGTATATCAAGCAGCTGATAAATGAAGCACATAATACAGAACAGGACTGATGGAGGCTGCAGCACCACTGTGGCAGCTGTTTCTACGGGAGATGAGGGTTTAGCAATTCAGAATGGGTGAAGAGAAGGGTGGAGGGGCTCTTTTCACCCGGGCAATGCAGTCTTGGTTTGGTTTCCCCACCCCACGCACCCCTCTCATTTGCTTATCATCCTAAGTCTCTTGAACTACTCCCCTCACCAGCTGTAATGCACTTTCCTGTGGGCACTGCACACAACCACAACAGTTTCTGCTCAGTGAGGCAGAGGGAATGATGATGTTAGCTCTGAACTAATTTGCTCTGTGAGTGTAAATCAGACTCCTACTGTTATTTTGGTGAATTATTTTAAATGTAAATGCTACAGAGAGAAATTAAATGTGTGGATGTGGTACTGAAAAAGCACACTTGAAAGAGATACTTCAAATACACAAAAGTTGTTCCCTTTGTCATTAATATAATGTGCTTTTAATAAACTATGGATGCTCTTGGACTTCAAAGCTGGCTGTAATCATCATGGATTCTTGTCCCAGCCTTAACCCTAAAAGCTGTAGACTGTAAGTCAAGTGAAAATAGATAACCAAAATTTTGGGGGAATTGCCTGTAGCCCATTTCTGATCAGTCCTAGGTCATTGTTTAGGCTTCTGACCCAGGCACGTGGCTGGAGCTTCTCACCAACAGGGAGCTACTGGGGTTTATTCCAGCTGAGACATAAACTTATGTGGCTTTGAGAGATCTCCGTTAAGAGATGTGCTAGATTTGGGGCTGCAGTGCCCAGCTGCTCTGAGGGAACTGTTCTAGAAATTTATTCTTTCCCTAGTAAGCAGCTGGAAATTTTTTTTTTTTTGGTAGTGGTAGTATTTATTTATTTTTGGGCAGCAGCAACTTGTGTTCACTGATTCTTGGTACTTGGAATGTGTGAAGCAGGTCCATCCTTTGAGAGGAAAGGAGCTCAAATATGGCGAACAGTGTCACCTGTACTAGGTGACATTAGTCTTAACTCTGAACTATGGTTAATATTCATTTTCAGTCTGTGACCTACAGTACATCATCTAATCCCAACTTCTTTTGGTTTCCCACCGGGTAGATGAACAACACAAGGCTTCTCTCATTTTTCCCCCCTGCCATCCTCTGTCAATTATTAAGATTAAGGCTGTCCCAGGGTAGCCCTGCTGTTTTGTTCTCTAGTGTCAGCTAGGCTTGATCGTGGCTCCCAAGAGTAAACATCCTACCATGCAGGCAGCTGCCTGTATGCATTTCAAGTTACCCAAACTTACCTATAAGCAGGATGCAGCTGGCAGGCCACTAACTGGGGTGGCTGCTATGAGTTGTACAGCCGTGGTTTATGCTGCGGCCATTATATGGCTTGTCTCTCACTGCAGGCACGGAGTGCTCTTCTGTGTGAAACTACCGAGCTGATAACAGCTCCAATGGCTTTCTGATGAGATGGAGAGTTCTGTAACTGTGTAGAAGTACCTCTCGGGGTTGCTTGGGGTCAAGCTTTTACATGCTCCCCTTGACTAAGGTGGGGACACAAGCAGAGCCCGGCCAGAACCCTTCCCACTGCTGACTGCCTATGTCTGCATGCCAAAGCCTGTAGGTGTAAGGGTGAACTCATATACCTTCTTCCTCTGGACCATTTTGATCAAGCTTTATTTGATTTTTACAGAATTCTTCCCTTTTGTTTTTGTGACTGTCCTTGAATCTAGCCTGTCTCGGTGCTGTCTGCTCAGGCACTTGAAGAGAGACCACCCGAGCCAGTCACTGTTTTCAGTGAAATATCCTCAAGATATTTCTTTGCAGATTCAGTTTCTTGACACCTTTTTCTCTATTCAAATGCATAAAAAGGGTTTGTGTGACATTCTTTCATGAGCTACTAATTGCTAGAATTATCCATCTGCTTTTGTAGTTTAATGACATAACTCCCTGGCTTGGGTTTGGACTAACAACAGTAAAAAATGGAGTTTTAATACTTGCACAGAAGGTTGTAGTACTAAATGTTGGTGACAACCCCTCCCCGTGTTCCTGTGTATGGGATTTGTTGCCATATTTAGTGAAATTTATCAGGACAGCCATATAAAATATGGAGAAATCTGCTTGAGCTAATTGGATGCTTGGTGTTATTTTTTGACAGAATGTTGTTTTTTGATGTTGCCTGATTGCCAGGGACAGGTCAGATCAGTGGTTTCAGAGAGACACGGAGAGGCCAGCTGTGGACTTCACTGTAAAATGGAGATGAGCATTGGGGGGGGGGGGGGGAATGAGGCATCTGAGTCAACTACTGTGCAGCTTAATAGTTCCCTGTCCAACTAGTACTGTGCTGTTGAGAAAGCTGATAGACTATTTCAGCAAGCTCTGCTAACTTGTCTTTAAAGATTTTTGTATAGTGCTTGCTTCTTTTCTACTTGACCTAGTTTATGTGCATGTTGAGTCACTACCTACATTAAAAGCCTTCATTCTCCTACTTCTTTGATGGATTTCTAGTGCATTGGGTCACCGTTCCAGACTACTGTTTTGTTTATTTATTTGTAATCATGTCTCCCATGTAAACTGCTTCAGAGCAAATTCTTATTTTTTCATTAGTTTTATCCTTCCCTGGAACATTAGTCTGGGAAAATGTGTAATGGCTATCTTCAGCCGTTCTTCCTCAAGGACTGAGAACTCTCTTATGACTATGGACTGAGTTTTTTGGTGAAATACGTCTATGAGGACTTTTCTGCCAGGAAAACTAATCCAAAATGCAATAGCAGTTTTGAGGCCGCAGAAAATTAATGAGCTTGGTAAGTTCAGAGAAGAAAAACAGATCTCTAGTAAAAGCAAACACAGCTTTCAAGGCACTTAGCAGAGATACAGAGCATTTTAAGTAATACAGATAAATATCTCCCTGGAGCTTTTGCTTTTTCATCTAAGTACAGATCAGAGAACAAATAGGAAAATGTGGGGAGGAAAAAACAAAAGCTTTAAAGATGTCAATGAACATTTTTCAAGCTGAAAATTACTTCTAGCAGTGAAAATAACAGAAGATGCATAAGGCAAAAGAAGTGAAGCTATGCATAAAATAAGGGAAAAGAATGAGATCAGAGGGATGCAAAGAAAGTTTTGAATTAAGTGACTGCAAACTCCCTCCTTATAAATGATTTATTTTTATTTGTTCTTGAAAAACATTTCTAATTTGTTTTTTGTTGCTGTACTAATACAGTGAAAGTTGTTCATTCCTATCAGACAAATGTTTTTCAGACAGTGTATGAGCAAAAAGTGATACTTTAATGCTCTTTAAAAAAACAATGAAGTGCAAAACCATGGTAATTCTGCACAAAATGATAATATCAGTGGCATTCCAGCTGTTTTTGAATTTTTTATTAATGTGTTAGGTCTTAGCCCCAGAACTGCTTTAAATGCAATCTGTACTACTGGCATGTATTTGGTAGAGAACTTCTGTATAATGATATGATGTGTCAGAGCAAAGCTATGAGAATGCTTGATTTTTTTGGTGAAATGTCACTTCAAGTTGAATGGTTGGGTAGTTAGACACTTCCACAGAAAACTCCGCTTTAATCATAAGCTCATATGCACCTCCGTGTCCTGAACTGCCATCGATATTGAGTGGAGTTCCAGGTTTAGACAATGAATATGTCTTTGCTATGTTGTGCGTATTTATCAAATTCAAAGCATAAACAGTCAGTATTTCGTTCAAAAATAGCTCATACTGCAGTCATTTTGATGTCAAGTTACTGCAATGAACTGATAGCTGCTACACTGAATTTACACCTCACCGTGTTATTAGAAGTAATCAAGCGATGCATCCTTAACAACACATCACATGTAATAAAAGCATTGATGAGGATAATCTTTGCAGGTCTTGCTGTAACCTGTGATAGCACTTGTATTACTGGGGAGCTTTGCTTTCAGGTAATAATAACCTAATGAACCCTTAGGCACCTTTTCTTGGTCCGTTGACCAATTAGGTTCATAGGATGCACTTGCATTATGAAGTGAAATGAGGGTTCAAGAACAGGTGTATGTGTCCCCAGACTCTGACTTGTGTTTTTCCTATCCAAGCTGTACAAGATCAAGCTCAAAAGTTTTTTTTCACTTGTTTTGCAAAAATTTTGAGTATGACATCATGTATAACTTGGACAGCCAAGACTGTCACCAGGAGTGCAGATAGCAATATCTGTGGTTTCACTTCATTCAGTTCTACTACTGTAGCCATGTCAAATCTGTTAAACTAAAGTTGGTAGTTACATTGGCTGTTGTTCTCTGCACCATCTTTGTGTTAGCTACTTACTTCACGCATAGAAATCTTTGTGAAGCCCACCTCTTTGTCATGGAAACTGTTGTCCTAGCAGTTGCTAATCCAGATGAATATGTCTGTAACTGTTTTCTTCAATCATTTTTCACAGATTGAAAGAACAGAAATTTTATGCTCAGTAGCCTATGTTGGTATGGGATGAGTGAATGATTGGTCAACATGCCACTGAAGGGTAGTTGCTAATACCTTGAGGACACCTTAGGAAAAGGTTCCTGCCTATGAAACAGATGAAGTGCCATTTTCTTCTGTGCAAGGAGCATAAATGCTGTATTTTTATTTCTCTCAGGCTTATGCTTATATCTTGAGACTTCAATGCTTGTTCTAGCTACAGACCACTAACCCACCATTATCTGTTGCTTATTTGGGGCTGTGCTGAGCAGAATGGCCCTCCTGTGGTAATAATGGATACTTCTGTAGCAAACGCCCTTTTATTAAAAAATAAATAAATTTAAAAAAAAAAATGTGTGGACAAAGAGGAAGGTGAATGTTTTCCCCAAAGGCTGAGAGTTTCCTTGGTCTGATAGGATTTGGTAAATCCTAATCATTAAGGTGTGAATTGGTAGACATGAGCTTGTTACCTAGTCAAGTTTACTGTCAACGCTGCAGTAAATGAAATTGTGTTTGCATCATCTCTGCCCTGTGCCTTTTTTCAGAGCCTGTTTTCTTACTCTTATTTGATTTTTTCTTTGTAACATAAAGAGTTGTTGAATTTTTAAAAAATCATACTTTCCAGTCTAGAAAAAGACACAATCATTTATGGTAACAAAACATGAATGGAGAAAAATTATCTGAAAAATGGCCATGCACCAGGGTGGAATTGTGCCCTGAAATTGCCTATATAGTTTCCTTGTCTTTTTTTCCTCTTATGCTGTGTTATAGTGTCCCTCACCCCAGCCAAGCTCATATAATTGATGCAATGCTGCTGAGGATCTTGTGGTCTATACCAATTTGTTCTTGTTGTTGTTGCAGTGATCACTGATGGGGCACTGGATAAGACAGCTCTAACAGACGATGTGGGAAGTGAGGAGGACCTGTATGAGGACTTCCGGAGCTCCAACCACCGCTACGGCCACCCTGGGGGAGGTGGAGAACAGCTTGCCATCAATGAGGTATTGCACTGGTTGGTTTCTGACAGGCAGGATAAGGAAGGGTGCCGGTTCTTGTTGTGAACTGTAAGAAAGGTCAACAATCAAACCGATAATGGCAAAGTGGATGAGACTTCAAATGTCATTTACTGTGGGTACCACTTACAACTGGGCAATGACAGGGTCTGGGCTTTCCATCAGGGCACTGTCCCTAGCAGGAGAGGACAGCAATGCAGGGTAATGCAGAGCCACAGATCCTGAGCAGGTAACTCTCCTCTTAGGTGTTTTTGAATGGGAAGTTTAAGCCATTAATGAGCAGCCTGGTCAGGGCTGGTGTGAGACTTGAAATGTGGTGTACTGAAGGCATAAAGGAAATGCTGAAAAAAACGTGGTCTCCATACGTCTTTATTGGTAGATGAGAAGGGTGCGAAGTTTAATGTAGGCTTGATCTTTACTGCTTCTTCCTGTTCCCCAGTAAATTCACTCTAGGGCTGTGAAAGGCATGCCTGTTTAGTCAGTGCTTTTAGATATTTTTTTTTTATAGTGCTGATGCTGATTAACTTGAGATCAGCAATTTAAAAATGTACTACTTAGTTTAATTGATGTGATGAGCAACGCATTAACAGGATTTAAGATTTTTTCCTATAAAAATACCATTACTTTGTCTAATGCATTAGAACTGGTGTCCTGTTACACACAGAATGCTTTTTTGGGGGAGTGAACTAAAGCTTTTTTCACTGGAAGAATGGAGCATGTTCACCATGAGTGATTTCTTGCACTCTTATACCTTCTTTCTCCTTTCCCTATACTCTGTTACCTTTATATGACCTGTAACAAGATGAAAAGGCAAGGATAAAAGATGTATTATATTTTCTTGTGGTTAAGGTATAACTGAAATGATGTTGACTGAAGGTCTGTGCCTACATGTTTGATATACACAGCGATGGTGCTTCTGGGGTCTGCAAAAGCTCTAGAAAGCTGCACAGTGAGGATAACGGCTTTTCTTCAAAAACAACAGCAGCAAATGCTCTTCTAGCAGTTTTCCTGCTCCTAGTGTTCAGAATCCCAGACTACAGCCCTGGGTGCCTGGGGTAAGGAAGACACTTGCAATATTTTCTTCCCTTATTGCCTACATCCAGGGGTTATCAAACCATGGCCAGAGCTTTTTGATTTAACCTCAGCTGTTTTGGGCTGTTGTCGCTGGCAATCAAACATTAGTAGAAGACAGAAAATCTGGAGTTGCATTCTCCTGCATTTACCTGGTGTGTTTGTGAGAGAGTCCCAGGCACCACAGGCATCAGCCCCATAGTGTGCACTGAGAGTGTGGGAGGAGGAGTCTGCTTCCCTCCCGTTCAGGTGTTTGGCTTGGTAAGTCTTCTTAGTGTGGCTCATCAAACAGAACATCCTCTGGATTTCTGTTTCCTTTTTTAAAGGAAAAAGCAAAATATTTTACTTTTTTAAAGGAAATCCTTACAACTCTTTAAATTCAGGAAAAAAAATTAACTTGGCAGTGGGTCTGTATATCCATCATGCACGTTGTCATTTTCTCTTTCATTATTCATTATTATTGAGAAAAATTGTTTTTCTTTCTTTTCTTAAAAGTTCATTTTATTAGAGTAAAATTTCATCATTTAACTTCTAATCAAGAAATCAAATGGATGTGTCCAAAGCAGGTATAGTTTGTGTAGTCTTTGAAGTGTATGTGGGGTTTTGTTGGCCAGTTGACTGGAAGAAAAAAGATTATTTTTGGCTTGTTCCCTAGAAGCTTGCCTGTTCAGGGGTCAACAAAACTGTAAGAACAGGCGGTACATTATTTACTTTGTCAACTGGTTCCTACGGGTAATTAATCCATCACTTAGCTTCACTGAGCCTTAGCAAAGTGCTTTCATACACAATCACCTCCTGAAACAAAAGAGCACAGTAAAATACAAAATCTCTGACGTGAAATACTAAATCTGTGAGGTAGGGATTTTACATGAATAGATATCTTAAGTGTTGGAATTTAAATATCTCAAATAGCTGGCAATTGGACAGGCTTATCTTCATCTTCCCCGCTGGACCAAAAGCTGGGTATTGATTAGTCTTGAGTATTTTCCGTAGTTGTGCTAGGAGTGATGTGGGGTGAAGATATCAATGTCCAATCTTTTAGTTACATTTTGTGAGTAGTCTGGTCTTTGTTTTATTGTATTCCAAATTACATTTTATTGGTCGGGGATAAGGAAACTATGGTAACCGCATTATTCTTAGCCGCCTTGGAAGAAGCAGCTTTCAAATAAACAGAGAAGGTTGAAATGCATTTTTAAGGCATTTGGCAGACCAAGTGTTGCATTAAAAAACAAAACACCCAACCACTGAGTTTTAGCTCATTTTGGATCAAGAGAAAATGGTTTTGAAATAAAAAATAAACCTTTCATAAAACTAGAATAATCTATTGGCAAGAAGACTAGGGGGATAAAAGAAAGCTGGGAAGGTTGTATAGAACCCACCTAAGAAGATCAGCATGAGACTGTGTAAGAGCCAAGAAAAATCAATCAAAAAGTAATAATAAGGGTTTGGGATGAGAAAAGAGGCAGGGGAAGTCCTTTTCTTGGGGCATCTGTTTGACATTCTTTCAAATGCATTCTTGATGCTCGTGAAAAGAGGCTTTTTGTGTTTAGGTTGTACTTGGTGGAGTTTACTTTGTGTTTGTTCCAGATAAAGACCCTATCCTTGTATCTTTTTGCTTCCACAGTATAATTAGATAAAATGTGGCAAGAGAAAAATATATACTGCAAATGCATTATGGTTCTGTCCTTCCAGTGCAAAGATATTATGTATAGGACAGATCTATCTTCAAGCTTCACGAAATGTGTTATATGTAGACTGAAGTCGAGAACAGGAGCGATTAAGCATATAAAAAGCCCGCCTGTGCAGCTCTCAAGTGATCATGGTGATAATGAGGAAAACTATACTGCTTATCAAGTAATTGGCCTGGGCGAGTAGGCTTAGGCCTGTTTGCTTGGAAATATCTGATGTGTACAAAGGGTTTTTTCTGTCACACTGTGTGAAGGGTCCACGTGGCTCTGTGCTTTGGAAGAAATGCTATTGCAGTTCAACATGGGGAGTGTTTAGCCCCTTGCAGCCCTATATGAACAGTACCATCCACATCTTGTGAAAGGGAAGCACTAACTGTTTGGAAAATAGCAGCAAGACTTCCTGATTTTTTCCTTATCTCTTATGGCTCTATGTTTGATAAGTTTGGAATTTGGTATGTGAAGTCTTGCTCCTGAGGAAATGCCCAACTCATTGGCTTCAGCAGGCCAGGATTTTATCTAAGACATGCAACACCATTGCCTTATGTTTTAAAGTGACAATATTGTAGTATGTTACAGATGTTTGTGCTAACCAGTGCTTGTTGACAGGGTACAATTAGGCTAATTGGTTCCAACATATATGTTTCTGATTTAAGAGTCATTCGTACAGAAAAATATTCAGGAACTGGAACAAACAATACATCTGCCGTGTACCAAGGGCAGCAGATACCTTGTCTTACCGAGCCGTGTACAGCTGGGACTGTTGAGTCTCTAAAGCATTAGTCTTGTGCTAAACTCTTTGATCACTCACTGGGAAGTTGTTCCAGGCTCATCCCGTGCTCCTCCAAGCACAACCAATTTTAAACAAGACAGACATGTAAACTGGTTTTTGTTTGTTTGTTTTTTTAAACTAAACACAAAACAAACCCCCAAACTCATAAAACGTTAATGCAGATGAAATCAGAACAACATATTTTAATTTTGTTAAACATGAATAATATCCTTCATAGCATTTTTCACATTATCTCTCTACATTCCAATTAATACAAATCTCTTGTGTACCATATGAGGACAAATTTCAAAAGACAGTAAAAAAATTAAATAGAGCTATGAAATGTTATCATCCCCTTTTTTAAGAGTACAGAATAGGTTGAAAAAGCTATGATTGCAACTGATTTCCAGACTGAAACAGAATTAAAATTATTGATCATATGGAAGCAATATATAACATTCCTGTGTAATCTGGGAGAGGAGATTTATTACCACTTTTATGTCTTAATGTGAGTATGTAGCTCTTCCAACTGATACTAAAGCAAATAGAAACCAGTTAACAAATATCCCCCCCCCCCTTTTTTTTCCGGTGGGCTCAATTCCCGCTTTTGTGTTGCGTATTTCTGCAACCAAGGTTGACAACTGTGGTCCAGAAGCAGCAATTATGATTGATTTGCAGTGTACTGTATAAAGCTCAGTGCTGTCAAGGACAAGAAATAATGTTCCCCGATGGACGTAAATCTTTACTGGATCTGAGTTTTTGGTACCGAGTGCTTGCATAACTTTGTATAGGGATCACATGTGAATGTTCAGGGTATGGAATCAGAATTGTAACTTCTTTTACTGCCTGATGGATTTAGTGTTTACAGTTCTAAGGTCATTTCAGAGGGCTTTTTTGCAATGGATTAAAAGAAAATCAGTATATTCAAATGCTCTATAGCAATTATGTCTCATCAAACATCATGATCAGGAGCTAAGTGGTCCTGGGGGTCACCAGAGCCATACATCTGCTTTCTACCACAGGCAGCTGTGGCTGCTCTGAGCCACTTTCTCATGCCCTTGTCAGTGTTAGGACTTGATCGTCCCCTGTACAAGGTATCCTCCCCCAGTAGGCTGAAGAGGGGGTGATGGAAGTCAGTGCAGCTCACTCAGCGCTGTGGATTGTCATTATCTGAGGAAAGACTATCTTGCAAGTGGATATTGGGGGTTTGGGGTTTTTTTGTGGTGTTGGGGGTTTTTTTTGGTTTTTGGTGGTTTTTTTTTTTTTGAAAGGTGGGAGAAATGGGATAAGCTTTCACACTTGCAGTCATGCAGTGAGCCCTTAGCAATCCAAATGCTTGTTTCCACACGTATGTGTGATGTGTGGGTAGGTAGCTCCCATACATATATGATATGGTCCGTAGCATACATGCAGACCAACAGCAGGTGTTCAATCCACACAGAACCATTTCTATAAAATGTATAAATTTTTGCTAGACCCATGCTTTCTCTAAATAGCCCTATTAATCTGATACTCATTAGGAACAAACAAAAAAACCTCTGGCTTAGCTTAGTTCTTGGGGCAAGAATAGCACATGGGGGTCTGTCACAGTTTTAACTCCTAAACAGAAAAGCTGAGGTGTTACAGTGGAAGGGTCCTGCACGTGCCTAAGGGAATGACTGGGTTCTGGGGTCGATCTCTGAACGGACCTAACTCCTCCTTCTAGGAGCCAAACTGAAGAAGAAGAACAGGAGAGGTAGCCTCTGTGTTTCACCGCTTTGTGGGCACGGGTGTGTACCCACACGCACCCTGACATGTTTAAAGGGGGAAGGTACTGCCCAAACTTTCATTTGTGGCTGCAAAACAGGCCTAAATACGTCATTCAATGAAAATAAGTGGAGACAGCATGATGGCTTTGGAGTTCTTACAGCAGCCCTGCTAGCTGTTAAATTGTAAAGACTCTAACAGCTTCTGTTAACACTTGTTAATGATAGCTTGTGAGTATTAGGGGACTCTTAATAATGTCTGTTGTTTGCTGGTATTATATGTGTTCCCAGTTACTGGGGTGTAGAGAGAGGCTTGGCTCCACAAACAGTTTTCCCCCTGGAAAAAAAAAAGTTCCAACAGTGTTTTAACTCCTGAAGTAGTGCCAAATCATCTCAAAGTCTGCTTGTATTTTATCCAGTGTATCCATGGGTTCCTATAACAGTCTGATGCTCCTCACAGCTTAAAGAAAACATGATGTGTGTACTGATGCTCATCACAAGAGGTGGGTGTCTCTTTATGGTGAAGGCTGCAACCAACTTCCAATACTTCGGCAGCACATTAAAAGAGCTCTTTTAATCCATACCAGTGGCATAGTATCCTGTAGGGCTAAGGGTGACATTTGTAGAAGGCTTTGGCTTCTTGTCTGCTACTTCTAGCACACGAGGGCCATCTACTATGGTGTCGCTGGGATCTTCAAATCCTTGTTCTGCTGCGCTTGAGTTAGGGTGGCAGGCAGGCACTAATCCTCTGAGGTCCTGATGGTCCCTACCTGCGGAGGGCTCTCATGTGCACCTAATCACAGGCTTTCTAATCTGCCATCTTCAACCAGTGTTGCCCACAGGACCTGATTGTGGAGTGCTCACGGTCAATCAGACCCTGTACAATGACAGCCAAGGATAACCTGTGAGCAGGTGAAGATGAGTGGTTTCACCATTCATGTGTAGAGTGGGAGCCTTGCTTTCAAACCTGCCCTCTGCCTGATACAGAGAAGGACCTTGCTCCTGTCCTGATGCATCTCACTAGCTATCCTTGGGAACTCCTTGCTTGGCTTTCAGGGATCCATGGTTTGGTACCTGACGCCCCACTGCTGTTCTGTGGGAGTAAGAACATTAGAAGCACTGCAATATTCGCACCCCTTCTAAGATTTGACTTCAGAAGTGTAGCATAAATTAAACTGGAATTATTCCTGCTTGAAATGGTAGCCCAATGGTGTGCAAAGACAAGTCTGTTTTGCAGAATCTTGCTGTTACAATTCACTCTGCCAATATCTTTAGTTTAAAAATATTTTTTTGGGATGTCCGTGCCCCAGTTCGCTAGTTCAGTAAATACCTGTGATGGATAACAGCACAATAACAAAGTGGATATTGGAGTACAGAGATTTGTGGAGAGAGGGGGATAAAGAAGGAATGAGACAGAGTAGGAATGCTGGGTAAAGGTTAGTGTAGAGGTTATTCCAGGTTTAAGTGTTTGCATAGAGACAGAGGAGTGAATATATCTGGATTTATACCATACTTATGCCTGAGGTTCCTCTCAGCATGGTTTTGATATCAGAACATTTCTTGGATTTGTTCTCCTCTCTCCAAATCCTGATTTAGAGTAGCTCTTCTCTGCAAAGTTTTCCTTTTTTCCTAATCCCCAGAAGACATTTGAACCCAGTGGTGGAAAAATAAAATCCCTCCTGACTCTTCTGGCCCTTCATAGAGCACTGTTAATCCCTCAAAAGATCTTCCCTGTCAGCTTCAGCCCTGTTCAGTGACCAAGATACCTTGTCCCACACTCAGTAAACTGGGAGCAGAGTTATCAGCAAGTTCAGCTGTGCTTTAATGCAGTGAAGGCATTGCGATATTCCTTGCAGCTTTATATTACTGCTCTGATAAAAGCAGCAAAACTGTGGGAGCTGTAGAGGGAGGAAAGATCAGCAGAACAACCAAGCTGCTGAAGTGCCAACGCCGCTTTTCCTGCGGCTCATGGAAAGACTCCCCCTCCCTCTGGGGCACTTGGGGCCAGCCCTTGCCCAGTGCCCTCGGCATGCCCTGGGAGAGCCACTGTTCCAGTGCAGGTCAGTCATATACCGGCTCCTTGCAGCAAAACGAGGAAATGATATTTGCATTAACCCCACTACTCCCACACTCGAGCACACGCATGCTCCATAGGCAGGCGAACAGAACGGCCTTTGTCCCAAGTGGTGTGGGACTGACTGGCACACCTCCATGTGGCACAATACTTGTCAGGCAGATTTGCATGGAGTTGTGGAGTGTGATCAGGGCCTCAGAGGACAGGAGTAGAGCTGTGCTGCTTTACAGCAGTTGAACATCAAGTGCAGCTTCTTTCTTGAAGTTTTGGCTTGAGGGGCAGGTGCAGTTGTAGAGAACCATGACCTGGAAAGGTGTTGATGGGGTTATTTTGTTTCAATCCTACTTCTAGCTGGTTTTATCTTAAACTTTAGAGAGGATCCTGCTTCTGGCTATTCCACTGATTTGCACTAGCAAATCTTCATGTCAAGGGGTTTTAGGAGAAGAAAGCAGGCTGCTTGAGCTATCCAATATAGACTGAATGTTCTGTTTTTTCACGTTCCTCTGTCCCTAATGGATGCTTTGCTAGTAAAGCAGAGGGGCACCTTGTTTGTTTACTGTTAGGGCTATAAATTTCCCATCCTTGCCTTGCTGATCATCTTGAAAGCCACTTACCAAGTTGCTTCTGAGCTGTATCTTAATTGTTACTAATTACTTGGTTGATGGGGCAGGTTCTTGGAGAACAGCCCATCAAGACTTATTCTTCAGGGTGTGTTGTTCTGCTGCATTTTTTGCTGGCCTGCTGGCTAAACCAGAGGTCTCAGGAAAAGATGGCCTTGGAAAGTTGCTTGGCCCTGTAAAATTTCTGTCCTCCTTTTCTGTGTGTAGAACATAAAAATGTCTAGCCTTTTTCTTCTACACAGCTTATCTATGTCTTTTACCCACTCATAGCTTTTCTTATTCTCATACTCCATGGAGCTGCTTGTTCTCACCAGTCCTCCTCTGGCTCCTTTAACTGTTTCAGAAGACAGTGAAGGAGGATTCTCAAATTAACATTATTACATGCCAGCTTGGAAGAACTTTACCACACTGTTACCTGTAGGCCGTTTTCCCATTTTCTACATCTGCAAGACTGGTATATTCTGTAAGAAAGGAGGAGGTTGAGCAGTCAGGAAAGTGTCATAACACCACTCTGCAAATAAACACATTTTTTTACAGATGACAGCTAAAGGGACCCTGTACTCATTTTATAATGTGCGGGCTCAACAGAATATGCCAGACAGCCCAAAATCACATGGCTTTCTTGAAAACTCCTGTATAGTCAGAAGGAAAGGAGTCTTATGATCTAGAAACTACCAAAAAATAAAGCTTGCTCTTGTTCCTCCCTCCTCCAGCCACCTCTCTTAATCCCTGTAAGAGTTTTTATCTTTAGTGTTTTTTTTCCAGCTCCATACATTATGCATCTTCCTCTATTCCATGTTAGTCACCACATTCATCTTGTCACCTTGCACTGTTATTCATACCCTTCTTCTCACCCATGTTATCTATTTTCACTGGCTTCACTGCAACTTCCTCTGACTTCACCTGCCTCAGATCCCACAACTCCACCCATGTTTGTTCCCTCTCTTCTTTCCCTGACTTTTCCCAGAGTATTTCACTGCCTCTGTTTCTCCCTTGTCTCTCTGTTCCAGCCGACATAGTACCCAAGTGAAGATCATTCCTTGTCTATCTGTTATCCATGGCTGTCAAAATTTCAGCTCAAATTCAGGATAGCAAAAAAAAAAAAAAAAGGCATTAAAGTATAATTTCTAGCACCTCCTGAACATCACCTCCCTTGGTCACTAAGGATGCTGTTGCCACCCTGTCTGTTCATCAGCTCTGTAACAAGAGTGTCATCTTCTATTCTGACCACTTTCTAGCTATTGCATTCAAGCTGTTAACCTTGCCAGGTCTCTAAGATGCAACGTTTCCTTTCCTATCCATCCACCTTACCATCTTTATTTCAGAGCATTGTTAATACAGCATCCTTTGTTCTGCCTGTGTCCAATCTTGTATTGAAAAGATTCATTTTCCTAGGCTGGCACATGGGTTGTGCCAGCCGGTCTTTGCATGTCTCTGCTTGTTCCTTGCCTCCACCACATCCATCATAACATGCTTAGTTTTGTTTACCAGGCCATTCCTGTCTGTATCCCTTACCTGTCATATGTCATCAGTATTGAAAAAGAATTTTCCACCTTCAGTCAAACCCAAATGCATGCCCAGCTCTAGCCCAATCCTGGAAATGTGTCATCATCTGTGTGTGATGCTGGAAGCTCCCTTGCTTCGACTCACAGAAGCGCGTGGGATGTGTTGTGTCGATACGTGGCTCACAGCAGCAACGTGCTTCCTCCGACACTGGAGCTCTAGGCCATGACAATAATTCCCAGATGCTTCAAACATGTTAATACTTCTTCTTGCTGTTCTTGAAAATAAAACTTGCTTTAGGAGAACTTAGGGAGATTTTCTAACTTTAGCGGAGTCTGAAAGCAGAAGTCTGGTTGCTAAGCAGATTCTGTCTCTTTTATTGTTGTTGCCAGGGGTGGCCCACCTAAATGGCTGCTTTTCTTGCACTGTACAATGTGGCTATGTCTTAATCTGTGCACTACACAAAAAACTGTCAAGCCAAGTTTCTTTCCATTGATAATTATCTCATGAATCTTAGTACTCAAGCAAGAGAACAACTTGTAACATTTTGGCAGTATTACATGAGTAAACTATCCAAGGAAGTACTGGCTGTAAAAGCTGTGTGGGCTTAAACCATGCAGTACTAGCTAGAGAAACATGCAGTGGGAGTAACTGTGCTCTAGTAACACAGTGTTACACACTGTAAAATTCAGAGCAAATTGTGGGCCTTTGACAGACTGTTTTCCATTTTAGAAATATATGATTATATGCACTTTAAGAAGCTGTACTTGTTCTGATGTTTTCTGGCCATGGCTCCATAGTGAATTCCATCCTTTTGGGAGGTGTTAGCTGCAGTTGTTACTGAGGGTTTGTTCAAAGCATAACAGGGTTGACAGTTGCTTAGTTTGGATGCCAAGAAAAGTGTGATAGTGGGATATTTGGGAGTTAAGGAAACTTGGTTTTCATGGATTGATTTGCAGGTAGCAATGCTTGCCCTTCTCACGATTTCATTCTTGGTCCTTGTTTTCAGTTGCTGAACTGAAAACTGAGTAGAAATTTGTCCACTGAATGTCCACTCAGAGCCTGGATTCTTCTCTGAAAGATGCATTTGAAATTTGTCTATTACCCCAATGTTATTAGGTAGAAGTATTTTCATCACTCTATTAAAAAAATAAAAACTAATAGAGGCTTCTTACCTGAGAAGCTCTTCAACAGCTCTGTGTTATGAAAAGGACAATAATAATTTGGTCGTTATTCTGTCAAAGAAAAGTTAAAGGAGGGAAAAACCAGTTATATGGATCAAGGCAAAATTTGTTACTGTGGCTGTTGAACTGTTGAAGGCTTCTGCATGTGCTGGACATGTTCTCTTTCTGTGTAGTTCTGTATACACAGCATCCCAAAAACCAGTGATGCCAACTAGAGGGACAGGGAAGTTCATGTTTGTGTCTTTGGCTTCATTGGTGTAAAAAGAGAGAATAATGCTACCTCATAAGATACCTAGTTAGGAACATCTTAGGAAAACCTGTAAGGAAGTTAGTATTTGCATGCTCAGTGCTGGGTTTGTATGGTACGCAAAACTCTGTTGAACAGAGGCGGCAAACCCACGACTGACTGATTTGCCTATGCTCTGTGCTTTCCACAGAGAATGGGGCAGCGCGGCTGGGGCAAAAAGTATGCGTCTGTGCATGGAATAGGCCTAATCCAGGCTCAATTCTAGCACCACTCCTTCTGTCTTTGTTACTTGTTAATATTTTGACACATTTTTCACGTAGCTGGAGAGGGGGTGTTGATAAATGACCCAGTAAGAGTGTTCTTTTTTCCTCTAGTGATTTTTAGAGGACAGTTTATTTGTACCTACAATATTAACGCGTCCTTGGCTTTAAGAGGAGTTGAATTGCATTGTGTGTCTTGTACTTGTAGCAAGCACATCCCTGTTTGTGTTAAGTCAAGTATAGGAAGTCCTGGAAATATGCTTTAGCATGATATCTAGCTTTACTACTCAGAGCCTTGCTTTCCAAGTCTGCTCTCTTGTGAAAGAGGGGAAAAGTATCTTTCTGTTTCTGCTTTATCTAATATTAGACTGGGGGTTCTTGAATAACTTACTCTCTGAAGGCTTGTGTGCTCCTGTGACTGCAGTGTGGCTTTGGGAGCCATTAGGCCTTCGAGGCTGCCCCGTGCTCACCACTTGCACTGTTTGAGTGGCAGCGTTATTCCCTTAGTGCAGTCCTGGTTGAGGATGGCTTTTAGAGGAAGGATTGGACATAAGTTATTACAATTGAAAATTACATTCCAATGAAGATTGTGCAACACTTACTTGAAATATGGTCCCTCAGTGATAGTAATACAAACTATATCCCACTCTACAACAAGCTGCAAGGTAAAACCTTCAGTTATTTCATCCCTCGCTGATGCCACCTACCACAGGAGCACATCTGATCAGTGAGGAATAAGAATGAGGCTTTATTTCTGTCATAGAAAAATGCCATGTGGTGTTTAGCAGCATGTGGCAGGAGCTGGAGAGGGCCCCCCTCCTCTGCAAGCACGTTGAGTTGTCATGGAAGTAACTCCGCCACGGACAAACTCTGTGAAGGACTGTGTGAGGGGATTCACTGCATGGGGGTGAAAACAAAAGCCAGGTCACAGCTAGAGTCACGCTGCAGTTTTTGTCCTTGTCAAGATCAGTTTCTACTCATGCTTGCTTATTTACTGTGGGGTCAGAAGGGTAACTGCAACTTGACATTGCTTGTGTAATGCTCCAAGATGTACACAAGGTAAACACGTTGTATGTGTCCACGCAATGTAGTACAGGAGGGCACTTAGGCCTGTACATCAGAAAAGCAAATGAACATAGCTGTGGCTTAGGATGTTTATCTTAGAGACAGCTCCAACAAAGTTAGGTGAAAATGCTCCCTCTGTTACAATTTTGTATCTTTTTTTTTTTTCTGTATTTTCATCTTGGTATCTGTTTCCTCCCAACTTCTCCTTCCAAGCAGTCTCAGAGCAGTGCCCAAGAAGTTAACTACTTTCCCCTTTAAGATGTCTTTATAGATATTAAGTCAAACTTTCTGTGCTTTCATGTTCAAGTGCTTGAGCATGTTCATGAGTGGCAAAGATTTTTAGGAGATTGCTAGAGAGTTACATCATCATGGATTTTAGAAATGGCCCGGTATCCTGTGGCACCAACAGTATACCTCTGCCACCCTGACTCACCAGCGTGTGTCTTGGTGGGTCACTGTAGTTTATTTCTTTTCAGCGTAACCAAGTGACTAGAGAAGATGGTAGTGCAGGTTTCAAAGAAGCGTATGTGATCGTGCTTCCCATTCACCATGATTAGCTTCTCCTGAAGATTTGCATCCCTCCTAAATACTGTTCAGTGGCTTATGCCCAAACTCAATCTGTTTGTGAAATGCCTTCAAAATCAGACAATATTTGCAGAATGCCCAGGAATTGAAGAATGCAATGATAAGTCAACTGTGGACTTGAAGAAATTCCATTAAATTGAAGTCTGCAAGCTTAGGGACCTAAGTATCATGCAGGGAGAATTGTTTTTTCAAAGCCATTAAGTGAATGCAGGCCAAAAACTCAAAACTACCTGGGAGCTTGGGCAGCCTATGGGTCCCAGTAGTTTGCTCCATATGAGAAGTTCTGCTTGTCAGGTCTTGAAGCTAGACTGAGAGCACAAGCCCTTGTCCTACGCATTATCCCCCTTGTTCTATATTTAGGCTAGAGACAAAGAGATCTGCAGGATCTTTAAGTTCAGAAACCAGCAAACTGAAATAATTCTAGACTTGACTTTTATAATGCCAAAAAAGTCAGATATCTTAAATGTTACGGAAGCATAAGGAGACAGTGGAAGTTGTTTGACTGCTTAGCACTTTCTATATAACCCCTGCTGAGGTTAGCACAATTTGGGGGGAAAAAAAAAAACAACCAAAAACCAAAAAACCAAAAAAACCCCCAACAAAAGAAAAAGTACCCAGCCAGACTACAACTCTTAAACCTGTTCCCGTTTAAGTCTCTCACCTACTGTGTTCCAGGATACATACAGGAGATATACAGATTTTCAAGAAACATTATGGACATTGATGTGCTAACACCTGAAAAAAGACACTTTTTTTAATATGCGTTCTCTCAACTGTGAGAGCAGCTGAGTGCGTTCTGTTCGTACCCACAGCATGTGGCTGCTCCCTCATTGCCCTTCCCAGAGATGGATTCTACCACAGGTGTTTAGCAGTCAGCATGTTTAAGGGGGGAGCCATGACTTCTGGTTCCTGCTCCTAGGAATGTGTGTGTATAGATCTATGCGTGTTGGTTTTTTTTATTTTTTTTTATTTTTTTTATTCCCCCATGTTTGAACCTATTGGGTAAAGTGCAGAGTCATCCTCTTTGCACCTAGCTCCATGTACTAGCTACTGTATCCTAGCCCTAGCTCCTGGGGCTGGATTGACCTTTCTCAGTTTCATGAGGGGGTGTGTGTGGGGTGAGCATGTGAGAACTGGAAGATGTTGTACTACCTCCTGTCAATGACGGTCCTGAACTCTGGGTCCTCCCTTTCCTGGGGAATGCTGTTACTGTCAGCTGTTGAGTAAAAGGTAGGTTCTGCTTTGCTGGCTAGAGGCAAGAGAAGGGCTCTGGCTGCAGTCAAAGAGCCTGTTTGCGACAGGTGATCTCCAAGAACCATCCCTGACCTTTCCGAGGACGAGTGCCTTTTCAGCCTGATCATGATCATACATTGGTGGGAGCTATGCTTAGGCTAGGGCATCTGTGAGTGTACCCCAGGCAGCTTGATGCTTGGTGAACTTCACAGTCCAGCAGGAAAATGTTAAGTTCATAAAAGCACGCTTAGGGTTCTGCAGAGCTGATGAGAGGTTTTCTGGTTGCAGAGATTTGGGGTTTAAGTGCCTCAGTCCCATGGAGGCGTTGGCAGAGAAAGCCAAGTTCTTTAGACATTCTGGCTCCAGGATCCTGCCAGGAAGTGGACGGCAGAGTCAAACAGGAGCCACTTCTCCTGGACCCCCAGTCAAAGGGCTGCATCTGCCCCTGTCCTCCTTGCAAACACCCAGCAGCTTGTTGCACACTCAGGTGTGCAGGAAGCCGTGTATGCTCTCACCATGCCCTTGTACTGTTGCACGGCCAGCTTTCCCCAACCCTACCCAGAGCAGTGGGATTTGCCTTCTGGCAGGACTTGTTTGTATTGCTGGCACGCTTTTAAGTGCGGGTGGAAGGATTTAAAAAAGCAGCCGCCTAATCCACTCCTGACCCTCCTTAAAAGCCTCCCCTGCACACCGCCACGTCGGGCTGGCGCTTGCCGCGTTGCTAAGGCCTGCATGTATCCTGGAGACGGCGCCCAGCAAATAGCTGAGCCGCTCTCTGGAAAGCCAATATCGCAGCCCGGATTGCAGTGCTCCGGCACGCTCAGGCTTTCTGCAAGAAGGAATTAAATGTCTTCCTTCTGCTAAAGCAATGGCGACGGTTCCTTCGGCAAAGATGATGTGGAAACCCACGGATGTGCTGATAAGCATCCCCCTGAGATAAGGGGGTGGGCAGGGGGACGTTTTGGCACACGTGCTGTGCGGGACCAGCAATGGCTGTGTTGAACCATTTAGACTTCTGCTTTTGAGAGCTGCAAAACAGCTTTTGTTTGCAGCCCTCTGCCCCCATCTGTGCCCCTGCTGTGGGCTGGACAGCGGTCACTGAAGAAGCCTGCTTTTTTTTTTTTTTTGCCTTTTTTTTTTGCTTTTTCTTTTCTTTTTTTTCCTTTTTTGGGGGCTGAAGCCATGGCAAAGGTCCCCGACCGAAGCAGGCACAAATGGAGTGCACTTCACACTTTCCTCCGCTGCAACATGAACCCGGAGACCCAGCGGGTAGTGGTCTTTGTCATCCTGCTCTTCCTCATCATCGTCAACGTGGTGCTGATGTTTCTTTTGGCATTTCACTGAAGGACTGCCGGTAGTGGTGTGGTGCATGAGGGTTTCCAGGACTGGGCGACAAATCAGCAGGTCAGCTTGTCGTTGTCTGCCTCTGGTCTGCTTGTCTGCTGTTAACGGTAACTGTGTGTCTCAGAGTATCCCTCCTTTGTTTTTTTAATGGTCACCTTCCCCACCCTGCTCCCCTCACTCTCCTCCTGTCATCACCTGTGCCTTGCAGTTGGATCACCGTTAAACCAGAGAAAGGGAAAGAGGTAACAGAGCCAACCTGCTTAATCATAGCTGCTCTCCGTGGCACTAATCAACCTCGATTCCTAACGATGACAATACTGTGCCTATACGTAGCACTTCTCAGCCCTGGAGAAGCCCGAAGTGCTGCTGCTTTGTTCACAGAGGGACAATCATCCTATAATGAGCCCTTACGCAAGGACCTGCTACATGTAAACACCTGCTGTAAAAAGCTGAACCCCATAATGCCTCCGTTGCTCTGCCATTGTGAACATCGCGCTGTGCGGTGGCATGAGTAATGCCCAATTAGCCAAAGTGATTGATCAATAGAGTGCATCAGGAATTTGGGTTGAATAAACACTGCAGCAGTATGGAAGGAGTGTTTTGTTGGCTTTTATCCTGTTTCCTTTACTAAATCTCAGTGCTTATCTGCTACGTATATTAAAATGGTTGGCAGAATCACAGCACAGGACACTGCTTGCAGGCCACGTGTTTCTCACTGGCCAGCAGTAGCCATGCACAGTGGAGAAGCGACTCAAGGAGTGTTCCTGTAGGCCTGTTAGGAGGGAAGGGCAGCAAAGCAGTGTGCTCGCTCCAGGCCTGTTCACCTCGATGATGTTTTATCAGCGGCCCTGTACATCACAGCACTTCCAGGCTTGGGCACTGGGACCTCAATGGAGCAACCCTCTACTCGATGGAATTGAAGGAGGCCGATTCCTGGAGGAAGACAGACTGGAAAGGAAGCCACGGTGCACCCTTCTTAATGACACTGCTTGCATTTGTGCTGGAGACTGTGCAAAATATCCAAGCCCTTAAAATTCAGCAGGATCCTTCATTTTGTGTGTTAGGTAATCTGCATTTTAAATACAGCTTTCATGAGGGCAGTCCATTTTCTGGCACTAATGGTTGAAGTTACTGCAGTCCTTTCGGACTTGAATGCTTATGGCTCCTGGAGTCCTAATGTTGAGAAAGGCCGGATGGTGATGTTGTCTCTGTCGTCATGAGTGATGTACTCTGTACCAGTTATTTATGTGATTGTGTGTATTACATTAGTGTTGTACAAAACCATGAAATGAAATTTGTACTTGCTGAGCTCCTTTCTGTTACATCTGAGTATGAAACATCCTTTTCCGTGAGAGAGGAGAGTCTCTTGCAGTCCTGGGTGTGGGGCAGCAGCAGGTCCCAGTGCTCTGCGCTTTTCTGGGAATTTCTTATGTACATGAACAGTTTTGAATTATTAAAAATCTCAAACTAGGCTATTGCCTGTATTAGCTAGGCATTGTGATAAACAGTCACTGGAATTATCCAGTATATGTTGTTTTCTGGAGTTACCATTTTAAAAAACCCCACCAAACCTCAGCACACAACACTGGCTTTCAAACAAATCAGTTTTCTCTCCCCTCTAAACTTTACCTGTGGTCTCAGTTACAGCTGGAATCAGAACTTCATGGCGTAAGTTGGAAAAAAGATTGTTTATTGGAAAGGACAAGTGAAAGATGTGAAAGCATAGGTCAGTCTTCAAATGACAGATGGGGGACCAAAGTATGGCTTTGGGGTCATAGGTGTTAGTGACAAAAAGCTTTTGGCAGCTACTCGTGAGGGCAGATCATGCACAAGGTTTGCGCAGGCTCTGAAAGAGCTCGAGCGTTCAGAAGCTCTCACCCCTCATCCGGTAGGTGAGTGTTTTGCTCTCGAAAGCAATGGGAGCCATAACAGACTTCAGCATCATGGCAGCCCCTGCAATGTGTTTGAACTGTCAGTTATTGCTGTCTTACCTGCTCTGTATCTTGAAATAGTGCAGAACATGTCTGATGTTAGATGAGAACTGTGGTTATTCACAGGGTCTGCACGTATACGTGTTGCTCTGGAGAGTATCCAGTAGGTCAACTCCATTCATAATCCAAATGTTTGGCTCAACACTTAAGCCATGCAGGGCAGCTGGTAAACTGAGCACAAGTATCTGCCAGCCATGACTGATCTGAGAGTCATAAAGCGACTCGTGCTCTTGTCTAGCTCAGCGTCATGTCACTGAAATGCTCCTTGGGTGGCTTTTGTCACTGAACTGGAGACTGTAGCTGCCTATTAGACTCTGCCTAGAAAGGTACTGCAGGGAAGTTTTTAAGGAACTTCTTTTTATTTAGTGCCCTGCAAAATTGATTCGGTAGCTGAAACTGGTCTTGGGGTGATGAAGTAATTCACCCTCGGCTAGCTGCTGCTTGCTCAGTCTGGTGAAGCCCTATTCCAGCTGCTTGCTAAAGGACTCTCCTGGGTTTGGAAGGGATTGAATACCAAACCTGGTGATGATGGGCTCCTGGGGCAGGCACAGCCCTGCTGTGAGCAGGCAAGTGTTCCCCGAATGCTACAAACTCCTCTTTCCCTTCTCTCTCTGGCCCACTTTTACCACATCTACACCATACCTGGTGTAGTGTCCTTATTTCCGAAAAGGTCCCTTTGCCCAGCTACAGCAGCTGTGTCTGTGGGAGCCACAGCCATTTGCCTTTGCCTCTTTGACACGTGAAAGCTTGTGCAGAAGCAGCCAGTGTATGTAATGGGAGGTGGAGGAGTGTCTTGCTAACAGCTGATCCAGTGCCTCAAAATGCTCACTGCCTGGCACTAGAGAGAAAAAGTAAGTCTCAGGAATAACATGAGTCTGAGCAGTTAATGCCTCTGAGGTACAGAGCTGCCACATTGCTTCCCGCAGAGCAGCTTTCCTCTCTGGGAAATGTTGCAGTTAAGGACCCGAGACTTCCCCAGAAGGAGAATACCTACCTGCTGCTAGAGAAATAAAGCAAAAGAACTGTTTTCTTCAAGAGCTATGGGGAGTCCAGGACAGTGAGGGACCACCTGGAAGAAAAGTACATTATAGAAAAAGGTAACCCCACCACCAGTGAAATTGCCTTCCCCTTCCCTGTCTGGGGCAATTTGCATTACCCTTGCATGAGGCAATTTCACCAGATTGGTACCAGAATAATTGGGAGCAAAAAAAAGTAGAAATGTTCTCGCATTTAAAAATTCTGATAATACGAATTGCAAGATTACAAAGTACTCCTTGGAGATGTGTTATAACACTGCCTGCTGCAGGTGTTAATGACAGTTGCTAAGAGCCTGGGAACACTTTTCCTCTTAATAGTTAATGTTAGGTGAATTTTAATTTTCTCGTTCCACTACTTATCTGTTTGATACCTAACTAATCCTGAAGTGTCTGTGTTGAGTTTTGTTATGGGGAACCCAGTGTTTTTCTCCTTCAGCTGGAAACTGCGGTGACATATAAGCATTAATCAGTATGATATTAGTTGTGACTCGTTCAAGCCTGCCTCCGATTTTGGCTGAAGAAGCTGCAATGGCTGATAAAGCCCAGGAAAAATAAAGCTATTGAATGATCCCTGAATCATGTGCAGGAGCTGTAGATGGCAATAGAAAGGAGAGACCTTTTGGCCTTTCCGTCAACAAAGTTGGCTTTTTTTCTTTGCTTTCAGTGCAGTTATGTGACACAAGAGACGGGTGCTCTGCAGGGAAGCTGTGATTGCCTGCCCTGCAGTCATCTGAGCATCAGGCTCTGCCATGGCACTTGGGCCACAGCCCCAGGGAGGGAGCAGCACGGCCAGGAAAGGAGCCACGCGGTCACTGCTTCTCTGCAAAGCACTTGGGGTGCCCGTTACCCACTGTGCTCTCTGCTCCTGCTCCTGCTGTGGACCAGGTCATGTCAGCCCAGGTACTTTTGTGGCAGCTGGACTCCTCCTCCTCCTCCTTCCTGGGTGGAGAGTAAGAGCTGTGCCTCCTCTCTTTTCCCCTGTGGTGCAGGTGTACTCCAGCTGCGTGGCCAAGCCGTGTGCAGGGATGGGGCAGGGTACAGCTTCCCCAGCCCTGCAAGGGTAGTTTCTGTTGCCCCTGTGTAGAGCAAGTTCACCAGAACATTTAACAGGCAAGAGCTTTATTCTGCTACTGCTTTACTTTGAGCCTTGCAAATGCAAAGAGCATCTATGAACAGGAGTGAGACCAAATCATCATTTCCAAAGGGAGATCTGGGCTTTAGATTGTATCTTTACTTAATTTGTTCTCCCAGGCTAAACTCATTTCTGTGGTGATATGTGGTATCTGCTGTCTTTGTGATTTATTCTTGGAATCTAAGGCATGAGCTTGCCAGATAAGAAACACAGTAAGTATTTAGGATGATACCATCAACAATTACTTCTAATTAATGCTTCCAGTGTTTTGATTTAAAGAAGAAAAAAAAACCAACACAACAACAAAAGAAATCCCATTACAGACAGTAAAGAAAGATTTTAAGAGGGGGAGTGCTTGTTATTTGTGCCATGTCACTGGGCTTGTTAACTACAGAATGTGCTGGGAACTCTGGAATAAAATTATGTCTTATTTGAACTTTGTTCTTTGGCTGGGATTACTCCAGGCATCTCTGTGGCTGTCACATGTGGTGCACCCACTCTGTGTCTGTGTTTGGCAGTGGTGGAAGTGGGACTCAAAGCGGTAGCATGGATCTGTTGAAGGCCCACAATGGCGTTCTCTATCCTGTTGCACGCCAGCAAGCCTTCTGCACTGGTAATTGATAAGACTGATAAATCAGCTCAGCTATGCTGGTAATGCTAAAAGAAAAATGTCTCCCCATGTACCAAGAGGATGTTGTTGAATCTCTCAGCAGAGGAGTCAGTCAGGTATAAAGGACCACAGAGAGGGAAATTTGGGAGTTTGCTCTCCCTTGCAGCTGACCAGCTGATCTGGCCCCTCTGGAATGCGGGCCTGGTGCAGGGCTTTGGTCTGATAAAACCCACTGCAGCACCAAGGTCCCATGTCTTCCCCTTCTCCCTCCAGGGAGGAAGACCCTAGTGCAGTCCCTTCCAGCATGCTTTTCCCTCCAGAGAGCACCAGTTTCACGTTGGGCACCTGAATCTCTGTTGTCCCTTGGTGGCAGAGGAAGTAGAGTCTCCACCAGCTGAGGGAACAGGGTCTGCCTTCACCCCTCTTCCTTCCTGCTAGCAGCTGCTATCCAGAGCAGGCTGCTGGGTAAAGCCAAGGTGACACAGGGCATGGAGCCAAACACCATAGTATCCACACTTAAAAATCTTGCGCTTGTTTGGTGTTGCATCCATTTAGGATATCAACACAAGAATGGAATTAGTATGTTATCTTCTACTAAGCTGTGCTGGTTGTAGTGACCACTGTACAGGGGCAGTACATGAATGTTATTTATAGGCCCAGTGTCTGTAGCCTTTGTGGTAATGTGGCTCAGAACTGCATCCAGTAGAGCTGGATTTGACTGCTTGTGGTTGTTTTGAATCATGATCTTGTCCAGTCTTGGCATGTTGAGTGTCTGCAGACTTGTGGAAACTTTGTATGGAAATACAAATACTGTATATAGGCATCACATGTGAATCTAAAGAGCTACACCAGGATCTCTCAGCAGCAGCCTAACACAGCTTTCTTCACCTCACCAAATGAAATAGTTCCAGCAGGAGATTAAGAAAAGACGGGCTGCTAAGGAGTCATGACTTAGTATTTTTAGTTTCCCAATTCACACCTGTAGCACCCAGGAGTGGGGATTTGTTATATTAAATTCTACTAAGACTGTCTAATTATGGAGTGAGAAGATTTCCACTAGACACCAAGAGAGGAGAGCCAGGGACTGCAGTATCCCATTGCTGCCTGACTTACCACAATGTGCTCTGCACTGAGCTGCTTTTGCAAAAATACTTTGTCATACTGAAAAGCCTATGGCCACTATGGGAGGGTTGTGTGGGGAGTCGAGGCAACTAAAATGAGGACCTATGGGGAACAGGTGATGTGTTGATCTTTTCCTATTTGGACTAAAGAAGCCGTATTCTGCAGAAGGAACAACAGGTGCTTTGGTCTCCTGTAGTTAGAGGGCTTGTTTGCAATGTGGTCTTGGAAACTCTTGTGTGAGGCTTTAGCTTTGTTTAGGCCATTAGGTCTCTTAATCCAGATGATGTGAAGTTGAAACGAATTATTAAAATGGATATATTCAAAGATCCCAGCAACCTGCTTCTTGAATAAATCTTTACCTAGCACAGGACACTTGCAATATGAAAAGGTTAGTGTTTTCTTTCTTTTTCTTTTTTTTTCTTTTTTCTTTTTTGAGTGTACTTAGCTTGAAGAACCTTCTGTAGGGACTACAAAAGAAATGACTCATTTTTTATATTTATATGCACTAACCAAAAACAAAGGCTAGGCAGCCTCCTTTGCCTGACAGTGAGACTTTATCAAGGTTTTTGTTCTTTTGTTTCTATCTGATACTCAGATTTTCCTCTGCCTCATTTTCAAAGAAAAGGATAGACAGCAATTCAGAGTTCAGTGAAGAAAGGATCTAAACCAGCATTTGTGCACTGGGAGAGAGAGCATCCGAAAGGTGTAGGGGGTGGAAATCCAAAGTCTTGGGTCACCAAAAACCTGCAGGGTTTCTTTCTCAGGAGAAGGTGAAGAAAGGAAATAGATACTCAACTGTGCATGCTTCTCTGGAGGCAGGGAGACCATCTTGAGAGCTAGGTCATGGAAATTGCTAAACAATCGCTGTTGGCCCAGCATGTCTGCCAGCACCTACCAGTTTTGTACAGACTTTGGCACAGTGCTGTTAATCCAAGGGAGATGTTTTCATAGGAGATAGGAGCAATAAAAATCATTTGAGCGTGTTCTTTGCAGTGTGTTCCATTAAAATTAAATCATGTACACACATGAAAAGGAAAACTGTGTGCTGTATTTCTGGCTTACTGCCTGCTGTGAGCCCAAAGAGATGCTGACCTTTTGATGATTCAGAGCAGTTTGCTAGCAATGCAGTTTGTATCTGCTTTACAATGTTTTCTTTAACCTTATTTGTAAAACAAATTTAGATTAATTTGCCTTCAAGCTATAACTGATTCTGTAACTTGGTGTATCTTTTGGGGGAAGGGAATAGCAACAGTCAACGGGTGGAGAGCTCTGGGCACTGCGTGCTTCCCTTTCCTTTTCTTCTGCAAAGAGCCAGGATGCAACATTTATCCTCAATAAATCCCTGTGTTGAATGAGCTGCAGCTGAACTGTTGTGGATATGTTGTCCTGGGGGATCTGTACAGTATAGTCCTCACTTGTCCAAAGAAATAATGGTGAAAGAGGAAGCAAAAAAGGAGGTAGAAAGAAAAAAAAAAATCTCAAAATTAAGTCATGGAAGAGGCAGTGGAATCAGGAGCTGTCCTGCAGAGAGGGAAAAGGATGGGAAGTGTCCTAAGGGGATGTGCTGGTGGGAGTGCACAGAGGAAGGGTAGTACTGCAGGCAGCAGCAGGAGGAGAATGGGGCAAGTTGATAGCATCAGTGATGTAACAATGTGTTAATGTAACATTAAGTAAAATTTTCTAAAGAAAATAGTTTCTATTTGGGTGTCTGAGAAACAGTAGTGTGAAAAAGATGCATGACCAATCACTTTTCAATGTGAGAACAACCAAACAGAGATATCCTGGGCGCTTTCCATTCCCAGTTTGTACAGTTAAAATCAAGTAATCAGAAAATGTAAAAATTGCATTAACCAGGTGTGCTTCATATTCTGCAGTAAACATAGACTTCAAAACTGTTGGTGAGGTGAAGAGTCAGTCAGTCAGACACAGTTTTCATCTACAGCCAAACTGGAACCAGAAACTAGAAACTGTAGATGTGTGAGCCCTAGGTCAAAATCTTGTTCAAACCTGAGAGTTCAACCCCAGGCCTCACTCCTTTCCAGTCTTTGAAACCAAAGAAAATAGGGTAAGAGTGTGTGGCTGATTTCCAGGTGCAGTTACGGCACCAGCCCAGTAAACCCTGTTACAACCCCCTGAGTAGTTGTGTGCATCCACCTCCAGCCGCTGCAGTCAGAGCTGCCGGCCACGGGACATGGAGCCTGTGCTGAACCAGGAGAGAGGGGCTCAGCGCTCCTCAAAGCACCCCTGAGTACCTGGAAAGGGGGGTAAAAAGTGCAATTCTGTCAGAGATCTGGGCTGTTTGGGGTAAATGGGACTACGGCGCTTGGGCCCTACCTTATCCTGGAGTGACAGGTGCCACAAACTGGGAGAGGTATAAGGAATGGGTTAGCCAAAAGTTAAAGATAGTTAAACTACTTTTAAGCCTTCGAGTATTTCAAGCTCCTTAAGCCACTTTAAGGCTTTAGATGGGTTTAAAATGCTTAAAACACTTTAAGGCCTTAGATGAGTTTAAGCTGTTTAAGCTGATTTAGAGCTTTGGAATGACTTAAGTTCTCTGGCTTTGAGTGCTTAAGGAGTTTTTGAGGTCCTTTGCGCTCTTAATTGTAAAGGCCTTTCTGGACATTTTGAGTGAGGATGTGGCGCACACACACTCCTGAAACCTGCGCTCAGGGACTCTCTCTCCCTTAAAACCTCCCAGGCAACGTCTGAGCAGTCGGGTTTCCCTGGGTACACTTTCATCCTCCCTTTTTTGGGAGAAAGAAAAAAAAAAAAAAGGCCAGGAGTTGGACATCCCTGGGGTAGGGATGAATGGCTACTCCAGGTCTGTGGACTGATCTTCCTCCATGTGCCTGGCGAGTGTTGCGTGGGTAGGATACAGTGTGTGGGATCTCTCATGTTGAAGCTGTGTGGAAGTGCTACACTTACCTCTGCCTGAGGAATTCCAGCCAGGAGGATGACAGCCCTGTCCCAAAGGACATCCTAATGTCCTTGTAATTACTGTGTTGGTAATTGCTAATTTTCCATCTGAACGAGAGTGTTGCTGTACCTCGGGGAACATGCCTGTCCCTGTCAAGTTAACATTTTTAGGGCTTGCCATTTTCAAGAAGTATTTGTGGGTAATATGAATTGTCAACATTTCTTTTGTGGGTTTTTTACTACCCTAATGTCCGAAGACCAGCTCTGTAGGGCCAGCTGGTAACACTTGTGTCTGCGACTTTGGGTAACTGCTCAGGGATAGACGCAAGTATTGCCTGGCTTTCTCCCTTGTGTGCCTTCCCAGGTATGTTTAAGATCCTTGATGGACTGTATCCAGATACAATGTGTTTAAATGGCTTTGAAGGACATGCATTTGCTTAATCTCTTTTTAAATCATCTATGTGTTTGGCTCTGTCACATCCTGTAGCATAGCTTAATTATGCACCACAGGGAAAAAGTACTGCTTTTGTACTACGCTTCTTGCCTGGCACCCATCGGCCTCGCATTGCAAATAACCACGTTGTAAGCCTTCATCTCGTGGCCACCCTGCATCCACCTTTCCCTATTGCAGCTTCAAGGCCTGTTTAGCTTGTACTGGCCTAGAAACTCTTCCCACTTTCGATTCGTGCTGCTCTTTGTGCCTTGCCTAGTTCTCCTCTTCCTTCTCTCTTTCTGAGTCATTCCTTACATTCAGACTTCCTGACCCTGATGGAGCAGGCCAATGTTTTCTTAAATCTGTCTGCAGAGACGTTCCTGAGGAGCAGCTCATTTAGTCAGTCATTTGAGATTGCTTCTGTTGCATTTGTCAGCATAGAATTTCATTTGCCATTTTGTCACCCTGTCACTCAACAATTGTATCTGCTCGTTTAGAAAGAGTGAAAATATATTTCACTTATACCAGAAAATAAATGTCTTAGACATAAGTTTAAGTAAGTATCCTCTGGAAATTTGTATGAAGGGTTAAAATGAAAGCTACTTTACAGCTTTACTCACTGTAAGCACTACCAGCAACTGCAACATTTAACTATAAAGTGTGATACCAAAAAACCTTTTGCAGAGTACTTACAGGTTTGAGAAAGGCTTTACTCCTGTTGTTTCTTTATGCCAAAGGTTAAGGATGTTAGTTCCCAAAATTAGCAGATTCCCTTGACATTCAGGTCACGGGAGAGTGATGGCTGGGGTGCTGAAGGCACTGGCAGCTGAGTAGGTGTCCTCCTCAGCTACAAGTAACTATCCCCGCTCTTTGATAAGAACTTTCCTGGCCTATTTCAGCCAGAAGTAAAATGGTCTAAAGCAATTTCAGTTGATTTGTTTTGCATTATAATAATCAGCTCCCATATCTTAGGTGAGGAACTGAGAACTTCTTGCATCACTCTGAAGTTTGAAAAAACACATTTAACTGGACTCAGATGGACATGTACTTGGCATGCTTTCTCACGCTGTACTCTTCACACGCAGGTTGAAATAACATGGAGCACAGCTCTGCCGCCTCCGCTTTCTACAAGGGTTGCTTCCCTCCTCCTTAGCACTTGATAAAAGGAGCTTTCAAAGCTTCTCCTTGCCTGCTGCGGGGGGACCCTCCTCCTCTTCCCATCTGTTTAAACCACTTCTGAGGGGGAATCAGGACTCAGATGATACAAATAAAAAGGAATAATGTAATTAATGCCAGTCAGAATGGTTTTGTGGAAAATAGTTCTTACCAAATAAATATGATGACAAATTTTGAATGCTTGGTAAATGGAGGCAGCTGTACTAGATGTCACATGAGGAGTTTGACTATAGGCACTGATTAAAAAAGCAGCACTCTAGAATATCAGCATAGCACACTGGATTAAGGTCTTGGTTGACTGACATCTCAGATTTGTTAAGGAGAATCACTGTCAAATTAAAATATTTTGAATGGAGATCTGCAGTGTTTGGTAAATGCCTGAGTGTCCTCCACTATCCTAAATCTGCGCTGAAAAACTATGCAGCTGACACAGTAGGCAAAAGGGCAACGAATGCCGAGGGCACGGCTTGACTGGGGGCATGGGGTGCAGGTCTGTGCTTCTGAAGCAGTGAATGCAACCCACTGACCACGTGGGCTTGTGTTACCCTGAAACATATAGACAGAGGAGTGGCAAGAAGCAATGAAGTGTTTGCTGTGGCTGTGGAGCTGTGGCAGTGGTTCTGGCACCCTGCAGCCAGGCAGCAAGTCTTAACTAGCCCAAATTCCTCCCCGGCAGAGAAGGGAGACAGGACCCCCAGGCGCTTGGTTAATTCATCATGCCAAGATAGATGCCCAAGCTGAACCCTTTCCTGCGGTGCCTGTCACTCCACAAAGCAGAGATGCTCCGTAAAGACAATCACGTAACTCGTTCAGACTAAATGCCTGCTGTTCAGATGACAGAAGCTCTATAAGATAAATTTAATCTCTGCTGTCCATCTTTAAATGGTGAAGCTAAAAGTTTTGAGAGGAAGCAAAGGCAGGCTGTCAGCATGATTTGAAAACTATCCCGTGGGTTCAGTTTGAGGGAGAGGCTAGCTGGCTTCTACCCACATTCAGAAAAAATAAGTATTTGTGTGAATGAGGCACTACTTTGGGGCAAGAGTGGAAGTAAATTTATTCTTTAATTCCTCTGCTGCACTTTGCATTAGAGAAAGCAGAAGAAAAGCTCTGGAAGCAAAGTGATGGGTGAAGGAACTGGAGCTGGTGGGGGGTGTGCTTTGCCTCTGGGGTCAGGACTGCTGCAGGATTTAAATGTTTGATGTGCTGACCCAGTTCAGCCTCAGTCTGTAAAGCACAAGTTCTGAGGGGGCCAAGCAACAAACCAGGCTTCACACCAACCATTTCAGTTCACCAGGAAAAGTTTGAGTTCAGGTGCTCTTCATGGAAGGTGTCTCTTTTAGGGTCACAGAGCTGAAAAGTAAATTCTGTTTTATTGGCACCTTCTCCCTGAACTGCCCTGTTCCCAGTATATTCCAATGCTCCTGGGTTTGTTTTTTAGCTCTGTATGATCCAGTGTACTTGGCATTATCAACAGAAAGCTATTCAAATTTTATTCAGATAAAACCGAGTAGCTCAAAGATAAATATTTCCTAAAGGCATCTTCATCCCTCCTTCTGTAAGTTGTCAAGATCTTTTATCTCTCTTCATATTGCCTGGAGCTCCTGTCAGAACAAGACCAGGACAGACGAGGTAATTATGTCAAGGTGTCCAGCCTGAGACAAACAGGGACCGAGTAGCTGGCGTGCAAACAAGCCCACAGATGAGGGCGTTGGCACGCCAGATCTGTTTGCCCACGTGTAATGGACTTAATTTGGGGCAGCTCTATGTGACAGCCCTGGCTGGCAGCCTGTGCAGAGGCATTGTTTGGAGGAGTAATGCAGCAATCCTCCCCACTCCATCTTTCTGTGGTATGTTGAGCAACCTGCACGAGCACTGTTTTACCAGTGCCTTCCCTTAGCATCTGCCGTGTTTGTAAATGAGCAGCGAGGCTGTAGCTGCATGGGCAGTAGGAAAAGCAGCTGCAGATGCATAGAAGTGCCAATGCAACATTACAGCTGCAGTCAATTTTCAGTTTCAAAGCATCAGTGTTGGTACTGCCTTTGGGTTGCAAACACTGCTGTCTACAAACTTAAATGTTGTTATAAACAAAGAAAAATAGCCAATTTTTTTTGTTTTTACTGCTGCCAGCTGCAGTAGCTAGAGCAGCTGTGGGGTGGCTGGGTTTGCATTCTCTGTCTTCTAATGTTTCTCTTCTAGAGACTGGTTCGGGGCTCTCCAAGAACATGTACTGAGTTGACCTTGATGTTACAAAGTCAGCACATAAATGTTGTTTCATATGGAAATTAATAGGTGTTTTTCAAACCTTGCTTTAATTGCGAAGATCACAACCTGTGGTAAGATGAGCCTTTTGAGCCTAGGATCTGCCATGCTTGGAAATGGTGAGCATTCCCTTTAATACATGCTTCTCTGGAAGATAAGCAGCTCCCACAGTATAGCTGGTTGATCGTGCCATGCCATTTTGCAGAAAACCTTTTCAGCTATTGGTGTGTTTTATCCTTCCTGGGACAGGGAGTGAGAGTCCTAACCCTTTTTTCCCCAGTAACAGTATGCTCCTCCGAGATGACGCTGCAGCGTGCTCTGCCCCAGCTGGAGCAGCTCATCAGGCGGTACCGTAGGTGCTTCTGTGCCGTGGAAATGTCAGTCCTGGCTCAGAGCTACCCTTTGGTATTTGCTCTGGAAAAAGGATCTGGTATTTCTGCATCAACCTAGGAATTGGACTGGATACAATTGAAAAAAATAGTGTAAGGTACAGACTGATGCAGATTGAGGGCTAACAGAAAAATGAGCACTAACAGAAAAATGAGCACTGAGCATGGTGATTATCACTTTTCAGTATTTGTGCCTGCTCCCTTGCCCCCCCATCCCCACTGTACGAGCACAGGCTGAAGTGGTGCAGGGAGGAGACTGGAGAGCCTGTCACCCTGCAGTTGTGGAGGTCTTGCAAGTGCTGCTCTACTAAATTAGCTGAGACAATCCAAATCATATATAAAGTATTTTTTTCCTCTTTATTTCTTGCTTTATTCCATATTGGTCATTCCTCCCTACAAACTTGGTGTTTGGTGTCAATCAAATCCTGGCCTGTTACTTTGGGTATCATCTTAGTCACACCTTTCTTTGCACAAGAACTGTCTGTGGTGGTGGCTTGTCTGCTTGCCTGTGCCCTTATGGCACAAATCGGTTGTGACTTTTTGTATTTGGCAAATCATATTCCCAGTATGGCTGTTGTTGAATAGAGAAAATTTAAGATATTAATGATAGCGGATGGATTAAAATACCAGCTGAGGATTCACTAGCCAGTCACATGGCTTTTGGTGACTGAGAAGAACCATGTGGCTCTGTCCCCTTGTGAGCTGAGTGTATCAACCCTAACATGTTGTTAATGCTAGGTCAGGCTTGGTCTCCTGTGTTCTCATCAAGACACTGAGATCTGACAGCTTGGTACTGTAAGGTATTAATGCCTTTGCATCATCAGTGCTCTGCTTGTGTGATCATCAAAATGCTACAGAGGAAGTCTGTTTAGTTTCTCCAGTCGTGGTGTGTGCACCAGCTACCACGTCATACTCAGAGCACTAATTCAGAGTGACATATTTAAGCACACAGCAAAGGTATTTTATCTTCGAAATAGCCATGTTCTTTATGTGCTGGTCACAATTTGTGTGTTGAAAAGCCCACTGAATGCCACTTTTACTAAAGATTTATTAGCATATGCCCGTTTCCTGAGCAACAGCGAGCCCTTACACACAGGAATACATAACTCAGCGTCGTATGGCAGCAGCTCCGGTGTGACCTGGTGGTAGGGCTTACCTAAGTGCAGGTGACTCCCCAACAGTCTGTGTGAGGTCAGCATTAATGGGCTTCTGTCTATAGGGGTGGCCAGGCACCCAGCTCCAGTCACCCCGTCACCCTGTTACTGCTCTTCTCTCCCTGAGAAGAGAGAGCTGGGCTCAGCTTGTGGTCCACACAGTCACTAGTCGCTGAAGTTGGACTGCTAGAGGAAATGGATGGGTTGTGCACAGGCAGATTGCTCAAAGCACCAGCAGAGCTCTTTTCTGAGAGTGGCTAACATCTGCCGTCATCCACAGCCCAGCTGTTGTTCTGTAACTGAAGTCTGATAGCTGATTTTGGAAAAATATACACTTTCACATCCACTCTGTTCCCTATTCTAGTCATCACTACTTTATGTTAGAAAGCTAAAACCTTTAAGTTTCTAGAAGCCTCACAAGAATTACAAGTGTTTAAAAAACATGAACAAAGGGTTTATTCATAATGCTGAGTATGCTTCAAGCTTGTCAAACTCTATGCAATATGCCTGTTAAGTGAACTATGCGTAAAAATCTCTAGCAGCTGTATGCTTTAACTTTCAAGCCAAATATCCTTTCCCTCCACAGCTCATTTGGACAAATACCTGCCATTTGACTGGGTGTAGCTGCTTCTGCTGTATGGTGCATTCATCACTATCTTTTGATGTTTGTTTTTCTGAGACTAATGATACTACTTCTCTACTTGCCTTGTGATCAAAGCCTGTCCTTGCTATAGGAGCTTAGACTAGTGAGAGTCCATTTAAGACTCATGGATGATTTTCCCGTCGTGCCACTGGCCAGCTGTAGAACAGCAGCATGTCCCTTACATTCCCTGCTTGCTGGGCCTCACCACAGCAACTGCTGTGAAGAGCAGAAACCTGCAGTAAGGACGCTGTGGTGGTGCAGCGGAGGGCAGCTGAGACAAGGTAGTATGGGGAGTGCCGAGACACTGGCCATGTGGAGAAGTGGGAACCTCTCCTCCTCTCCTTCCCCATCATCCTGTTCATTTTGTTAAAATGAAACCACTGCATTAAGCTGTTTCTGGTTCAGTGAAGGGGCATTTGCTATCCAAAGGCATACTATATTTGAGTTTTCTTTCAAATTAATCATAGAATGTCCTGAGTTGGAAGGGACCCATAAGGATCATCGAGTGCAGCTCCTGGCTCCACACAGGACCAGCTGAATCAGAGCATACGACTGAGAGCGTTATCCAGACGCTTCTTGAACTCAGTCAAGCTCAGTGCTGTGACCTCTTCCCTGGGGAGCCTGTTCCAGTGCCCGACCACCCTCTCAGTGCGGAACCTTTTCCTGATATCCAACCTAAACCTCCTCCATCGCAGCTTCATGCCGTTCCCTCGGGTTCTGTCACTGGTCACCAGAGGGAGATCAGCGCCTGTCCCTTCGTTCCCCCTCGTGAGGAAGCTGTAGGCCACGATGAGGTCTCCCCTCAGTCTCCTCTTCCCTAGGCTGAACAAACCAAGGGACTTCAGCCTCTCCTCATACGTCTTCCCCTCTAGAGCCTTCACCATCTTTGTTGCCCTTCTTTGAACACTCTCCAATAGTTTTATGTCCTTTTTGTACTGTGGTGCCCAAAATTGCACACAGTACTCGAGGTGAGGCCGCACCAGCGCAGTGTAGAGTGGGACAATCACTTCCCTAGACTGGCTAGCAGTGCCGTGCTTGATGCACCCCAGGATGCACCAATGCCTCTAACTCTCTCCTGATTTCCTATATGCATGATTATCCTAACATTCTTTTACAACATGCATCTTTCTTCTTGGGGCAGTGGCAAAAATAGTAACTTAGAGCAGTAGATAACTGTGTGACCGAGCAACCTAAGGTGCCCAGCATGGATGACGTGCATTATGTGGCTGTGGTGATATTGCTGCAATGTTGTGAGATGTCCCATGGACAGTGGCGTTTGTACACCTTTTCTTTCTACCTCCTGCCTCGTGGACTGCTCTTTTAGTTGTCTTCCCAGAATTTATCATTGCGTCATTTTCCTGGAGAAAAACAGGGCTTCGCTGCCACTCCAGAATGGCAAAGTCCTTTTTAGCAGGACTCCAATATACATACTGCCTTCTTGGCGAAATCCTTGGTATTCGGACAGTCCTAGTCATGCTCAGGCCCTGAGAAGCCTGTGCGTGTACTCTGTAGTTGTTGAAATTCAAAGGAGACTCTGACATGATAAACCTGTGGGCATCAGGCGACACTCCTGTTGTGACAAATACACCACTGCACTGTAGCTAAGGTATGAATGGTTGAGAATGGCATCAGGCAGGTACAGACGCAATCATCGCTGTGTTCAAGAGCCCCCTCACAGCCTCTAGCCATGCGTGTTGGGTTTTTTGTTTGTTTTGGGTTTTTTCATTGTTGGGGGTCCTTTTTTCCCTAGAGTAGACCCTCTATGGGACATGTGGTAAATAACCATTGTCCCTCAGCATAATTACTTAAACTCTCCGGGAGACTTATTTTAAGCAGCTTAAGTGCTAAGTTTAACCACCTTAAAGACTTAAGGCTCTATCCATCCTAGACTACCTCTGAGGCCTCAGAATACTTTCTGCTCTGAAGTATGTCTCTAAACATTGATGCTTAAGGTTTTATTTCAAGGCTTTCCAAATCAGGGCTGCACTGGCAGCACACGAGCACCTTCCACCAAAAACGCACCACTGAACCTTGTTTACTGGCTGACACAAAGTCACCAGTAAGAAATTCTAGAGCATCGAATTTATGTTCTTTATGGTAGTAAATGCACTGCGTCCAAGTGGTTCTGAATGCATGCTATTGAGAGCAAGATGAATTGAAGCAACTGCCAGATTAGCACCAACTCCTTTTCACATTGCTCATGGGGAGTAAACAGTATCAACACTCGTTTGGCTCAGCAGCAATGGTGCCAAAGCTGCAGCCACGTTGGCTGACTGTGCTGCTTTCTTGGGGGGAGCTGACAGTTTGACTCGCTCTATCCACAGCTCATCAGTGATGGCAGTGTGGTGTATGCAGAAGCCCTCTGGGACCATGTCACGATGGATGACCAAGAGCTGGGATTCAAGGCTGGCGATGTCATTGAAGTAATGGACGCCACCAACAAGGAGTGGTGGTGGGGGAGGATCCTGGACAGTGAAGGCTGGTTTCCAGCCAGCTTTGTACGGGTAAGAGCTTGATGTTTCTTTATGCCTCTCCATTAGCACCAAGTGTTTGTTCTTTTTCTCCAGGTTTAGCGTTCTGTAGTGACTCCTGAGCACTTTCACTGCTAGAGATAGCTGGTTCAATGTGTCTTGTTACTATTCCTCTACACATGGCTACGGTACATCAGGCCCTCCTGGCTGAGTTGCCACTGGTGTGGAGAAGTCCCTCTTTACATGAGTAAATCAGGGCAAGGGTGGTTCAGTTCCAGACTCTGGAGCTAAGCTGAGCTGTGCCAGCTGGGCAGCTGCCCTGCATGGTGATTTGCAGCCTGGGCTCCTGCTTACCCATATATTAACTAGTTTATGCCCAAGCACGCAGCATCCCCTTCAGGAACAAGCAACAAATACTCGCCTAGAGGAATCCCAGGTGCAGCTGGCAGAGGTTTTCACTGTAGTATCCACTTTGGACAGTGTGGATGACCACCGCACCAAATACAGCTTTCTCCATCTGGAGCTGGGTGCAGTGCAATGCCACGTCCCAAAGTATGCAACCACCTGACTCACGCACACGCTTTCCCTTAGCCCTGGAGTTTTAAAAACAGGCTACGACCCAGCACTATATTCCAGGGATTTAAAAATGGATGAGAAAACCACAAAAAAATGTCTTGGTGGTCATGTGGGACGACTGAGGAGGGGGAGATATGAAATGCTAATGCTTGTGGGCCAAGGCTCTCCCCCGGTGCCAGCTACAAAGACCATACAGAAATAGCTATATAGAACAGTCCAGATAGTCCCAGCTGCGTACTGCAGAGGTTGGATTGATTTCCACCAGAGCATTCTGAAACGCATCTGAATTCTCTGTGCAAGTAGGGGGTAAAACAAGAGTCTGGGTAACTGCTGTGCACTCCTTCCTGCTGTGAGGAGAAAGGCTTTTTTCCTTTCTTTGGGCCGTGGATGCCTGACTCTGCTTTCACCATTTCAGGGCAGGCTCCTCAGTACTGCAAAGGCAATTAGGTGCCTCAGGGCAGAGGTTCTCAGCCCTTTAGCTCTTTATCCAGGTCACTTCAGATCACAAGTGACCCAAAACCAGGTGAAGCATGAAAGGAGGTGATGTGAGGTGATCTGGTGTCTGTAGCAAAAGTCCTTGGAGAAGTGGGGCAGACAGTGCTATAAAAGTTTTGAAATGCTTTGTTATAGATTGCAGGAGACAGTCTCAGCTGGATAACTATTACAAACAGTGGATGTTTTCCCAAGTAGGATTACTAGGACCAAGCTCTCAGTGCTGGTGGGGATGGAACTGCTTTTTTTGCAGTCAAAACACAGGCCTTTTTTTCTTTCACGTTACTGATAAGTTGTTGCCCTGGCTGGCAAAAACCAGCAACAGTATTTCAGGGGAAAGCAGACTAATGCTAGCCATTAGGGATGCAGAGTAACAAGTTCTTTTAGCAGAGTAATTACAACAGTTACTCAAACATCTGAGTGAAGATTTCTGGCTAATTATCACTGGGTCTCCAGCTTACTGCTGGGAGAGCTGGTATGTTTGGGGACTTGGATAAATCTGCAGGTGTCTCAGTTACTCCACACAAGTTTCGGGCCAAGGTCTGAGTTTAAGACTAGTCAATGGTGTTCTGCTCAAAGTGAAGGAAAACCAAGACTGCACATCTTGAGGGCTTCACCAGCTGTAAACAGTGAGTAAATGTAATCTATGCTTATGTTGACAAGGGATGGCTATACACTGTTTGTATATGTAGATATACGTGCATCAAGCGGTAAGTAAGCCTGACTAGAAGAAACTACATTAAAAGTTTAAAACAGTTCTGTGTCATTGTACTAAAAATGCCTATAGTTACATGTGTTCCTAATTCAGTGTTTTTCACTTCTCTGTGCTGTGTACAAAATATCCCCATGGGCACTCTAAGAGCTCCAATACTACTACATAAAATAAAGTTTATAAGTGAAATGCACAGATAATTGCCTGCTAGTAACTAAGGTACTTTGCTGTTGTTGACAGTATACTTACTAGGACAGAGTGCCTACAAAACGGTGGTGTTTTTCTCTGCTCATGCTGTGCTGCCATCTGATGGGCGCTATGAAGGAACCAGGAGTTTCACATGCAGCCCTGTAACGTAATGCCATTCCTTACCACATTGTATGCCCACTGGCATCTATATCTGCTTTTATATTAACAATAAATTCTCTTTAAATAATCTTGGGGAAGCAGACACTGAGAGGCCATCTGTTATTTATAGTATGAGAACAACAGTAAAGCTATACAAAAAAAGCAAGTGTTTACTGGTTTCCTCCCTCCTTCCCTAAGCACCCCCTCACAAGTACCTAAGCAGATTTCATTTGATAAACCATGTCCTGTCCTGATTTTGTATGTATTCTTCCCGGACAACTCTCTATCATTCCTGTGAGTTCTGTCCACAAGAGATGCCTGCTAAAAACCACCCATGTCACACAGCAGGAGCAGCTGCCATGTGGCTTGAAAGCACCCTCCCAAACTGACTATCTGGCCTTAGCTTCCCCAAGGGGAAAATATGTTTACAGGTAATACACACGTAGCAGTCCTCTTCACTCCTTAGCCTAGCTCAGTCTTGTCTGCCATTCAATCAACTGTCCCAAACTTCTTTTCCTTGGAAGAGTTGTTTTTAGCAATACAAATGGTGAACATCTTGTGTGTCTGGCACAGCTCCGAGTAAACCAGGATGAACCCATGGAAGATTATCCCCTGAAGGTAGAGGGTGGCAAAGAGGACGACTCCAGCAGTGGCACCCGCCGCTTTGGGATGGGGCAGACCACCAAAGATCAAATGAGAACCAACGTCATCAATGAGATCATAAGCACGGAGAGAGACTACATCAAGCATCTGAAGGATATTTGTGAGGTAACGGAATAAAGGGGAAGTGAATGCAAGAACTTGTCTGAAGGCTGATAGAGTGTGTCCCATTCTTGCCCAGAGAGTGACCCTAAGCAGGTAACTTTTCTTTTCTGAAAATGAGACTGTATTTCCGTCAGAGCCTGCTCTGCCAAGTGGTGTTGCATGCTCAGAAAACAGAAGACAATTCATTACAGCAATATCCCCAGTGCCTCTGTATTTGGAGCACCCACTTGGGCTCTGATTAAATGGAATTAATAGAATTTCCCAAGCTAGAGACAAGTAAATGTCTAGCATTACTGTCCTCTTTAATGTATGTTCTGAAGTAATATAATCAGCAACTCCAGCCTTCAGGCAAGTCATGCTCAGATCAAAACAACTGGGGGATGTTCAGCCAATTAGGTCTTTTACTTGCAAATATGCTGAGTATTGCAACACCTCTTCCAGAAGAGACATGCTGTCATCTGCACCGGGGTAAAGGAAGGTAATTGGTAAGAGTTTTGCAGGAACATAGTTGTTCCCTGAAATGACAGAAAAATTTCTTCTGCCGCCTTCCAGGAGAGCCAGCTGGGGCCCAGCAGCGCACACTTAGCAAACAAGCCTTTCCTCCTGCAGTGTCCCCCCACATTCTTTGTGCCCTCCTTCTCGCTTGAGTCAGCCAGGCACTTCCCAACCAGATCCGCAACTGGATTTAATTGGTCTAAATCTGTCAGTGCTGGGGTCAGAACACCCTGTAGCCTGCAGACAACGGTGTCTTTAATGGGAAACAGCACCTCTGGGACTCCTTCACGTGGGGATTACAAGTATCATTAAGTTACAGTTTAAGGCAGTGATGTAACTGTGGCTTGGATTCTACTTCTGCCATGGTTTGGGTGGTATTAGAGGAAATAATACCTAAAACATGGATGCCTCTATGCAGGAAGGGGGTACAGGAACCTGGTGTACAACTGACTACAGCCCGTGGGGTTTTCTGTTGATAATCAAAGGCCAGAGAGCAAATGCCCAGGACGCTTTCCAATTTGGTTTCCTCCTAGGGTTACATTAAGCAGTGCCGCAAAAGAGCTGACATGTTTACAGAAGAGCAGCTGAAGACAATCTTTGGGAATATTGAGGACATCTACAGGTGCCAGAAGAAATTTGTTAAAGCACTAGAGAAGAAATTCAACAAAGACCACCCACATTTGAGTGAGGTTGGCTCATGCTTCTTGGAATATGTAAGTGAATTTGACTTCACGGGAAGGGGGTAGCTGAGCATGGGTTAAGCCAGAGGATTTAGAAATTGATCTGACAGAATTGAAGCTCTGTTTAAAAAACCTCACCCCACCAAATTAAACACCACTACCCCCCTCCCTCCCCATTACCGACCTCTCAAACATCCTCTAGCTCTTGTGGCTGTGGAAAGAACATTTTCTAAGTGCCTCAGCTTCTGAGCACTCTACTCCCTGCCAGACCATGCTACCTCAGGCAAAAACGTAGGAAGATTCCAAAATCTCAAGCTGGACCTGAGTTTAACAGCTATAGTATTTTCAGGTCAGTGCAGGATCAGCAACTGCTGATCTGGTCACTAAAAACATTCAGCTGAGACAGCCAGAATACATGGAAATGTCTCGATCTCCCAGATAAGCTGTAACCTGTAATATACCCTGCCCGCTCCCAGCTTTAGGTCTGTGGGCTTCAAAGTCTGGAGAGGACACAAATTACCAAACAGCCCCACGTGATACAGGAGCAGGACCAACACAGGGAACTCACACAGCAGCTGGAGCCAGGCCATCACCGTAAAGAACAGAGATAGTAAATACCTTCATTTCCCTTGCAGCAAACGGAGTTTCAGATATACTCTGAATACTGCAACAACCACCCCAATGCCTGCATGGAGCTGTCCCGCCTCACCAAAGTTAACAAATATGTCTACTTCTTCGAAGCCTGCCGCCTGCTGCAGAAGATGATAGACATCTCTCTCGATGGGTTTCTGCTGACTCCCGTGCAGAAAATCTGCAAATATCCACTGCAACTGGCTGAACTGCTCAAATACACCAACCCCCAACACAGGTAGGTCAGCGGGGAGGGGAGGAACGAGACTGTTCTCATGGAAAAGGACTTATGCAGAATCGTGTGTTGAAGGCTGCTTGCCAAAAGCAGCCAATACCACAATTATTCTGTTACCCTGTAGAAATCAGGAAAAAAAAAAAAGTATTTTTCTATCAAATATGTAATTTTCCATTACAGCAGCACTGGGCATTCCTGTCTGTAACAGACCTGGAGTTGCAAGGTCCACCTTATAATGGTACTTTTCTATTTTATTTGGTCCATGCATCTGTGATACCAGCACATACATAACTTCAGAGTTAAATGTTTCTGGTGGTCATAGTGTTGAAAACTTTTCTCCAAAAGCAGTGGTTGAATATACCCCAAATGTCCATGTAACTACACCATGGCACATACTGGCCGAGTAGTAGTCATGGACTTTGTCCAGTGCTTTCCCAGTGGGAAGTCATGGCCTACAGCAGTCAAGCCATGCACTCGCGGTGCCTCTTCACCACTAGCTCAAAAGCCTCCAGATCCCTTGGTCCATTTCAGGGTGAAGGCACTGCCCTCAACTCAAATAACTGTGTCACTTAATCAAGCATCTGAAATAATTAGCTACAGAAATAAAACACAAAAAAATCTATATTAAAGTGTTTATATTGGTCCACTATGGCTTGACTTAATTTCACCTTCCTAATTACAGCACTGCTATTTCTCAGAATGGTTTTAAGCATGTCTTATTAACTCTGTAAGCATGTTGTTCTGAAGCTGATCTCTTAAACAGAAAGCTCCTTAATGCAGTGCACAGACGTTTTGAAAATTGTGTTAGAGAGACAAGTTGTGCAGAACAGCTGCTTCCCAGCTACTCCAAGCTCTGCAGGAGTAGCTGATGGGAGCAGGTGGTGTATGGAGGGGGCTTGATCAGCTTCTGTCCTACCCTTCCAGATAAACCATCGGCTCCTATTTGAAATGAAGCCTGCTAACGCTGAACTGCCTTGCCTATGCATGACAGTATCAGTCCCTGTAGGAAAAAAGGGGAATTATGAATACATAATATTGTATTTATACCTCTGTGGCTGAATTTAATTGCTTACCCCCCTCCTCCCCACCCCCCCCCAAATTTGGCTTGGATTTGTTACAAGACTATAATCTGTGCCTCAAAACTAGCAAGTGTCTGAAAAGCTGCCCACAGAAACATGTACCTCCAAGTTCCAGTATAAAACAGCTGGGATAACTGCAACTGGAACTCAGGTTTTCTGCTCGGCAGCCCTAGGCCATACTGGACTGTACTCCTTGGAGTGTAGGTACAACAAGCACGTGTCATTTTCTCATGCCTAACACCTCTGCCCTACCTTAGGGATTTTAAAGATGTCGAAGCGGCCTTAAATGCCATGAAGAACGTTGCTCGGCTCATCAATGAGAGAAAGCGGCGGCTGGAGAACATTGACAAAATTGCTCAGTGGCAGAGTTCAATAGAAGACTGGGAGGTAAGAAACTTAGATGCTCCATGAACTGTGTTGCCCCTCTTCCTCCAACAGCTTCTGCCTAGAGTAAAATCTTCATAAGGATTCCTATCTAGCCCTACCTCAGTTCTGCTGCCCCTCGCTGTGTGTGGTTTTTGGTGGGATTTTTGGGTTTTGTTTTTTTTTTTAAATTTAAACAGATGTGATCTTTTAGTACAACTGAAAAGGTCTAGCACACAACCCAGCTATACCAGCTGCCTCTGCATCTTCCCTGGGATTTTTGCTTCCCCATTTTCCTTGCAGAATAAAATTAGCATGTAGGTTGGTGAAATCCTATTATTTTCCTCTTGGACCCCATTTTATCTTGAGTGATTTCAAACTCTCAAGATGGGCAGAATTGCCCCTTAATGCTTAAGAAGCCACATTATTCTTGTAGAAAGGCAAGCTCTGATACAGCAAAGAGGAAGCCAAGGTTCCCTGTAGACTAAGTAAAAAAAAAAAAAAATTGCTAAATAAAAGAAAAGACGACTACTGATTTTCTAAATCCTGGACTCAATAAATCCAGACGGTCTCCCTCCCCAAGGATGTCAGACTAAATTCTCAGCTCTCTGCTTATGTGCTTCCTTTAATGTCAAGGATGGAGCAGCTGCCCTGAGCAGACTCCCTGGAAAAGGAGAATTTTTCATTTAACACACTATTGTTCTTATCAAATTCAGTTCCCATTCCCTGGGTGCTAAGGGCACAGTGTCTCCCTGCTGTGACAAGGAGTGTCCTCCAGCACTGAGGCTCCCTCTCATTCTCAGAGGAGAGTTTCATCAGCAGGAATTCAGGCCTGTCGTGGTTTAACCTGGCTGTGGCAGCTAAAACAACTGCACAGCCCTTCAGCTCGCTCCCCGCCCCTCCTCAGTGGGACCAGGGGAGAATCGAAAAGGAAAAAAAAAAAAGTAAGACTTGTGGGTTGAAACAAAGACAGTTTAATAGGACATGAAAGGAATAATAATAGTAATAATGATGACAACAATGACAGAATATGCAAACCAAGTGATGCACAGCACAATTGCTCACCACTCGGAGCCAATGCCCAGCTAGTTCCCGAGCTGCTCCGCCTCCTGGCCAATCCCCAGTTATATACGGAGCATGACATCATATGGTATGGAATATCCCTTTGGCCAGTTGGGGTCAGCTGTCCCGGCTGTGTCCCCTCCCAGCTTCTTGGGGGCTCCCTGCCTTCTCGTTGGCAGGGCAGTATGAGAAGCTGAGAAGTCCTTGACTGCTGGGCAGCAACTAAAAACATCAGTGTGTTATCAACATTATTCTCATCCTAAATCCAAAACACAGCACTAACCAGCTTCTAGGAAGAAAATTAACCCTATCTCTGCCGAAATCAGGACAAGGCCCCACAGCCACACAGGCCCCTCAGCCAAGTTAAGGTTCTCTGAGGCTACAGGCTTACTTCTTCTCCCTCGTTTTCAGATGGCCGAGACCAATCTGTTCTTTGTGCTGTTCTCAGGGTGAAGATGTCCTAGTCAGAAGCTCAGAACTCATCTATTCTGGGGAATTAGCCAAAATCTCCCACCCTCAAGCCAAGAGCCAACAGAGGATGTTCTTCCTCTTCGATCACCAGCTTATCTGCTGCAAGAAGGTAACCTCACCAGCCAGGCACAAATGCAATGCTAAAGAATTTAAGTGAACTCCCTCTCTACCTCTTTGTTTGCTTAATACTCACTGGAATCATACCTACTTCTGGCACAGAGATTATTTTTTTTTATATGTGTTCATTGCAGTGTTTTCTCTGATGTCCTGGTGGGTTCTGTGCACCTGAGGACAGCAATAAGCTACAGGAACTAACTACTGGCCTAATTCTTACAGCACTGCACTGCTTCTAGGCTTGGTGTATGGATTTATTTTACGCAACTCAAATATGAGCACTGTCACCCATTTTTCCTTTAAATATGGTTTGTTTGTTTTTTTCACCTGCACTGCCATGTGAGATTAATACAGTAGTCAGAAGGTAACTGCAGCATTGATGAAGAGCTGTGGGCCTTGACAGTCAATAGGACAATATTAACATCATATGCATGTCTGTAAGTACAGCCCATGCTATTTCTCATAACCTAAGTAATAAAAGAAATAATCCTTCAAAGAGCAAGTGAAAAGGTATCTTCTATTGGGATTTTAGAACTGAACATGCCAAATTTTTTTTTTGCATAATCCATGGCATACTGGTAGCTCCAGGTAACTTAGGCATGAGACCCTCACTGTTTTATCACTGCTCTCAAAGTTACTTGTCAACACAAAAAAACCAAAAGCCAGTTAGGATATTTTTGGCTTTCTAATTGGGACCATAGGATTCAAGCATTATTTTCTGACACTGGCTTAACAAGGCTTTGGGATCACGTGCAATAACAAGCTTGCTTCTCATTCAGAGCAGCTGATATCCCACAATGGTCAATGCCAGCCTATCCTGACCCCACCATTAGAAGAAACCATGCAATTCCCCTTACTGCCAACAGTGTCAACAGGAGCTCAGTGCTCTGCAATTCCATAGATTCAAATCCAGTATACATGTTTTCTTACAGGACTGTAATGGTTGCCAAGAAGATTAAATACTCCATCATATCAAAGAAAATGAATGTTTAAGGAAGGGACAGAACAGGAAACAGTAACATCTATATGAGTCTGTGTAATCTCTCTTACAGGACCTTCTGCGTAGGGACATCTTGTATTATAAGAGTCGGATCAACATGGATGATATGGAAATATTGGATATAGACGATGGGAAGGACAAGGACTTCAATATCAGCGTGAAAAATGCATTTAAATTGCACTGCCGAGACACTGAGGAAGTCCACTTATTTTGTGCAAAAAAGCCTGAGCAGAAACAGCGCTGGCTGAAGGCATTTGAGAATGAAAGGAGACAGGTTCAGCTTGACCAGGAGACAGGTATGGAAAGAATGATGCTGTGAGGCATAAGGTTTTTTGCTTTATTGTGTTGTTTTGGGTTTTATTCCCCCCTTCTTTTTTTAACCACCAGTCACTGCATAGGAGTGAAAGGGGGAAGCCAATCCATGCTTCAGTCCAGCCCTGGGCTGCTGAATTGCATATTCTGAATTAATCTGTGCAATTGAAAAAAAAAAACCAAACAAACCACCCTGAGCCAACACTGCAGTATGTCCTCAGGAAGGCTGATGTGTCTTTAATGAGTTCAGACAGGGCTGATAAACTAGTCAATACATTACACATACAGCTTCCGTTATTTTGCAGTACAGTGTGAGTGCCCAGTTTGGCTGTATCTATACAAAACACGTTCAGTCAAGGGTTTTCATTGCGAGAGAGGGTTTTCATTGTTCTGTCCAAATCCTGCTTAAGTCAAGTCAGACACATGATCTAATGAGATTTGAACCACAACTGGTCTGGAGCAAAGTGTGGGGGAAAGGGCAGGCAGTAAACCTTGTATGACAGGTAGGAAGGAGTTGTGCAGCACAGGCTGGGGGAAGCGGTATGTGCCCCTTGCAGCTTTGGGAGTAATTTCAGCTTGTGACCCCTTACCTCAGGCATTTTCCTACCCCTCTATTTCCCTTACTGTCCATGCCAGTGCCTTCCCATGACATACAAAATGACAACCTGCTGCTGACAAACTGTTTTATCTTCAAGGTTTTTCAATCACAGAGGTGCAGAAAAAGCAGGCGATGCTGAATGCCAGCAAGCAGCACCATACTGGGAAGCCTAAGGGTGAGTTGCACCTGCACCTATAAATGCTGCTAGAACTAGGCGGGGGGGTTTCTACACTTACTATGTAGGAATAGTTTCAATGAAGTGGCATTAACAAACTCTTGAGAAGACCAAATGGTGAGCTGTCATGTGACAATCTGCAGTATAGTTCCTGGCAGATTCAGGCCACTGGAGTCAGGAAACTATTCCTAACTACAGGAGAGCTGCTTTGCACCCAATTGCTGAGCACTGTGCCAGAAACCACAACTACACACAAGCAGGCAGCTTCTACTCAAAGGCTAGTTCACAGCCTTGCCCTGGAGCCAGGTTCTCCAAGCAGTAGGGCCTTCCCTTTATGAAAAGACAAGATTAGATTAAGTTTTGTGGTAATCCTTGTGATGCAAAGATGGTCATAAAGGTCCCTGCAGTGTGTGTGGGGGTCTACGCCTGCCTGGGCAGTTGTGCCTGTGGAAGATACTTTGAAACCTGTGATTTTTGGCAGAATAGTGTGGGTAGGTACCATGCTCAGCGACAGAGCTGTTTCTTAAAACCTTAAGAGACAAGGAAGATTTAGCAGCAGCCAGGGGAATGTGAACTCAAGCAACAGAAAGGAAGGTTCCTGTGCCTGTGGCACTCTCAGCTGAAGATTCTTGCTATCCCATTTTGTGATGCCACCACCCCTCTTCATAGTCAGAGGAAGGGATGTCACTTGCTTTCCTCTGGACCTGCAGAGAGGCAACCACTTGCTCACACTTCTGGAACTCCCACAGCGCCAACTCTGATCCTAAAAAGCAGTGCTGAAACTGAGGGTAATACTAAGACAAACCCAATTTACCCCCTTGCAGCTTTAACAGGGACTGGGCAAGGGAGCTGCTCTCAACTAACATGCTTCCCCATCTCCTTCTCATCACAGCTGTCACCAGGCCATACTATGACTTTCTGATGCGTCAGAAGCATCCCACCCTGCCTACTACGCTCCCTCAGCAGCAGGTCTTCATGCTGGCAGAGCCCAAGCGCAAGCCCTCGAACTTCTGGCAGAACATCAGCAGGCTGACGCCTTTCCGGAAATAAGGGCAGCCCCATGTTTGTGCCTGAACCCCTTCTGAGAAAGCACTTTATCTGTCAGTCCTGGGAGGTGGAGCCCAGGTTCTTCCAATCCTTTGTTTACAGAGGATGGCACATGTGCTCCTGCCTTCCCTATTTATTTCACAGACTGACTGACCGCATTGCTTCTGAGGTGAGACACTGTGTGTGTGTGTGCTTGCACACACATGTGCATTTGTGCCAGTCCCATGGAACCAGCCTTGCACAGCACCCCAGAGGCAAACTTCCAGAAAGAGATCACAAGAGGGAACCCAACATGTTTCATCTGAAAAGATTTTGCATGTCAGCTGTACTTTGACTCTCTCCTTCCCGCTGTGACCACTACTGCTACCTGGCAGCTGTCAGGGGATAGCAGCTGATCCACCTGCCAGCTCCGTGGCTGCTGACATGCTCAGAACAGTGCAGTCACTGACATGATACATTTTCCAGGGGGAGTTTTTGTAACCCCTTCTGCTCTCTGCCCACCCCACGCCCCACGTTGCTCAAAGACATGATCCTCCTACACCCGTCTAACTAATTCAGTTAGCCTTTGCAGGCACTCAGACAACAGTGAGTATTGCACTGTGACTTTTTTTCTTTCCTTTAGTTCAACACCACTGAAGAACTATATAGTACGTTAAACTGTGCCAATCAACCTGCAGCATGAGTAAAGTTAAAAAACAAACAAAAAAAAGCTCTCTAGTGGGTTTGAGTTACTTAAGTTAGTGAAAAATGTGCCTAATTAATACCGTACTTAACTCCTTAGATTCTCGTCTCTCCATCATTCTGCCATATTTCCTGGCCAATGAAAATGCTCATTGTTTGTAATGTGTTTATTTATGGTAAAAAATCAGAACTGTGTATTTTGTAAGTCTGTAATTGTTCTTGTCAGATGTTGTTAACTTGATGCCTGTTTTGTCTGTTTTATGATTTTTCTTTTTTTTTTAAGAAAGGTCAATATTTGCAAACCTAGCTCCCAGAAGTCAGAGTCTAGAGTTCAACTCTGAAAGCCTAAAACCGTGGTTGTTATGCAAATTCCCACAGACTCTCAATTCAAGGGGTATTACTACAGGTTTTTGACACCTTTAATAAAAAAATTAAAAATAAAAAAAAAAAAAAGAAAGCCACTTTAATAAGGCCTAAATTTGGCATTAAGAGCCTCACTTTAAGTACCCAAGTTTTAAACTGTGGCCAAAAAGAATTAATTAAAACTTTGGTTAGCAAAACCGAAAGATTTGCCTTACCATAGCAGCGTTAGAAGCCATACTGACTGAATTCCCTAGCTTAGGGGATCCCGTGACAGCGGAAGGAAGGCACTCACGCATTCCAACACCCTGCGAGTGGAGGGAGCACTAACTGTCTGCAGAGCTCAGAGTCCGGTGTTTGTTGATGCTGTAGCTGACCAAAGGCTGGTCATCCAGGGATATCTGAATTCAGTAGCATGTACAAAGTCATTCTTGCACTATATCTCCCCCCACCCCCCCCAACCAGGGGCAACATTTAATTTCATAAAGAAACTTATAAAAGTGACTCTCAGCCTGTGTTTGTCTCCAACATGTCTATCTTTGTGAACTTGTTTCTCTTCAAAGCCACTGCAGAGATTCTGCTCTTGCAGCTTAGTAAGTGACAGGCTCATCACTAGAAGCCACACTAGAAAGTTACCCTCAACAAAGCCATCCTTCAGATGGAAGACTAGTGCAGCACAGACGCTAGTGGAGGTGTGCTGGTCACTTAGAACACAGATCAAGGCTAGCAAGTCACCAGCTCCCACCTCCCAGCTAGTTACTTACATGGAAAGCACACCTAGGAAACATCAAAAAAGCCTTCAGGGGATGCTCAAGTCCACTTAGAGCACTATGGAATTAGAGCAACAGCAACCACCAAGAACTAAGAAAGATACTTGATAGAAGGCTCAGTTGCTCCTCCTAGGATCTGCCCACCTGCACAAACTGCACCCTGCTCCCCTGCCTTTCTTCCTGGGAAAATGCTACAGGGAGTGGTGTCATAACCCAAACACACACACCCCCTCCCCCCCAATTTCCTTCATGCAAAAGCACAAGAGGTATCTGTCCATGGAAGGTTTCAGCTCCCCCCCCAGTCACCTCCCAGCAATAGCGGAAAGTGAGGCTTACTGCAGAACTGTGAGATGCTGACTGCCTCACAGTGACCTGACCCAGCACACGCAGTTACAACGCTGGCATTTGTCAAAAAACAAACACCCTCCCCCCGCCCCAACCCAAACCCTCTAATGGCATGCAGCAGTTGGGAAAACAAGCCAGTGGGACATTGCAGAAACAGCCTTTAAACACTGCACAAACAGGTATGGTTCACTAAAACTGGGAGGGGAGAAAAACAACCAACCACCACCAAAAAAATTAATAATCAGCCCTCATCTGTGCATTACAGCTGCATTACCAGCCTTACAGTGCCCAGCCTTGCCCATCCTTTAAAAAAAAAACAACAAAAAAAAACCCACAACAAAAACTCCCCCCAAAAAAAAAACAAAACACAAAACAAACAAACCAACACCTCACCAAAACACCCCCCCCCCAAAAAACCACCCACAACCCACAAAAATCAAACACACCCCCCCCCCCCCCCCAAAACATAAAGAAGCCATTAACACAGTCCACTAAATTTGTGCCAGGTACCAAAATTAAGTAAGTGAACACCTCCTGACCCATGCTAGGTTATTTGGTTTGGACATTTGCCCCCTCCTCATGCACAGCGCCCCCCCCCCCCAGCTCAACACTACTATGAGCTGCCTGTACCCAGCACAGCTAAAACCCCCGGGCTGCAGAGACACAGTCTCAGGTGCTCTACCCAAGACAGCAAATGGTGCTCCTGAAGCCTGTTCCCACTTCTACTCCAACAAATCACATAATGCCCTTTTACAACAAATGTTTATTTGCCCCAACAAGATTATGCATCTGCGCACATACACACACGTGCTTGCCTGTCAAGGGACCAACCCAGTGCTTCCTGCCAAACTCTAAGGCATAAGCTTAAGCCCAAGAAGTGCTGCTGTACTCACCCTGAGCAACGCTCCAGTGGGATGTCACAATATCCATAAGGCTGCATTGCCACAGCCTGAATAGGGTCAGACAGTTGCAGCCAGCACCCCTCACTAACAGAAGGTAATTGTTGTTTTCGTGTTTACCTCAGTGTCTGCACCCTCCTTTCCTTAGCCATGGCTTGTTTGTTTTGATTGGCCAGGAAGAAACATCTGTTGGCACTGACATGATCACTTTTTCTGAGCTTATCAGCTTTGCAGCAAGTGGGGAGGGAATGCTGGATTGGACCAGTGAACCTAAGGCTGGAAGGGACAATTCCCTGTGTCCATGTCCCTGTTCCCCCCCCGCCCCATGCACACCCCCTCAAAGCAAGAGCAGCTGTGAAGCTGCATGATGCTGCTCATGGTCTTGTCCAGTTGCTATCTTGTGTGTGTTCCTGGAGATTTCCCCCCTCCCCCCAAAAAAAAAAAACCCCAAACCTCTTTGGCTCCCCATTCAATAATACCTCACTGTCCCCATTAGGGAGAGGGAAAAAAAAAAAAACACCACACACACACTTACATCTATTCAAAGTTTCCCTTGCTGCAGCTTCTGCTCTGTTTTAAATTTGTATGTTGCTTTATACACTCCTCAGCTTTACATCTACATTGAAGTCACTCCAGACCAACTCCTGACCTATTCTACTGAATGAAATGAGGTGACAGTGGTACAGTACCCTACAGTGCTTTGGAGGGCAATTAAAAAACCCCCACCCACCACCCCTGCCCCCCTCCTGGTAAAACACACATGAGAATTGGCTACTCTTAATTACCTGTGTACCAATACTCTGAACAGTAAATATGCATCAAGTTGTTTAAATCAGATTATTTACCATCTCTTCCAGAACTTACTCTGTATCTGACCAGTGCACACAAGTGAGAGAAACTTTTTATAGAAAGCTAAGTGCCAAACCAGACTTGTCTGGCCAAACAGTACACCAGTCAATGAAAAGAAGTTATTTATTTCTGGTGGAAATACATTCTTTACTTGACTGCCTATCGGTACTCTTCCTAACAAGTGTCTTCAGGTGGGATTCTAGTCTTGCAAGAACCATCTGGAGCTAGGATCCGATCCCCTATGCAAGACTGAAATCAGGTACAAAAGCTGATCACACTGACAGAGATGGAACCCTTGTAACACAGCAGGTGGAGTTACAGCAGTGACAGTGATAAACAGGTAAGAATCAAACTCGCCCTGCTCAACATACCTACCCACACCCTGGCATGCAACCAGACCACTTCGTACATCTGAAGATAAGTTCATCAAGAAATGCCATCCTTTACTTCCTGATTCTCTAACCACAAAACCTATTATTTCCTGAATAAACTGTGTATCAGATCATGTGTAACCTTCATTGGTTTTAAACGATTAGACACTCAAAAGTTATAGCCTAGGTCACTGATTAAATGGTAAAATGTACATGTGTTAGACAATGGTAACAGACTAACCAACACTGAAATTTCCTCCTCTTCACTCTGGCCCCTGGATTTTGAATGGATTTACTCACATTATACTGTCAATTAAAATTATCAGGGAGAATGCATGTGTAGGACAGAAAGCGCTTGCATACACATTACCCAGATTCACAAGGTCATCATCTAAACTTTTAATAAAGGGGTTTTCTGGCATATGACAAACAGGTCAAGTACAGCTTCTATCAAGCTTTCTGAGCTGAATGGACAACACAATCTTACCAGATTCACAAGAAGAGTCCATTTGAGGCAAGAATAAGCAGAGCTGTGAGAATTCAGCACCTACTCCTCCTCCTCTGGAAATGAACCTTCCACCTGGCCAGAAATGCAGGTTTTCATGCAAAATAAACTGATGCTTCTGACATGAGTGAGACCATCTGAACAGCACCAACCATTCTGGATTTCAGGGTAGAACCTACCTACCTACTAACAGAAAGACTTCTGCACTGAGTTACACAAAGAGGACAAGAAGATTTGATCCTGGGTGGTTTGGTTTTGTTTGTTGGGGGTTTTGGTTGTATCTGTTCCTCCCCTTCTGTACCTATTCATTTAGGATGCTTCTCTTGGGAAAAACAGCCATGTTTCTTAATGAGTAAAATCTGCCCTGACTTGGGCTAGTAAGACACAGACTTATGTAAAGCTGGTGAACCAATCAGAAGAATGATTTGCTGAAGCTACAAGTAAAATGAAGAGAACCAGTGGCTGCTAACAATCTAGTTTCTGCTCTGACAAAAAAAAAATAATCTTTGAACTATTAGTTTGGAATAACTAAGTCAGAAAAGGTGGGTATATACACTAGGAAAAATGCCTATGCTTCAAGTTTTGATAGCATCAAAAGCAGCACAAACCGTCCTTGTACTAAATCAAAATAACAAATAGAACAATTCCATTGAGCAGCCTGTAAGATCTTCTCTGTTTTGTCTGTTACCTGACAGAAGACCAGTGGGGTGTAGGGTGGGGGAGTCCTGTTTCTGTCTGGCCTAGTCCATCACCTCGCTGCTATACCCTGCGGGTCATTCCAGCTGCCCAGGGCACTGCTCTGCAAAACCGGCACTTCGGTCTGTCATCCTGAAGCCCGCAACGCGCAGGCCACCTGCAGCTGGGTGTCCAAACAGCTTCCTGAAAACATCAAAGCCAGGCCTCCCTGTCACTGATCGGGACAACTGAAAATTGAGGCATCTATGAATAAGACTCCAAGAGAATCTCAGCTTCAGACTGAAAAACGCCTCATTTCTTGGGATGCCAGAATGACAGAAATTAGCTTTTCTTAATAAAAAGGCCTTTCACCTTTTGCAATATATGTCAAAATATTGGGCCGTGTGCTCCTCTACATTTACTGCACTGGAAGCAGACCTTCATGTAACAACAGAATTAAATACATCAATCTTGCCACTGATTTTTAAATATCAGTCTTTTGAACAAGTATTGTACCACTAGATACACAGACTGCTTAAGAACTTTGTCAGCATTTGTGAGGTGGTAGAGCTTCCAGCAAGTGCTAATTTCTTATTTTAATGTTATTACTTCAACTGTTTTCAAGTCTCATGTCAACTTTTGCTGTGTACCTGCTAGCGAGGGTTATGACACTGCCATACCTGTTTGGACAGCACATACGGTAGTACAGTAATTCCTAAAGCTTGAAGAATGGAGCTGCTCACACTTCATTCAACTGCTGGAGCCTCAGCCTGTACCTGCTGCTACTCAAGTTTTCTTCTAGAGCTAGCAGGACTTGCCACTGCTATTGACAAGTAGCCGTTATCACGTCACTACGACCCTAAGGTCTCAACTCTGATACCCAGTACAAGGTCCCTGTCCCCAGAGCTCCCAGCCTAAGCGAAGCTGTAGGATCAGCTCTTCAGGTAAGTAATGGGTTAAAGAGCTTTGGTAATGCACAGAAATTAATTGGAAAAAATGTTTTCAGATTATTTTAACCCACTGAAGGTGCAGTGTCATTCTTTAGTTTGGTAGTGCAGGGGAGGGAATCAGTCTTCGAAGCAGCAGAGACAAATCAACGCAACTCATTCCAGAGCTAAAGCTAGTGCAAGAAGACAGTCACAAATCTGACATGGCAGAGGCTAGAATGCGCCCCTGTGTTTTTCTGTGGAGTGCTACACAGATCAGAGTGGGGTATCAGGGGACGGCCTACTGCCAGCTCAAGAACAGCAGCAACCTGCATTTCACTTGCCTTGCTGTTCACAGCCACACAGCTTCAGGCTCAGGAGAGGCCAAGGGGTGCTCCAATCACAACCTGCCCTGCCTTGGGATTAACACCTCGCACCATACTTTATTTCTCATGTCTCCCACGTTTCCTTAACAAGCTACATTTACTAAAATCCCATGTCTTTGGCAGTCTTAGTGGTTTTCAGAGAAATACAGGCTGCTTGTTCTTTTTCCATAACACTCCTGTCATTTTCCTCCCTGCAACTACACCACTCTTCTCTGCACGTCGTGAGCTTTTCTTTTGCACAACTTTGCTACCAAAGCAGCAACCTGTTTTACAGCCTGTGCAAATGAAATATCTGTGATACTTAACCCAGCCTTGTATACCTTTGTGTGTGACTATTTACATATACATTTGTCAGATGGGAAATAAACAAGTTATCAACTTTACTCTTGTCTAATGCTGTAATCCTCCCGTAAAACATTGACTACTGAGTGTACAAAACAAGCCTCTACATCTGCCATAATCAAATGGAGATATGTAACAGTTATTCTGCTTAAGAGTTCCTTCTATCTTTCCATATGTGCTTCTTCACCCTTTTCTTAGAGGTAGCAGCCTGCCTAATTTATAGATTTTTTTAAAAAATTTAACCTCCAACAACCTGAAACAATACACTGGCTATCTAAATCACACATCAAGAAAAACCTTACCCCAGCTTCAGTCATGTTAGCATTGAAAGAGGGTACAGCATTTGATATCAACCATGAAGCTCATGCAATCACAGTTCTTACAGTCAGGCTGGTAAAAGCAAAACTATGGAAAGGTGTGTTCCCCTCCCTCCTTCTGAAGCATCCATTTGTCCACGTATTTTACCGTTCTTGCCTATAAAAGAACAAGCTATTGTAAACCACTACAAAATACATTAATATAGCCCAAAAATTAAGGCCCAGCTGCACTAATTTAAGCTGACAGTTGGGCTGCTCGGTGCCAAGTTTGTGTTTGAAGTGTCTTTTAGCCCACCAAGGTCTATAGCTATAGGCTACTTGTACTTGTGAGGCTCAGTCTTCCCTGTAGGCCTGCTACTCTCTCCATAATAGACAACACAACCTCCTGCAGCTACCAGAGACCTCTTACTGCTGTGCAATTTTAAAAAAAATTTGTTTTAAAGTACTCACACAGACCCCATTCTATTCTGGATGATTAAGACAGGACAGCTAATAGCCTGAGGGATTTTGAAATAAGATCCAGGACAGCGTTTAGCCTCCCACACAGGTCAGACATTTTAACCGTGTACTGCCGCAACACCATCTACTCCAGCACTATGACTGATATTTCCTACAAAGGAAAATTCCCAGCTAAATACTAATCAGTACATCACTCCTGGTTCCTGGGGAGCTCACCAACAAAACTATTTGTTGCCTTTGTCTACAGCGAGCCACAGAGTTTAGAATCTAGAGCAAGATATTAGAAAAAACAAACTTTCTTTTCATCCACAATTAGTTACAAGAAGACTTGAACCTCAAAACTTCTTGCCTTATTTCCAACAATCACTAACCGAATGGTTACTTTTCTGGAAGGGGCTCTGGTTGTTATCAAGCATTCAAAGCTGCCTCTAGAGTGGAGTTCTTATCAATACATCTAACCTTCACAGCAAAGAGCTAACAGCCGCTCATCAGCAATATGTGGGAGAGTAATATGCATCACAATGTCCTTGCAAAATGAATCAGAAGAGGGGAGAAAAATCAAACCATTATTGACCCACCATTTTGGTAGTTCCATAGATACATTTAAGACAAGAAAGAAACCCCCATATACAGACTTAAAAGTTCAGTACCACGTTGTTATGAGCGTTAGATACAGTACAGAGTAATTCTTCACAACAACAGACCACCACAAGAACAGCTACACCAGAATCCCTCCCATGCAAGAATGATCAGCATCATTCTGAAGAACAGTATTTCCCCTTTGTATCCTCCCAGATTCCAGCAACCCACTGGTTCAGGATTATGAATTTTCAACAGGTCCAGTGATCTGCAAAAAGACCCCCAAACCTACCTCCCTGTAAAGTAAGTGATCCCAGGGTAACTGACCAGCAATTAGCTTGAGGTAAAATTCACTGAAAAAAATATCTGTCCATGGAATACCTAGTGCTTGGCTACTATTTTAACAGCTCAACTACTTGACTGAACAACAACAAAAATTAACACCCAAAACACAACACCTGTGGCAATAATCTCAAGAACCAAATGCTATTTCTGCAGATTGATGCAATTACTGAAATTATACCTTCCTCTTCCACATGTGTTGCTTTTCACAGGAACGTTACCAGGTAAGTTATTGTTATTTTTGAAGACCTACAATAAATGAAAATAGCCGGTTAGTTCAAGCAGTGTAATTCTGCCCCCCCCACCCCCAATACCTACTTCCATTTTAACATCAGTGTCATTTACAGCCACCCACACACTAAAGAAATAGGATAATCACCCACACCTCACACCTACTTAATTCTTTTCCTTCTGGGGAACACTCAAGACACTGATTTGTAACAGCTTTCTGCTCAAGGCCTGTCACCTCTGAAACAGCATTGATTCGGTATCAAGTAAACGCTAAAGCATTGTGAAATTTTACATCTGTTCCATTTTCCTTGTTTTAAGCTATAAAATCAAGTAATAAAACCCACAAAGCCCAGGAAATGCCTTGAAAGGGAACGAGGCAAGGTTGCACTATCTTTACCATACTCACAGGCAGGGCAGCTTAGAGCAGCTTATTCCCAATGGGAAGCCTTTACTAATTCTGTTTGGTTAGCCATTAAGAAACCAATTTAAATGTTTTGCTTTGCCTTCCATCAGTCACCAGGTTTCCTTAGCTTAAAGGAGTTTAAACATACCATACTGCTATCCAGCCACAGAATCTTTTCTACAAGTATATCACCAAAGACAGTAGGAAAAAACCACAATAAGCAACACAAGTCAATCTTTATTGAAAACTGAAGTATTAATACATAACAATTCTTGTTACAATAAACGTGCTTTTAAGAATTTAAATCTGAGCTCATCTACTCATTGAATTGCATAAAAAATAAAAAAGTATGAATTTTCACAATTGAACTGGCTCAGAATGGAATCTCCACTCTTTGTGTTGATGTGATAGTTCAATGCAGGAGTAAGTGATGCCTTAAAACTTATTCTGGAAGACAACATTGACCTAAACTTAAAAAAAGTACCAATACAACTGTTCGTAAGACAGTTTTAAAAAAAGTCATAAAAAGGAAACCTGTGTCTATTTCATAACAAACATGGAGAACTATTACTGGGGCCTCTTGTACTTCCATTGCATGCACCCACTTTTTCAAATCTTAGACAGGAGGGCAGCCAATAATAGCATTACAATAAAAAAAAAATCCACTAACAAATCCATTCTACTTAAAACAAGTCTGTACAGCAGCCAGCTAAGAAAGCTTTCCCAGTTTGCCTGCTAAGTGCCCAAAAGTCACAACAGTTTAGAAAAGTCATGTTTACTTTCTTGATGTTGAAACTTCAGAGCCCATAAATTGTTTAGAATATTTTTTTAATCACAAATGGACCCTTACTACCTGTGGAATTCAGATGTTTCAGTGTTATAGTCAACCCACACAAGACAAGGTTTCCTTGTCCCCAGATAAGCACTGTTCCTCTTCCCTCTCTTCGGTCTACAACACGCACCTTATTTTTCTCTCAACACCCCCCAAACAGAGGTGTACACAGCCTGCTGAAGGCGTCCTCACTACTTCAGAGGAGATCTCAGAATGAACTCGATTCTTGGCGAGGCTTTATGCACAACACTATCCTAACTTTGCTGCGGTTGTTCTTGTTAATTGGCATTCTACCTCATTAAATCTGAAGGTCTCTGCAGGAAGCTTAGAGTTGATAAAATACAGGATTAGAAAGCTGACACTTGTTAGTAAGAACAATCTAAATGAGCTTAAATCTGTGTCTTTTGAAGAGATGTTCACAGTGTGACACAGGACTGACGGATTGCTTGTGATCCGCAGCGCACACCAAGGTCGGCCAGTGACACCTGCTGGAGAAGGCTGGACAGGGATCCTGCCTGTTCCCTACCCGCTACCGCACAAACCACATCCTGTGCAACTGCGAGTTACCACGCAACAACCACAGCATCCGTCCTCTTCCCCACAAGTTCCAGCGGAAGCACGGCTATTGTTCATGTTCCTAAGATGGAAGGTTTCACACACATGGTATTTACTACTCTCTGGTATGAGTTTAGGCCTAGAGTTAAGTAGTGATATTGGATCACTGTGCTCACCTATTCAAGGAAAAGTATGTTCTAAACCCAAATGAATGTGTATAATACTGTGCTTAAGCACCGGGGAGTGATTCCAAGTCAATTCTGACCATCTCTTGCTCAGACACCTTGGCCTTACTACCCAAGTAGCAGTGAAGCCAGAATGCTCCACGAGGAGTAGTCAACATTGAGTACCCTGGTAAACAACTCTGTACCATGAACTATTCTCAGACAACACTAAGACATGGTGGTACTTACATGGTGGTGGTGTTTTGTGTTGGTTTTTTTCACTGGATGAAGCAATACAAGGAAGGACTTCAACTACAATAAATGATTTTTTTTTTTTCATCTACCACTGCATCTAACCATTTAACTTGCATAGTACACTCAAAAAGAAGCTTTCTTGAACAGCATTCCTGCACGTCTCCTGGAAACTTCAAACAGGAGATGGTTACAACAAGCATAAGCAAGATCTAGTAGTAGGTTCTCTGGTTTCCTTCCTAGTGTTTCATTAATAACCACCACACTACTGACTAAGGCTACACGTTTTTGGTGCCAATTATTAGCCATTTTTCTTTTGCTGCTGCTACATTTAAAAGACACTTTCATCAGTTGACATAGGGAATACCTCAGTTTTTTAAAAATACTTTATCTAAACTCAACACTTGAAATTTGAATTTTAAAAAAAAAAAATCATCTTTCTTGGACTTCTCTTTGTTATTGCTGCAACAGTTATTTTCAGTTCCAGGTTTAAAGTAGTACTTTTTTTAATCATATAAAGCTGCCATAAAAGTTTTTTGTTTGGTTGGTTTTTTTGTTGGTTTTTTTTTTTTTTTAAAGAGAAGCTTGATCTGAAATGTCTCTACCACACTAGCGCTTTTCATTTGCTGAGGAGCTCTAGTGCAAACACATACTGCGTATTTATTTATAAAGGAATTCTAAATAGGGAATGTTATATAAAAAGCAGGAGAGAATGTTTCATAAGACCCTCACTGTGTAAACGCCTATTTAATGATGTACAGTTTCCCCCACCGCAGTTTTATATCCATGCTTTCTACTATTTGCAACAAAATACCATTAAGATAGTTATATATACACATATTCCCCCCGTCCCCCTGCGCTGTGCTTTTGGTTACTTTCCATATCAACTACTGGAGACATGCTCCACCCTCCCAGTAGATTATAATTGATCAAAACTGGAAGGTGTAGTACCTTTTAAAAAAGGTACAGTTTCCCCCTCGTGGATGAATCCCATAATGCAACTTAGAAAAAAAGTGCTCAAGTAAGTGAGACTGCCTAAATGTTCTGCAATATTTTACAGAGACCAATTCCAAGATGACATTTAGGAATCTGAAGTTAGAGCAAATATATAGGAAGTTATATTCATTCCTTAACTATTCATCTATTGCAGCATTCATGAAAAGTTCTCTCCTATGATTTTCAAAGCTTTAGTTTATTGGGTAGTAAGACGGGAGACAGCAAAGCTTTGAGCTTGTTTTTTATAGCTTCTCCCCAATATAGCACTGTTTCATACCTCAGCTCTGTTAAAATCATGCTAAGACAACAAAATGTCCCTCTCTAGTAGCTAAAATGGAGAAATGGCCTGTATTAATGTTCACTGTACTCTCTGGCACACCTGACTAATCAAAGCTGCAAATCTACTACACAAATGGAATTCTTAAACAGACTTGAACAAAGCAGTACAGATTCAAATCAATTTTTCTGGGGTAATTTTCTGCTCCATATAAAAACATATGGAAATCCCTAAGCTGCAGTAAGTGCTCATGAGTAAGGTTTAAAGTACTTATTCCAACAACATAGGTATATCCAAAGCATTAGAAATAAGGGGGCCATCCACTGACAGTGATTCATGCAAAATAAGCCTAAACTTTATTTTTAAAATTAAAAAAAAAAAAAAGGGGAAGTACAAAATATGGAGAGTGCTTACTGTAAAAAATAAAGTTACTGAAGGCTCCAACCACCAACGAGTTATGAAGGTACATAAGCCTCCCACCAGGACAGAGTACTGGAATGGCAGCATTCGATCAGCACTGATGCTATCCTGAAGTAGCTGCCGAATCTGTATAGGAGCAGAACACCCCAAAACAAAGCGTAACTAGATACACAACTGAAATTTACTTCTGAATGGAAGTTAACCTACAAGAACAATACAGCCTGATATACCTTGGTGTAAACGCTTAAAAGGGAACAACATTTTATAACCATTTACTGCATAATTTATTGCAGGCAGAATGTATCAAAAAAAAAAAGAAAATTGCATCTTTCTGGAATCGTAAGTCAAGCAGGTTTAAGAAAAACCTTGATTTTATGTGCAATATTCAAATTTAAAAATTTAAAATCTCCCCCATAACAATTTTGGTATACAAATGGGTTCTAAGGCTAGCCCTTTATCCCCACAGCATTTGCTTTGAGGTACTTTTTTAAAATTGAAGTTGCAAGAAAGAATATCAGAAATCACTCATTGCAATGAAATGCTAATCTGCAGTCAGTCTTACTTTACGTGCTTCCAAGTGCAATTTAGGAAGTAAAAAAAACCCCAAAACCTAAGAAAACACATCGAAATGCTGTAACCAACAAATGGCTCCTACTTCAATTACAAATATTTTCAGGAGAAAAAAAAACAAAACAAAAAACAACAGCTATTTGAAACCTCTATATTCTGGCAGCCCTACTACAGCATCTCCATAGTCCATACTGCAAGTAGCTAATAAAGAAATTGTGTTAAAATTATTTGTTCCCCTTTAACATACTCATCAGGCACACAAGCTTTCCTCAGAGTAATATGCAGCTGAACTCCTCCTGTTCGTTGTACAAAGCCCTAACATTTCTTAAGTTTCAGGAAAGCAAGCTGGATCAACTGCACATACGTTTTCAACTGACTACAACATTCTTTAGGAAAAACAGCACGAATTTCCTGAACTGAGAACTAAAACAAAGTGTTTCTCTATCAGTCTGTGTGGCAGTCTCACTTTGACACATCTTGCATCATATGGAAGATTAGTACTGGATATGTATCTCCCCAGGACATGCAGTTCATTACGCAGGTGATGTCACCTCCTACTATTCCTAAGAGCCAGTTTTGCCTCAAGGAAGTTTGCATTATTTACTGGCACACACGGCATTACCTTTGTCATTTCATTCTGATCCTTAAGAACATCTGTGTAACACTGAATCCGTATAATGAAAATGAAAAGGTATGAAGTAAACTAATTGTGTGTGGGATTTCTACAGCTTGTCTGACTCATTTTCCAGTCACTCCAATTTAGTAGTTGAATTGGAAAAGAACACATCACTTAAATAAAAGTATGCCCCTTTTAAACTGGCAACTCCATCAACCTGAAAAAGGCTGAAGCACTTATCTAATGTATATTATGGTATTCTATAAAGAAACTCACTTTCATGATTCTACCTTTTAAGACCCTGCATACATTACAACAGTGCATTAGTGATACAAGTTGTAAAATACTTTTCGGTTCCTTTGGATTTGCATATGATGGTTTTTGCATCAGTCACTGCAGGTAGATTGAGCAAGCTTTGTTTTTGTGTTTTAACATGCATTCAACTAGATATGGATCAGAATAAATTTATACTCCCTTTTTATCATTATAATTAGCTAAAAAATTGCAAGACAGTCCACAAAACAGGATTTGCTTTAAGACTAACTGCTGGAGTTCCAAGATGTAAGATATGCAGCACTGGAAAATCTTCAGTGATCAGGAATTAGTAGTGTTTAGCCAAGTGTTGAAAGCATTCAGAAGAAAAGTCCTGGTAGGAGGCATGAGGGCTTCAGCACCAACTTTTAAACCTCAATTTCTTGATTGCATATCTCCCATCTTCAAACCTACGTTAGAGGGGGAGAAAAAGTAGGAAATATTCTCAATTACATGAAATACTGTTTGAGTGTGGCAGAACATTCTACTGTTGCATGCACTACATTGATATGCACATGCAACAGATGTTAAGCATTATATAATGCTATCCTAGCACTTATCCAGTCAACTGAAGTCTACAGGTTTCTGGGTTAAGAATTCCCTACATTGATTTTCTCCTGTCATGTCCATTCCACCTTTCTGTCACCACTAGTGGTTTTGTCTTAAGTAGAAGATGCAATATTAAATGGTATTTTATGCCAAATTTAATTATCAGCAGTCATGAATTTAGTCAAAGCAAAACTCTCATTTTTTCCTACTCATGTAATATGATACTCTTGGATGAAATATGTGAAACACTTCAGATCTGCAGACTGATATGTAGCATCAGAGCAAAATGAGAAATGGCTGTTGCATTATTAACTCAAGGGGAATACAGTCACCTGTAATCACAGAACTCTAGCCTCCTAACTGCTGAAACAGAAATCCAGAGAAAGTTAAAACAAAGTTAACCTTTACATAAACTAAATGGACTAAAAGTGAAAATTTCTAGTTCAGTTGGTCTGACAAGTCCTTATTTGAATGAAGCTGTTCTCAATTTATGCCAAAAAAACAGAAACAGAAGTGAGGATCCCAAAAACATTAGGCTTTGTGTCAGTGTGACACGCATTACGCCTCCAAAATCCATCCCACCTTACAGCAGATTTCAAAGTTAAACCCCTTTTCTTGAAACCTATGATCTAAATCTTGGTCCACAATAGAAACAATTTTTCCATGCTGACCACAAGAAGTATGAACTGAGACTTACCTCAAAAGCAGTAAATATATGAAATTAAGTCAAGGTTGTGTATTTGCTTTAGCAGCTTGTGAGAATGATTCATGCCTCAGAGCAAGGCAAAACACTTACCCTGTCTAGATATGTAGCCAATCAAAAATATGACTACGAAGTTACACGCATTGCTTCATTCAGGAATCACAGTACTGCTGAATTCAATAGTTACCCATAGAGTCAAAATACTGAATACATTTAGTCCCAGATATACTTTAATAAAGAAAACTTGAAGGCTCATTCTTTCATATTCAACAATCATGAACCATGAAAATGATTCATGATTTGTGAAGATATAGACCACTGAAGAAGTCACATTAGGCTTCTTTCCTTTGCAGGGAACAGCTATTACATAAGCAATAATTCTTGTGTATTCTTACTCAATTAGAATACTACAGAACTACCCCAGACTGCTTACCTTCTGAAAAATCTCCCTGGAAGAACCTGCAATGCTGTCGTTTACAAGAAAGATTAACTGCTTTCAATCTAAATTGGTAACTTACACTGACCGCCAGGATGATCACCACTGTGGGGGCACATAACTATAGGTTGGCGTTCCTGGAGCCCGATATGTGGGCATAGTAACTGGATGAGGGGCTACTGGAGTTGGGGAATGAGTTGTCAACAAAGTACCTAGGATGAAGAGAACATTATTTTTTTTTTTTCAGTAAGCACAAATTATAGTACAGAGAAAAAAAAAGGGGGGGGGGAGAAGGAGGAGAGATAATTTTAAAAACAATTACAGCTTGCTCATGTTCCAATTTAAAATTATCAGTATCATTTTGCACTCCATCCCCAATCTTCCTTCACACATTTATGCAAGGGGATCATTTTGATGTTTAGTCCAATGCACACAAAAATACTCACTACTCAACCTCTAGCAGAAACCCTGCAACATAAGCATTATTCACTGCAAAACTTTTTCCCACAGCAGGCTTTACATGCCATAAGAATATCTGATGGTACAGATAACTTGACTGATAAATCAGAATAAATTAGTTCTTGTTTGCATTATTACAGATAGGTTTTTAAAGACTAAGGGGCTTCAGAAACAAACAGTCTGAGATAGCAGAAACTTAAGTCTTACTTTATAGCACTTTGCAGAAACAGTAACAGACACTTAGGATAAGATTGCCCATGTACAAAACTCCGATGTTAGCTCGGTTTATGACACACAACTTCTCTAGTTTTGAGATTCCGCAAAGTAAATGATAGATTTGACAAGATAAAAACCACCATCTGAATACTAGTACATAGCTCTTGGTTTTTAGATTATTGAGCGCCTTTTGAGTGAACGTGGACATTTTTTCATGAGTTAACACCCACTGAGTAACAAAGCATGACACGCCCCTCAGTAAACACCATGTTTTCCTCAGTCATACGAGGTGGTGGTTTTCAACTAGACATAAAGAAATGTATTGAGAAGAGGAAGTCAGACTCTTGACACTGGTAAGATGAGAAGCAAAGGAAGCAAGCGTGAGTGAAATTCCATATGGATATAAATAAAAACTATTTTACCATAATACTAATATGTGAAGAGAGGATGCAATATCTCCATACTTAGAGGTGATCAAAATACCCCTGAAAAAGTAGTCAACCCAATCTAGCTGGACCCACTTTGAAGACAGTGGGTTAGGTTACCTAAAGAAGTCCCTTTAATCTAAACAATTTTATGATTCTGCCAAGTACACCTCTGGCATCACATTCTGTAATGCACCTGTGTTCTGTCTTGAACTGAAAGGAGAGCTTCATCAAGAGAACATGAGGTTGTAAGTTCACATACCTGCTGACATTGCCATAGTAGTCCCAGCCACCATCCCCATAGTCACACCGTTTCCTCTTGGTGGTGGAATTGGAGCAGGATACATAGTTGCTGGCATGCCGTTAGGCTGCACAACTGTGGTGTGGTGAATTACGTGGGGTGGTGCTGCATATAAAGGCTGTGTGTAGTAAGTGCCTTGCTGTTAGAGGGGAAAAAAGTAAATTAAGTAATTACAGTGTATCTGGCAGGGAAGATAAATAGGGTCTTCTTTCACTAATGTATCATAAAATAAAAGCATTATTCTAAAGATGCAATGTATTTACAAAGCAGAAGCCAAAACATGTATTTCAGCTATTCCAATTGCGCTTCCCTAGCAAACTTTTTAACATTCAGCCCCTTTTTAAGGCATTTAGGATAACATTCAAAGCAGAGACCTTTGTAGAACTCCAATACCCACTGTACCTTAAGGGTACAGGGCTCATTCATCATTCATTCTCTTTGTTTCATATCTTTTCACATATGAGTCCACAACATAACTTCTCTCATTCTTTCACAAATTTTTATCCAGCTGCTTTTAGTTAAGGAACCAAAAGTTTTTGACAAATCCAAATACACTAAGCAGATGGGATAAACCTTGTTACACGCTTATTAATTCCCTTCTACTGCAGCATACACGCCAGGCAAGTTTCCTCTATGCAAAGAGGGCCAACTTTTCGCCAAAATATCATGTTTACTGAAGTGTGTTAATCCTGTCCTTTTTAATAGTTTTCAACAGTTTGCCTAGCACAAGACTTGATAGCTCCCTGAATCACAACAGAGGCTTCTTGAAATTAATGCAAGTTTATGACAATTTTTGACAAAATGAAATTTGGATGTGGTAGCTATAGCATCCAGCACACATTTTTGAAACTACTGAATCTAGTGTCTCTTCAAAGACCGAACATATTATCAGTAAGCACAGAGTAACTGTCATGTGAGAGAGAATGTAAAAGTACACACACACACACTCTGTAATCACTGTATTAAGAATTCTTACTGTAGGCAGCTGAAAATTCTCAATCCATGAAGAAATAAATGTGATGTAAAGTTAAGAGTTCAAGCAGATACTACAAGGTAAAATACTATCCAAACAGGCAGGTTTTTTGTTTTGATCATTACCTGTGCATATGGATTCTGCTGTGGATAGGCACTTCGAACTGGGTACACAGCAGTCTGGTAGGGATTCGGTGACGAAGAATATGGTGGCACTGCTCCACTAGTGGGTGAACAAGATACTTTATATGGGGTGCCTGGTGTATAACCTGAAACAAAGGTAAATCTGCATTAAAAACATGAAAAACAAGTGTCAGTAGACTGCTTTCCAAAGTCAGGGGTAACAATTTTCTTCACTTCCAAATTCCTTAATCTTCCTGTGAGTACTTAGCAGGCTAGTCTCAATATCCAAGCGCAAGTTCTGTCATTTACATTACACTGATAACAGCCTGAAAATAGTATTTGACTGTGTCAACTAAGCATGAAAAGTTAGCTGCATTTTTGCACAATTTGCTTTTCAAATCTGTAGATACGGGATAAAAAACTGGATTTTGATTTTTGTAGTACTATCATTGAATACTTTGATTTGGCATATTAGGCAGCATTCCTACAAAGGAGGATTTGGCACATGTTAACATCAGCCCAGTTCTCAATGCACCCCAAATTGTACTAGCAAAACATAGTAACGGTTAACTAACCTGCAGTTACCTTCTGCAGAAGATGATACAGCACAAGAGTAACAATTGCAAAAGTCAGAATCGTGTAAGGAGCTCAAGACAGATTTTCAGAGAACAGAGGGGCACAATCTACAACCTCTACTTCAACTTATATTGGTTCATATTTGTTTTCTGGCATTTTCTGGCTAAAAAAAATATGAAAGGCTGTATCTTTAACACACAAGCACTGTAGAGGTCATCACAACTGCAAAATAGACTTCAAAGGCACTTAAATATCTTTAAATCTTCTTTTTGTGTATTACATACATAGACATACCCTTAATCATCACTTAAGAATTATTTTTATACATTACAGTAAGACTTCAGATGCCATCAGAAGGAATTTTGCATTCCTATTACAAGGTCCTCAAAAATCAGTCTGCCTTATAAATGTTGGGAACTGTTCAATTTTTACAGGGATAAGTAGCAACTGCTGGCTCAGACCCTGCCTGAAGACAGTTCTTCCATAATTTCTCCAGCCCTCATCAGACAAGGTCTCAGGTTAACAGAACAAGGGCTTGATGAGGCATGGAGATCTATGAAAAGCACCATGGCTGCTGCATGCTACACTCCCAAGCTTATACTATGGCTGAATTACCAGAGTGGGAATACAAATACCTTAGCAGCAGCATCCACCAGTAATGACATTTAGGGTAATAAACAACAGGCACGACCTATTCAGGAGAAAGCATCAAGGCCCTAGCCTGTGCTATGCTGAGAAGATCTTGGGTCTCATACAAGTCCACCACGCTAGGAGACACAACATCCACAGATATGATTTCCATTTTGTTGGAATTGTACACACTAGTAGTGGGGCAACACAAGGAAGAAAAAACACTTGGTAATTATAGAAAAAATGAGAATATCAGAATAGATATTAGATTGACTTTAAAGACTGTCTAGAATGTGCTGACTTCAATACAGAGAACAGATCTGAAGCCATATAGCTGAGAGAACACTGGCATTTGTTTTGTGAAAAATCAGTCTGTGCAGACAGCATGATGACAGATGACCTTCATTCTTTTTGCAGAACTCTGAGTTTCCAATTTCATTCCACCTTTCAAACTGAAAATTTTTATGTTAATGAAGAAAGAGGTTTACTGTGTTTTTCTTTTTTTTTTTTAAATTAAATAGAATCTATCACCTTTAGAGACACTAAAGAAAGCTACCACAGCACCTACTCTGAACACTTTAGTTAGCCTAGGTACTTGATGAAGAGAGCACGCTGAGGAAGAACTTATATTTCTAGTATGGGGAGCTATTTGTGTTGAAAAAGCTACAAAATGCTGAACACAATGCATCACTAAACTACAACTATGTCCTCAGTCAAGCCTGCTGTCATTCTAAAAACCCACTGATAGAGCTGTACAGGCAATTTAACTTTCATTCTTGCAAAGTGGTACATCTGTACAAGAGGTATTCTGCCTTCCCATTTAATTTTTTTCTCCCTTGCAGGGAGCAAAGACCTTAAAAATAAACTACACGGTTATTCAAAACCACAGAAATTTAAGAATAATACCTGTAAAAAGGTACCCTTTCTGAACAGTAGTGGCATGGCACATTCAAATACTGCTGCATGATGCGAACTTACAAAAGCTTTGATTCTACAAACAAGCAGTTACATCAGAAAAGTTAGAAAAACAAAAATATAAAAAGTCCCAGCTGTACAAAAGACAAAGGAATGATGAAGTACTTCAAGCTGTTATCTGCCTGAATTAGAAGATCTGGACATTTTGAACTTTAGTTCATAGCTTAAAGAGTAGTTAAAAATTAAACCTATTTTTAGTTCTGAAATGAAAGTTTATTTTCTATTCAACAGCAATAAACACTCAAATAGTATTAGCTTTAAAAATATTCGAAGATGGTATACAACTTCTATAAGTCTTTATTCCTTTTTCACTCAAAAATAAAAAATGTCTTACTCTAACTTTGTTATATAGCATGAGATATATTCCAAGATTAATCAATGCAAACTAATCTTACAACACAATTAAGTCTAACAAGTCAAGAATCTTCCCCAGAAACCACAACCTTAAATTACAATAACTGACACAGAGGAAAAAACCCCATCAAATGGATAAAAACCATCAGTCTCGTGATTTGGTAAGTTGATTACATGCAGCTTATCTTCATTTTCCTGCAGGAGGATTTGCAAACTCCAACCAGTAATAAGACTGGAACTACCTCTCAGCTATCTGATCCTAGGATCAAAAACTACAGCTACTGCTCAGCACAGCTGCAGAATGCTGCTGATATATACAATGGAGCACAGAAGGCAGAGACCCATCACTAAGGTAATCTCAACTGTGACACTGAACGGCCTATTAGTAATACAAGCCAACAATAAAAACCCACATAGGATTTTGATTCCTGTGCTAAGAATTATACCCCTGATGGGAACTGCTCTCCCTTGAACATCATTCAGAGTTCTTAAGCAATCAAGTGCAAATGCAAGCACTTATCCCTAGATAAGACACTTGCACAGAAGCAATACCCCATCCAAAGGATAGATTTATTTATTTATTTTCTGGAACTTTTAACATACAACTGTTTCTCTACCTTAAATTCAAGACCGAAGACAAGCCAAAATCAGTTCTGCACTTGCTAGGCCTCTAAGCAGCAAACTGTCCAGAGACACAGGTTGTACCCACTGGAATACTCTACAGTTCCAAGGAAAGCTACACAGCTACACACTTTTAACAGGTTCTGCAGGCAAACATTTCAGATGACTTACTCTCTCATCTCAGTAACTGCTGCCATACCCTGTCAAGGGTCTCCTAGTAGTTACCGAAATGCCATACATTACATTATTGAACTTCAGTACTGCAAGCAGGCTTCCACAACATAAGCTTCTTAATTTCAAGCAGCATCTTTTCCTACCCCTAGAAGTTACCCAAAGGGCATTCGGGGACAAATTTGGTTACGTGCCATGTGTATCTCTGAAAAACTGGCATAATACATGCAAGTGAAAGAGTTCCTGAGGATGGCCCAGCTCTACATTAACAAAGCAGTGCAAGGCATTGCTTGGTATGCAAAATAACCACAGGGAGAACGCTGTTCTATCAGATGTACATTCCTGGTTTAAGCAGAAATTAAACACTACCAGTTTCTGTTTTGTTTCAAGCATTAACACATCAAAATCATCTTCTATTAGTGAAAGCAGAACTATATGAAAACAACTTAGGGAAGTGCTTTGGTTTCTCTTGTGTCTGATCTTCCATCGCTCTTTTCCTAGGCTCATCACATTCCCTTTCTCTTAAATGACAAGCATGCAAGCACAGTTACCTAAATCCCCCCACAGTATCCACTATGGACAAAACAGTTTCACCCAGCAACCAGGCCTTCCAGACAATTAGTTCACGCAAGGCAATTTTAAGGGCAAAGAAAGAAGGCAGCAAGCTGAACTTGGAAAGATAAAGTTTACGAAAAGGATGAAAAAGAATAATTTTGAAGACAACAGACAGAAGAAAAAACAGGAATTTAGAAAACAAGCAGTAGGATGCAAAGCAAGCAGAATCACAAAGGAAGCAGTGAAGGGAAACACAATGCAATCCTCAAGTATCAGCCTGAAATACAGAAACAACAGCTAAAAACTCAGCTTTTCCCTTCTCTGGAAGTGAAAGCAGTTATGACTTAGGACAAGATTATACTAATTTCAATTTATCAGATGATTCCTTATGAGTCATATTCAGTTAGTCCCTACAGCTTTTCCTCTTTCTTGGTTCTAACAACTTCCAAACTCCAGGTTACTCTTTTGACAAAGCTATTTACACATACCTGTTTGGAAGGTAGGATTTGCTCCAGGATACATATTAGGGGAATAGGCAGGAGCAGCTGCTGCATAGCCCATTGGGAAGCCAGCTACAAGAAAGAATACATCAAAGTTATTTTCTAGACTGGCTGCACAGTCTAACCAGGCTTTACTCTCAAAGATTCTCGTTGTACATCTTTTAATTGAGATAAGCTAACAGATGGCCTTCAATCACACCTCCTCAACTAAAACACTGGGCTCCTCTGCTCCCAAACCACCTGAAACTGAATGCTAGATGAAGGGAACAGCTAAGGAGTCACGAGTACCCTTACATCCATGTTTCAGCAAATCTCGAAGCGGCCAAGTAACTCCTAAGTTAGTAGGACAACTAAGTTTTGTGCAACTATCCAACCCTCCTTCCCCCCCCCCCCCCAAGTTTTAATACCTGATGTACATAAAATATTTATCTGAAAAGGGACCTTTTGACAGATATAAGTCCCTAAAAGTCAGAGTGACTCTGACTCTCCAGATCAGAGATATCCCAAGTAGAGAGTACAAAGCAACCTCAGGTAGTCCAAAATGTGTGTTGCATTTGACACAGATTTGTTATTTCACTCAGGTATCAAACAAGCTCATCAGTTTCAGGCATGTACTCTGACGGTTAACACTTCTACGCCACAATAGAAGAGCTATTATGGCTGAACTAACATTGCGATATACTGGCCTCCAAGATAAGGCAAAAAACAGCATTAGCAAAAGCCACAGTTACTTGAAAGATATGAAGTTTCTTTAGATTATAATAAGTGACATTTCTGAATTAGTCATAGTTATTTATTCTTCCAGGAACTTATTTACATTATTCCAAACTGTAGAACTGAGTAATGTCTGTATTTAGAAAGACACAATTACTACCACATTTTGTTATCAACACAAAGATTTCAAGTTATCCAGATAAAAGGCAATTACTAGTTGCATATTCACTGTCAGGCTTAAAGCTGCTAGTTTTAAACTGCTATTCAAATTTGAAGGGTTTCCATTTTGCTATAAATCCCAGAGTCCTTAAGCAATTACTCTTAACAATAAAAATTCCTTAGCTCAGGACTACACGTGCTAACCCAGTTTTGTAAAGCACTCTGTAAACATATAAAGAGATATACACTGGGCACTACTATAGGTGGTCAGCATGGATAAGACTAAGAAAAGCATTAGGCTTAAAAATCAGAGGTAAAAATTAACATATCCAATTCATAACAACTTTTCAGAGTGTAAATAGCTATACATCTGCAACATTATTTATGCTGTATACATATTCAGTCCTCTCTTCTTCCTTCACAGGTTTAGCTCCACAGTAGAACACTCTGAGCTGCTCAAGAAACAAGTTGTTTATGAAAAACATAACTACAACAAGCTGTAGTTTTAACTTCTACACAGAACTTTCATCCATGTGAGAGCATTTGGATATTGATTCCTCACTACTGTAAACGCATCCAAAAACCTCAAAAAGGTGCAGTATAATATAAACAGCTATTAAATATGCAACAGCTTTAGAAACACAGTGCCTTTAAATAATACATTCCACCTAGTGATATGTTCATTACATTCTATTGCCATGCAACCCATGTAAACTCAACGATTCCGAATGGAGATTCTGTAGCTTTTAAATTAGGAGAGGCAAAGAAAGGAGACTTAGTCATGCAACAGTTTTTAAAAGAAATCCTAAAATGCAAGTCTACTTTTCATTTTAGAGAATGTGTTTTGTGTTTATCCCACAATCTTTAAGCCTGAACCAGGCAGGTGAGCAAACTATCTCTAACAGTATAACACTGTAGACCTTATTGACTAAGCTGAATTTAAGGGTCACAGTTGTGTAAACCGACTGCTGTAAGGAAGAATTTTGAGTGATTAACTTGTAGCATGACATTTAAGGCACTTCTATAACAATTCTACTTCAATTCCATATATTTTAGTAATGCTAATTTACAATCAAGTGAATACTGGCAAATATACAGTACTTACATAATTCAGTATGTAGTCTAATACGTGTAACAGTAGAATAAAAGATTAGAAGTTGTAATGTTGTTTAAACTGCTATTTATGAATCTACAATAGTCTATCTTTCTAAGTAAATTAAGGTACCACTTAGATTAGTATCAGCAAGAGCTTCAATGCAATGTGCAAATGGTTGTAAGTACAACTGAAACCCTGGTTAATATAAGTCTGTGTTTAGATAATGAATAGAGATAAAAGTACAAAGTTATATTTAAATAATTCATAATAATCTTTAAAGCAAAAGAAAGCCTTGAGAAAGCAATCTATTACTAACAGAAATAATTGTATTGTAACGGATATTAATTAGTAAACCACTGCGCTTGCCTTATTGTAAAATTACTGTAGTCCATATAACTAAGACAGTTACAGGGAAGAAAACCATCCTGTGGGACTTATGGTTACACAGCATCAGCTTTACAATTTATTACTGCACCATTTCAGTCACTCAGTAGACTTAAGAACATTGCAACATAGTTTGTGTTTTCCTCTTATAAATACTAAATTAAGTGTCTGAAAAGCAAAAATAAAAATTAGAAAGTGTATGAGACTATCAAGTCAACAGTAAATTCATTTATGCACCAGTATTTAGAAGAAGGAACAGAGAAAAGTGGAACAGGAAAACAGGAACTCCAGTACACTACCTAAGCTGAAAAAGAAATTTAGAACCTGTAAATACCAGTAGGGAAATACAGTAGAGCTACAAAGAATACAAACCAGTGATGGTACAGAATGATTTCTAGCTCCCACAGACACCAACTGAATCACATACATACCATCTGAGCTGAAAGACCCTTGAGCCTCTTCCCAGGACGGAATAATTCCCTTATCCCGCAGATATCAGAAAAAACACTGTATCAAGACATACTGCTTGAAATGCCTCATAGAGGCACACAGGCCTCCTCTTCTGCCTTTCTGTAAAGTTCTGTCCAAATCTAATTATTGTGTTGTCCAACTTCTGAACTACGGGGATACCAGAAATGAAGCGTGCTCACACACAGATTAGGAGATGAGGGGAAAAAAAACCCTGGTCAGAAACTTTAAGCCAAACAAGAAGCAGAGAAAGCAAAAAATACATTTAATTTCTGTTTTAAAAAAGTTTTGGCCTTTTTCTTGGTCCCATCTTTGATGCTCTGCTTTGGGCAATCATAAAACAGATAGCATGAACAAAAATTAGAGGATAGAAAGGTTATAAGCACCAGACAACTAGCAGCAGAAATAGAATGACTCCTCTTCATGTAGGGTGTAATTATTAGAGCTCCTAAAATAAGCTGCTTTTGGAAGAGATGCTGAAGTTAGAAATATAACAGAACAGCTAACATCACTCTTGAAATGTCACTTTTTTAAATTTAAAAAACCCACCCAAATCCCAAAATAGATTACCATACATGAAGCCATTCATAAGTGACTATTTCTTCTTGATTACAAAGATCAGTGTAAGTGAAACTCATTAAAGAAACAGAGTTACTTACCTGGATAACCAATTCCTTTGGCATTTGCATAGGGAACCCCAGAAGATCCAGGGCTATACACAGGATTCATGATTTCAGTGACTGAATCAGGGGGGAAGAAAAAAAAAAAGTATTTACTCAAGTAGAAGGAAAGCTTGAAATTTCAGCAACTAAAATGGAACTTCAAATGGGGGAAAGCGTATCGGAAAAAAATTTCACAGAGGAAAAAGCAGTAAGTCCACAACTCATCAACATTAAAACTGTAGCTACAGGCAAGAGAGTCACTGTGGAAGTTTCAAAGCATCACAACCCTCAATCAGCCAGAGAATGTCTCAGGAATGAAACATTCCCTGTTGTGGAGCATGCTTTCAAATATTTCCATCCGTAAGAGTGCCCCCACAATGTGCAAATCCATAATCCACTGCAGGAGTTCACATGTGTTGGACTTCATGTTATCTATCAATCACTAATCTTTCTACCACCTATCAATCTTGGCTTCTTCCCATTTCTTTCTTGAAGCATACAGCCAAGGGATGCAAATACTTACGGTCTATTACTACTGGCATTTCAAGCCTGGGATTCCGGACCTTTACCAGCACTAAATTCTTCCACTGTCAACAGCCCAAGTATTACAGAAGTAAGTGGAAAAAGACTTTCTGTATTAGACAGCTAGATAACATTTATTTGCTTACTTGCTGCTAAGTTCTTCAGAGCCTATGACAAGCTAAACAGTTGTGCCCAGTCTTCTGAATTACGTATTCACACACCAAAAAGGCACCAACAGCTAGCATCACTGGCAGGAATAAAACCAGAACCAGAAAGATATTGTATGTAAACACCAAGGAGAGCAAAATGGCACTGAATATGCTTCTCAAGGTTTTCTAGTACACCTATGTACTTCTAGGAATATAAATCACCATATCACACGCAAGCCATGTGCCTCTTACAAGAGTATTGTTCACAACTACTTTTCTGATATTTTAGAAAAATACCCACTTATTTTTACCCCAACATCTTCAGTCATCTGACTTTCTGCATATATTTACAGATTTACCACATCTCTTCCTGCAAGTGCCCATTTTTCACTAAAATACCCTCTGACGGCAAAGACAGGAGGGCACACTATGAAATGAGACTTTCTTATTAACTGTTAGTATCTGATATTTGAGTCACTTCCTCTTCTACACCTTGAGATACTGTCTTACTTAAACGAACAGTGTGTTAAGCAGTTTAACATACTTTAACAGAATTTTGTAAATAAAGTTTATGAAGCAAAAAAAGAGATACAATTATGCATGCACTACTTCAGTTACAGAGTATGTTACGGCAGGAATCCGAGTTAAGTTTATCAGTATAGCTGCACTGATAAACCTACGTTAAGTGACTGTATAAAGCATAAGTAGCTTGCTTTTTAAAGTAACACTATAAACAGCTCTGTGCCAAGAGTTTTAGCAGCACCTAGTACAAAAAGAAGGAACCATTTGTGCAAAATTAGGAAATCAGAAAGTGCTGTCAAAGTTTATCATCAGGTTTCACAAAATCCTTAAACTCAATGTATTAGAATTACAAGATTCACCAGTTTCTTGGACTTTCCTACACACATTTAGCAATAACACTAACTTAAATAGAATTGCTTTTATTTTTTCCAGCTTCATACTTGATTACATATCAAGAAAACAGCATCCATTAAGAATGAGTTAAAAAAAAACAAAACCACCTGCATTTACATTGCTCAGTATGAAGAAAGTTCCCCAGAGTAGCATGTTCTAATCACCTGGTCAACATCAAAATAAGCCGTTTGAGAAAATCTCTTTGGAAATGTTCTACTGCAAACTAGTCGTCTTCAAATATAAAGCATTATTTTCCACCAAAGTCCCGTGAAGTTTTAGTAGCATTAACTCTGCTGTGCCATAACCAACATGCATATTTTGCTGGACTAGCATTTCACTGCAGCAAGACTCTTCTTTTCTCCCATCTTTCTTCTGTGTATCCTCCTAAGTAAGGACTCTGACTTCAAAACTTTCAGTCTGTTCCCTTAATATCTCTCTGCATTTCCTTCTCATTTGCATCTCTGCTCCTCTTTCAATGTTCATTTTGTCACGTTTTGTCTTTCAACTTAAAAAACCCCAGAACAGGTTCAAGCTTCCCTTCAGTCTCAGCATTTCCAAGTTGTGGGGTAAAAGTCTTAAGGGAGGTGGATACACCCTTCCACTCAAGTATAAACAGCACTCTCCCACACCCCCATATCCCTACAGATATGCTGCTTCTCCTTCCAGTCTCCACAGCAATTAGGAGGAAAGAAGACCCTGTAACCCTCTCACCATTCTGAATGGCAATGAGAAGACAGACAGAAAGAGGACTGGAAAACCAGCAAGAGTATTCTGTGAATTGGAAAACCAGCAAGAGTATTCTGTGAATATTGGGTAAAATATAACCACCCCACCCCCAACTATTAGAAGTATGAGTAGTCAATGATCCTAAAAGAACACAAGGTCATACATTAGCGGTGACTTTAACAGAAGCCATACAAAGCTGAAAAGGTACAGAAAATTAATATAAAAGGTCAGACAACTCAGACTTGATCTCAAAGGAAGTGCAGATTAACAGAAAGGAATTCTGCCTAAGCAGAGAAAAAAACCCAAAACCATCAAACTTATGGCACTGGGAGCCCGCAAGCTGACTCTCACTGGAAACAATGTCAACTTCCACTTCAAATGCACCCATACTTCGAAATTTGTGTGTGTACACACACATTAACTCAACTTTGGTTGAACAGGTATGTTCTTTCACCACTTCTTTCACACTCTAGCTTTCACCACTGAAATACAAGTAGAGATCCACCAGCCTACAAAAAGTGCTTATGGTTTTTGTATGCGGACAAAACTTCAGATTGCTTCTAATTAAAAATAATTATTTTCAGATCTTCTCTGAAGGATTCAACATTTCTAAGTATAATTATATAGTATTACCCAGTGGTTGCAATCATCCCACTCCTACCATAATTTTACTTGGAAGGGCATCTGTTATATTGAAATATGGAACCTTGTAGTCCACTTCCCTGTAATGCTTAAAGTCCACATCAAACGCTAGGGAAACTAGTATAAAGTGAACCCAAAGAATCGTGGCTTTCAACCTTTTTGTTGGCATCCCCTCCAAAGCATTCTCATGTTAATGTATATGTAAATAAGTGCCTACTGTGCATCATCTGTATATAAATTGCAGTCAACTGTAGATAAATTACAGTCAACTAATTCTTTCAGCTGAAATGAAGGCAATCACACTTATTAAAGATGCTCCGATTAAAGACTATGCAAGCATGCTTGGGAAGCTTAAATGCTTCACCCTTCTTTCTTGCCAAAGCCAAACAATCAAGCTCAGTTTTTATCAAACCTGTTAATTCTCATCTTCATACAGATACCAGGACAATCATCCTCCTCTTAAATCCACACTTCAGGAAGCTGAGCACAAAGGCCAACCACTGCTAATGCTGAAGGCCTAGCACTCCAAAATAGATACGCTTTTTCACATAGCTTTTCCTGCTATGTTTCCAGGATATTCTGTTTTTAAAAATCATTTTAAAAATATGCATGCAAAAAAAAAATCACAATTCAATGCAAATATTGTAAAAGAAACTGCACATTCCTTCATAATAGATATATTTTCTTATTATTTATTTTCAAGGTTATGCAGAAACGCTGTCAGAACAAGCTCTACCAAATGCCACTTTGTGATTATGAGAATTCCATCACAACAGTTGGGGAAGAATCTCCAAGTACCTTGCCTAAAGCACACTATTGTGGTCCACGAATGCTTTCATTCTTGGAACTTAAGCAAACTCACACTAAGTTGTTACAGTATTTAACACCTATCCATCCTGGAATACTTTTAGAATGCTGTTTGCTATGAAACTGTACAGCCGACCCAGTTTCTACTTACATGCAATTCCTTAACAAAGTTAATCACCATCTTAGTAATGTTCTACATTTTACCCATTTGATTTCCAGTTGAAACTTAACAGAAGTAAAATATAATTCCTAAATGCCTGGTAGTTTGTAATATAAAATAAAGTTATTTCCATTGCTAAGTAACAAAGAAAATAGCTCAGGACACTTCCACTCTTCAAATAACTGACAATGATTAAAGTCTCAGTTGCATCACTTTAAAAATTCAGCCACCAAAATAGGCCCTTTAATGCAAATCCTAGGCCAAGTAACAGGCACTTTTGTCATGATTACTTTAAAAAAACCCAGGGGGCTCACAACAAGCATTCAAGACTTCAAAGTCTAAAACAACACATCCTGTGCTGCACTGGTATTTGCAGGTAGCATGTACTTCATTTCTTCCCTTCACCCAAGGCCTCAAAAAAGGTCACTGAGTTTTACCAGAGAGTAAGTATTACCTCTGTTCAGCACAGGGCACTGGTTTATGGCAGTCCATGATTGAAGCCAGCTGGAATCAATGCTGACACAGCACTGCCATGCTTCTGGCAAGCAATCCCACTCCTGCGCTGGGACAGCACTGCAACTCTAACCCACCAGTGAGTTAGATCAGCTAAGGCAGTTGGCATAATTCTGGGTTTTGCTGGAGGTTTTGGGCAGAAGGTTGCTATGTTTTCTTCCTACCGGCTTGACAGAGCTGAGACACATCATCAAATGGCTAAGACAGCACCAGTTCCAATGCAAGGAAGGGGGCAGGACTGGATAGCTGCAGCACAGATTGAGGTTGCAGAACCACAGCCTGGAAAAGGACAATTAAAAACTTTGCCCTAAGTTCACAAATAAAAGTAAAATACAAAGCTGGAAACGTCATTCACATGCAAGTCTTCCTCCCCTGCTCGAGTTACAAGATGTTCTTGTCATAAAAGAGAAAGAATGAGACACCTGCAATCAGCCTTCTCTGTTTTGTGTGCATGCAAATTTTTTTTAAAGACTATAAAGGAATAAAGCAGTTTAGACTTTTTATTCCTTTCTAATGAATAAAATTCTCATCTGTAAGCCTTTTCTACTAGTGGTTTATTATGGTTTTTTTGGTGCTGAAATACACACACGTTAACACCAATGCCAGTTGTACCCAGTATCAGTAAGGACAGAGACAATATGAAAGACTCAACAGAATTAGTTCTATACATCGTTCAGAAAAAGAAAACCTATACCAGAAATTTAATACTAAGATCCTGCTTGTGAACCAACTTCATTTGTACATCAGTGGCATTGCTCTATTCTTCAAAAAAACAGAACATTGCCAAAATCTTTTTTCTATGAAAACCCCACTACCTACAGGAAGCTTAAACAAATGGCCCAGCATTTCTCAAAGCCTACAATTTCTGTTATTGCTACTTGCACGAGGGGATAAAAGTTGTCAGCTCCAATCCTTGCATCTCCTGCATAACTTTGAAATCGTGTATATTCCTATTTCAAAGAAGTGGAGTAGTGCAGCAAAATTGTCAGTTCCTCACGGTAAGAATCTTAGAAGCCTATCTATTGCCAAATTTAGGGGAAGTTAATCAGCTATGATAAACAGAAAAAAAAAGTCAAATTGGAAGAATAAAACTTCACTGCATGAACTTTTTAGTTAAATCCCAAAGCTCTGCTTCTTGGTAATTTTGTATCCTACAAAGCATTTCTTCCATCAAGTTCATTTTCAGTTTATTCCACACTCCTTTCTGAAATAAGATGAAACTGTCACGAGTTCCAAACTGAGACAGAATCTCCAGAAGACTCTTAATTCCTCCCACTTTTTAACCTGAAAGTTAAAGTGTGTAATTACTACCCCAAACATACAGGTTGGGAAGCATGTGTTATACAAGGATGGAAGTTTTACGACATTAACAATTACACGTCTTACAGCAAAATCACATTAGAACAGACAGTAAGTCTAGTCAAATTAGGTAACATGTACACTACTACTGAACATTTAAGAACAAATTAAGTTCAGTTCTTACACTGAGAGCTGCATACCTCCCCTTACTTAAAACCTAGCTTTTTACTTTTCAGAGAGCAGAGATCTGATCATTTGGCTGGTGTTTATGGTTTGGCTTCAAATGTTCTAGAAAAGCACTGAAAGCACTGCTTGCACCAGGCCTTTTTTCTTTTTGTCTCACAATTCCTCCTAGAAGCTACAGACAACTAAAGTTTTATTCCTTCCTCCAGCTCACAGATAAAAAGGGAACCGCACAGATGCACTATGCATGCAAGCTTACTGATACCATTTACTTGAAAATCCAACTAACCAATCCCCTCTGACACTACAGTGGATTTTATAGTGCTGTAACGCTGTACCGAATTTTTAAGAAGTTATCAACTGGACAACCTTCAGCCTCCATCAATAAACCAGCATTCAAACCCAACCTACTCCATAAAGGTAACCCGAGCTCCCGGCAGCGGCAGAAAGCAAAAGGGGACGAGACGCGGGCGGCCGCGGGCCCTGCCTACACCGGTGCGCGAGGTGGTTGGTAAGTGGCTCCCTCCTCAATGAGCCCATCACCTGCCACCGTTTAAAGGCCATTAGAGACACCTGTTCCGGAGAGCCCTCCAAGCCCCAAGCGACGCTGAAGGTTACTCGCTGCCCCGCCTGGCGGAGAGCGGCGCGCAGCTGCCCGCCGGGCCGCAGCGCTCTCCCTGGCATCATCCGCAGCGCTGCCCGCGCCACCGCGGCCGTGCTGAGGCCCGCCCCCCGCCAGGACCCGGGATGGCGCCGCCGCCGCCGCCGAAGTGGTCGCTCGGATAGCCGAGGGGGAGCCGCGAAGCGGCGCGGCCCGCCCCAGAGGCCGGCGGTGCAGGCCGCGGAGGAGGCGCCGGGCCCGGGCTCCCTTACATAACGGGCCCGGCGCGGCGGGGAGGAAGGAGCGGCTCCGGAAGCCGGCACCACCCGCGGCGGGCCTCGGCGCCTCACACTCACCGGGCTGCGGCGCTTCGTGGTGGCGGCCCGGCCGTCGCTGGCTGTCTCGCTGCGTGCGTGCGTGCGTCCGTCCGTCCGTCCGTACGCGGGTGCGGGAGGCGGCGGCGGGGCGGGGCGGCGGGCGGAGCCGGGCAGGCGCTGCCTTCGCGGGGAGCGGGGCGGGGGGGAGGGCAGTGGCCGCCGGGCGACTCCGGCTCCTCCGCGCCCGGCCGCACCGAACAACTGCGCACCGACCCAGCGGCCGACGTCACTTCCGCGGGGGAGGGGACGCGCGCACCTAGCCGAGGGGGCGGAAGCCGCTGTCACGTGCACGGAAGCCCGCGGGCGCTGCCCCCGCCCGCCGCCGCCAGGGATGGCGCTCAGCGAGTGGCGCGCAGCTGGCGGCGGCCCCGGGCCGGGCTAAGCAGTGGCGGAAGGGCAGAGGGAGCTAGCTCCTGGGGCGGGAAGCTCCTGGGGCGGGAAGCCCCCGGCCAGGGCTGCCCGGCGCGCGTTTCCTCTGGTGCTGCGGTCCCAGCTCCGGGTCTACCTGGGCGCCCGGGGGAAGGAGGACGTACTGGGGGTGACCGTCTCCACTGTGCACCGGTGGTGCGGGGGGCTGGGCCAAGTCCGTACAGAACGGAGGTTGTGTAGTGGGAAAGGCCACGTCGGAGATGCTGGGCTCAGACAATGGATGATGACAACCGCTGTCAGGGTGCCTGGCACGCGTGCTGAATGCGCTGGGAAAACGAGCGAGTGGCAAAACGGGGGAGTTGGGGATCTGTCTAAGCCGAAACGTGTGAGATCGATGGCTTAAACAGCACCTCCAAGCGCGCCGGTAGCTAAGTAAGGCACCTGGACAGTAGCTCTGTGAGTGCAGTAACTCCTCCTGAAAATTTTAACCGTTTCAATGATTTTTGTTTGCTCAGGGCAGGCAAACCCATGAAACTTTTCTAGAAATTTGAACTGTACCGAGCCCAGTACAAAACTAAAACAGATCTGCAAGGCAAGCTCAAACAGATTTTATGATTTTAGGTCAGGGAGCTTTCTAACTAACTCTCAATCCACCAGCTGATGGGTGGAAGCCAACCTTGCAACTCAGACCTAACCGCACCCGTCAAGGTCACAACTTCATCCTCAGACAAAACACACAGACTTCTCATCTTAAAAGGTCTAGAATTAACTTTCTGATAAAGCACTAAGTATATGCCGAGGACGGGACAAGATAGTAATGTATGGTAGATGAATTTTGCCCAGAGACAGCAGACATTATTGAACATGCAGCAAAAGAGACCAAAGTGACAGCTATGCAGAATTCATATTGCTGGTGCTTAAAAAAATGACACGTGAAGCTGCACGTATTTGTGGTAAAGGCCCAAGCCAAGACAATACTCAGCACTGTGCAACAACTGTTGAGGAAACATAACTTTGGGAGCATCTGGAGGCACATTGAACAGAGAGGATTTGTCCAGAAAAGCCTGTACAAACGGCGCCATTAGTTCAGAGGTGTTCTTGACAGGCACTGCGTCTGGTACTACCAAAGAGCGGACTGCCAGCATGACAGCAAATACATTATTAATTGATCCTATGTTGCACATGGATACATAAGCCAGTGTGCTCCTGGAGGGAGTGATACTGGCATCAAAACCAAACAAACCGCTACAAGTAGGAGGCAAACGGCCAAGTGTCATATCTCTGGTGAGAATTGGTGATCGCACACTGCAGGGGTTTTCTGAGCAGCAGCCCTGCTCCTGTAACAAACTGCCAGTCTGGATAGACAAATGTTATGGATAAACCAACAACTCCTTAAATCCCAAAGGGATGGCAATAAAAGATAACAGATCAGCTTTTTCTTAAAGACCAACTCCAGTACAACAGGTTGAGCCCTGGCCAACACACAGCCCGCACCAATGGCCCGTAGGCCTACCTGACGTTACAGGGCGCCTCAGAAACCTGCTGAACTCAGGTAGCTAGTTTCACTAAAATTTCCCTTGCTTAGGGATATGCAATACGATTAACACCCTTGTCTGTTATCCCACCATGTGTTGTTATTACAAGCCATACGGGCATTACTTTTTATGCTAAATGGCATTCTGCAAACTATGACTAAATGGTAAGTTTAAACTTGTCTCATGGTGTAATACCATACACCATGGTCGAATATATTCCAGCCAAAACAAAAATCTGATACCAAAGAGATGACAAAGCAACAACCTGAACTCTTACACACTGGCAGCACATATATAAGCCAATCGCAACAACCTGAACTCTTACACACTGGCAGCACATACATAAGCCAATTGCTGTCTGGTTTGTGCAACTATTGATCTCATATATTAACTATATATCGGTTGTATGGTGCGCAACCCTTATTAACCAGTAAAAGACAAACATATAAATGTGATTGGAAAAAAATCACAAAAAGATGGAAATTATTTTTAAAAACTAATAAAACTGAAGACTTGCTGATATTTCTCTTGTACAATGTCATAGTTTCAGTAGTAAAACGTAGAAGTGATGATGTCTCGGTAACAGAATTGCAAATTGATTCACAGCTTGCTGACATTTATGTCAGGACAGCTTGCTCTTTTTTAATTATCCTCAGATGTCTCCCTTTTATTGTAATATGTTTTCCAGAAATGTGAACTGACATTCATCAATCATGCCGGTCAGTTGCAGAGGAATACTACAATAAATGGAGAGTTGGTGTATTGATTCTAGCTATGACACCAAAAGAATGGTACCGTTAATATCTAGACAGGAAGGAGTATAACGGTGACTCAGAAATAATGTATCCAGCATTACAATGCAGTGCTTTTCCTCTTAGTGTGGTTTGTTTGGGTAAGAGGAGGGAGACCTGTCTGAGGGATGAAAGGTCATCACTGCTGTAACCACAAAAACATTGCTTGAGAAGATGTAGTCTTAGACACTTCAATATATCTGTTGGAGGGGACTCAATTTTTAGTAATGAGGAAGTGACAATAAAGGCACTACAGGGAAAGATACCACCTGTAGTGAGATGATAGTTGCTCCAAAATGAATTCCTATGTTTTGTGGAATATTCCGTAATATTTGAAACACTAAATACCCCACCCCCCACTCTTCTGCACTGCTAAGAATTTCCTCTGCTATCATCTGTCTCATCTGGAATGGCTTGAAACTGTTCTGGAAATCCATGCATCTACGTATGGATTTGCCCTGAAGAGGCGATAGCTGACTCAGGTAGCCACCACCCAGCGGCAATTAGAAGCTATTGCAATAGTGTGACATTTTTATATGGGTAGCTGTTTTCCAGTTTTGCATATAAACAGATGGACAGTTATTTACCCTCCTGTTAATACTTTGCTTGGTGGGTTTTGGTGCTTTTGAATTGTGTTGTCTGTGTATTTTAAACCCATAATACAAATTCTACAGGAACCAAAACTTACTGGCATGCAAGTAAGAGCATGCAATGGAGATGTGTGGAAGGTCATGTTAATTCAGGGTACATTTTAATAGCTTGTCTATATTGTTCAGCAGCCTCAAGTGAGCCTGTAATTAAAAAATACCCCTAAGGGTTGGTATCTTGATTGAAAAGTAGATTTTAGGTAGTTTTGGTTGCCCTCAATAAGACTGGCAAATGCTATAAAAATATTCATGAGTATTGCTCATTTTTGGCTTCTTCCATTCCTACCCCTTTCTTCACCATTCAGGAGCTCTTCTCATGCTTCTCCTTAGTTTTTCCCACAAGATCAAAATGCAATCTCTGTAGGCCTCATCACTCTCTCCATCATTAAAAGTCCTCAAAAATGTATTTTTTGATCAAACACGTTGGGTGACACAATTCAAAGGGTAGTATGTGGATGAAGAAATGTGCAAATGTGTTCTGATTTCCCGAGGGCATCTGCCAGAACCCTGCTGGCACAGCAACCATAGGAAAATATCTCAGAATGCTGTTATCCCTGACTCTATCTCAATAGTGGACACATTCCCTTTTTATATGAGTTTAATTCCTTGAGGATTTCTGTATGGGACATATGCTTTTCTATAATCACAGAATGGGTTGGGTTGGAAGGGACCTTAAAGATCATCTAGTTCCAATCCCCCTGCCATGGGCAGGGACACCCTCCACTAGACCACGTTGCCCAAAGCCCCATCCAACCTGGCCTTGAACACTGCCAGGGATGGGGCATCCACAACCTCTCTGGGCAGCCTGTTCCAGTGCCTCACCACCCTCACAGTAAAGAATGTCTTTCTAACATCTAATCTAAATTGACCCTCCTTCAGCTTAAACCCATTACCCCTTGTCCTGTCACTGCACTCCCTCATAAACAGCCCCTCACCATCTTTCCTGTAGGCCCCTTCAGGTACTGGTAAGCCGCGATTAGATCTCCCCGGAGCCGCCTTTTCTCCAGGCTGAACAATCCCAACTCTCTCAGCCTGTCCTCATAGGAGAGGTGCTCCAGCCCTCTGATCAGCTTCGTGGCCTCCTCTGGACTCGCTCCAACAGCTCCATGTCTCTCCTGTACTGGGGCCCCCAGAGCTGGACGCAGTACTCCAGGTGGGGTCTCACAAGAGCGGAGTAGAGGGGCAGGATCACCTCCCTCGATGTGCCGGTCACGCCTCTTTTCATGCAGCCCAGGACACGGTTGGCTTTCCGGGCTGCAAGCGCACACTGCCGGCTCATGTTGAACTTCTCATCAATCAATACCCCCAATGACAAGTCCATCACAGGTATCTTTATCAGGTACACAAAAGCCTCTGAGAAAAATAGTCCATGTGGACACCAGCTGTAGCAAAGATCCAACTCAAATTCAGACATGAAATATTTATTATTCAGCAGAACCATTACTTTTGATTCTGTTTTATGGGCATCAGAAGTATTTTCATTCAGCGCATATCTACTTTATGCATAGCTAACATAAGGAAAGTATGCTATGCTGCAGCATTTCCTTCTCCATGATATATATGGGGTTTTTTACAGGCAGTCAACTTGGCTCTTAATTCCGAAGCACAATATAATAAAACTGATTAATATATGTAGTTAAATAACCAGACAAAAATACTATTTCCATCATAGTGGGGATTGAAAATGTGCAACAGAAAACACGATAACAACTTCATAATGATCCCAAACAAACATCTGAAAGCCAGGAATTAAAAAAAATTAAAGACAGACATGAAATTAAACAGAATTTGGAATGTATGTAAATATCAAGGCCTCATAAATCAGCTTAACTGTATTCTGTTATTACACAGATAAATATAAACCTAAAAGGTAAAATCCATGATCTACTGGTTAGATTTTTTTTCCCACTAAATAGAGGCAGATTTTAAGCCACTGTGTCCTATTGATAAACACATGGACAGCTTTTGTAGACTAAGTATATAGTTGCAAATAATAAGGAAATGTATATTTCCTATGTTTCTATTAGTAAGAGCTTACAACAAGGACCACTGCGTTGTGGCATTTAGTGGGGCTTTACAAATGTTTGTTACTGTTGTGACTTATTTTAATGATGCAAATCATCAGCTACAGTTTTGCTGTATACTGTTGAAAGCACTGTAATAATCTCCTTTAGTTTCAAAAGCAGAGGAGAGAGACTTCCCAGACCTACAGGCCATTAGCAGTTGTTCTGACAGAGCGAACACCTGCTCTGTTTTTATAGTGCTATAAGTCACCCCGAGCCTCTACAAAAAAACCTGAGAAATTCTTTTGTTAGAATTTAACAATAAAAATTCTACATAGAACTAGTTAGAATCCCCCTCCAACTTCAAGATAAGTAAACTGCTGCAGATAAATGCTTAACATCATTCAAACTGGTATCAGTAGAATATTTTACTATTCCCAGAGAGTGTTATGGAATACTACATTCAGTTCTGTTATTTGCCAGAATCAAGAGTAAGAATAATAGCACTTGGAAAATGAAGCCAATTTGTATTCCCTGTCACTGACCTGTTGCTTTTTATTTGATGCCAATGTTTTGCAGAAGACAAAGTAGGGTTAATTCAGTGTTGTGAAGAAGGAAAGAAAAATAATGTTATCATGTTGATATATTAAACAAAACTATCTATTAAATTCTGCACCTTTTTTCATTTGTTCATTACTAAAGTGAAAGAGTATATTTGATCTTATTTATTATTAAGGTCATCAATTCCTGATTCTATTAATTTCTCTAGACACTACAACAAAGAATGACTTAAATAAAGCAGCAAGAAGTTAGGAGCTTTAGAGAGCCTTTTGCAGACAGATACTAGCTTGTGTTGCCCATGTTCCAGCCTACTGGAAACTATGTAACAGTACTAGTGCAGAAATCACCAAAAAGTATTTGCTTCAGTTCAAAAGTCTGCAAAAATTAGGATTATTTCCTAGAATCTGGGAGGAAGAAAAGAGAAAATGTGAATATTTTTCTAGTATTCCTAAGTTTTAAGCATGTTTCAAATATATGTGATGCTGGTAATTCTTGTTAACAATACATTCATTTTTGCACAATGAAATTGTTTAACTTTGGTGTACCTGCAAGGATTTTTCTGTTGCTTTTTTTTTTTTTTCCTTAAAAATTATGTCCTGTTGTGAGTGAAGACTATGTTCTGGAATTGATATGTATAAACAGTTGTCTTTTATGCAGGATAAATGTAGGAAACACACAATTCTTTATGGAATAGACCACGGGAACATTAAGTGCCACCACCCAAAACACAGACGGCACACAAGAGCATTCAGCAATCCAAGCTACATGGGTGAAGGGATTTCACTGACAGCTGCATCCAAGTGCAGCAGTAGGCAGGCTGATACTGTTTGACAGCATCGTGTGCGTCTGTCCAGGACAGTTACCACACCAGAGGATTTGACAGAGGAGCCAGAGAAAGCTAAAGCGGCAGTGACTACCTTTAGGATCACGGCCAGAACAAACTTGTCTGGCCAACTGCTAACTGGGAGAGACTAGATACTATGAGTAATGAAACTGTCTCTGCTTAATTCCTCCTGTGCCCAGGGAAATGGACCTTTGTGTATTCTTTTGAAAAGAAAAAAGCTACATCAAAGTAATGCCCTACTTCATTCTCAGTTTCTTCTAATGGAAGACAACTGACAAGATTCCAATACACACCACTTAGGTCAAAACCAGAAACTATATTTTTGATTTATAATTCCACATGAAGCAGTGTTCTGGAGATGTAAGGTGGATGGGGTGGAAATGGGAAAGAGACGAAGTTTGCAAGGGATGCCATTTGAGAGATTCGGGGAAGTGGCTTTGTTAAAAACATGCACTGCATCCTTACTCTGCAAAGCCTTTAAATACCTGTCTAATGTTAACCATATGTGCAGGTCTCTCAGAAGAGTCCTTCTCCCTTTCTCTCTCTCTGTTTCTGCTTTCACTTCTTGTCCCCAGTCCACACTGAACCCAAGCAAAGGCAGTTAGAGATCAAGGGCCATTCAATCCGGGAGCAGTAGACTGGTGCACGCTCAGTCAATTGGGGATGGCACACATGCAGCTAGGCAGCACGCAGGAGTTCTCAGGGACTAAATTGTGCTTTAATCAGATAGAAATGTTAGCAAATTCAAGCCATGAATTTTAGGAAGGCAAGATTGTGTATATGAGATATGAAATTTTTCAGAGGATTAAAACATGGCCAAATTTGGGCTGATTCTTAGTAGGAGAGCAAAAAGCTGTGTCTGACAGCAAGGCATCATCCATGTGCTCTACAGACCTGTTCTAAGGCTTGCCGAAAAAGCCGTAGAATCTTCTCTGTGAAGGTAAAAAGTTGTTTTCTTCCATAGCCACATTCTTGGCTACAAATGAAAAAAAAGTTAGCTGAAACTTCAAATTATCAGCACAAACGAAATCTCTGGAATGTAAATTGGTCTGAATGGCATTCAACCTGAGCGGCTCCAACTTGGCAAAGTTATAAGAAGTTGAAAAATAAAGATTTATAATGGGATATGCCATTGCCAGATAATGTTCATCATAAATATCAGTCTGTGCATGTATGCCTGTACACACACAAACAGCACATACATATACACATACATATTACAGTGCTACTACATCACTGAAGATTTCATAAACAGAAATACCCCCAAATAATTAAATATACTGGCAGTAAAATTATAAGAAGACAGAGTTGGACATTTCAAGGATGTTACAATTGTGGCAAAAAAAAAAATGTTCCAGTTGGCTGTGAAGTTAAATGGGTAGTTGCTATTTACAAATATGATTACATGCTGTTACCATGGAAACTTGGGATGGAAAATAAAAAGCCAGTTTAGCTTCATCTTTAAACTGCCCCAATTGGGAGGAAAACAATATCTGACATTCCTCCAGTAGGAGACTAATTGCCCCTCTTAAAGAATGTACAGTATGTTTCTCTGTACTTTTAGCTACTATGCAAAGTTTTAAAACTGCAACTAAATGAAGATAAGGCTAGGATAATAGACATACATTGTTAAGAATCACAGCACAGTATGATTTAGTGTTTTTCCTGTGCTATTTACTAAAATGGTAACTATTAAACATGTTCTAAGTCTGCTTAGTGATTTTGTGTCACATCTAAGTATATAGCCTGGTAATTCCCCCCAAGTACATTTTTTCCTTATCTGTGTTTCTGCTTTCACAATACAATGGGTAAGGCATGCTCTACGGATGTGACTCATTTCCATCAAAACAAGCTTCCTGAGAAGCACAAAAGAGGCAGGGAGATGACCACTGGCCCTGGAAAATTTTAGGACAATTCTAAATGTGAATCAGTTGGGAGCATAAACTGAACAAGTTATTCCTAATAAAAGATGAACCCAGTGAAATTGCAGCAAGCACTATGGAAATCAGAAAACTACACAGATGGTACCATCTGTCTGTCTTCTGGGAATCGTTCTGGTGCTGAAAAAACCCTTCTGAGACAGATGCTCAGAGCCACAGAAGTGTTTGCTAACAGACACACATGGCAATGTTGTGTTGGATCCCCAGCGTTCACCAGGTATCTGTACACAATCAGAGCTGGTATATTCAGAGTGCCAAGGCTAGACAGTGAGTGAAAGGTCTTCATAGAATTGTAGAATCATAGAATGGTTTGGGTTGGAAGGGATCTTAAAGATCATCTAGTTCCAACCCCCGTGCTGCGGGCAGGGACACCCTCAGCTAGACCATGTTGCCCAAAGCCTCATCTTGCTACCATAGGTTGGAAGATCCATTAAAGATGTGATTAAAATCCTGATTCCAGCCTGAGTTTGAACGCAGTAAAAATTGGACCTGTTTGTCCTCTATCCCCGTCCCCATCTCAGAGGGTGAAAGTTGATGACCAGCTCCACTGGTCCCACAAAGTCTTTCATTCAAAGAAAGGCAGCAGATATGTGGATGTGCACTGAAACTTGAAGACAAATCTTTAAATTTTGTTGATATTACTTCTTTTATACAGTAAATTTGTTCTATTTGTTACATATACAAGCTTACAAGCCAGTAGTTCATTTTATATGGATGCTCAGAGTCCAATTTACATCAGCTGCAATTCTTACCTATTTCATTGGGAAGAAGTGTTGTTCCTGCTATATGGAAAGAAATACCATTTGCAAAACTCCTGAACTTGCTATTTTTCTTCTTTTGGAGGACAAACTCCTTTCCAAAAGCTGTGCTATTTGACAGCTGAATGCCCTTCGGCTTTGCCACTTTTCACAGTGTTTTTAAAGTTATTCCAAATTATTAAAATTAACAATGGTGAGACAGTGCACTGAGACAATTTCAGATGGTAATGATTCTACACTTCTGCTCTGATAGATACCCGTCTCACTCAAATACATATTTGAAGCACTTTAAAGCAGAAACATCCACTAAGATTAATAAACCCAGCTTGACAGTTCCTAGTCCAAGTGCTTATAATGGCAGAGATGAGTCTTGAGTAGTTATTGTAGAAAAGCAAATGATAATTATCTGCCAGACATTTCCATGACATTTTAAAGAAAAAGTGAACATTCAGTGCTCTTTGCACCTCCTCTGTGATAATGCTCACCAGTGATTTCCATTTCCCTATCAATATATTCTACTTGGAAAGTTCAAGCGATCCAGCCAAATGCTGATGCTTATGTGACAATAATAAGGACCTACAGAAAACTGGTTTCTTCAAGAACTACTGTCAGAACTTTATTAGAATTATTATTAGGAGAACTTTATATTCACTAAAAATGCTTAAATAGTTACTTCTTGTATATCAAGCCTGTACCTAAAACTTTCTTTAGTCCCCTACACTGCCAGGCCTTGTGGCGTGCACAGACAAGCCTCTGTTTTTGTAACACCAATCCCAACAACAAAAGTCAATTATTTAATTGTTAATTAGACAATAGCCACAAGGCTGACCACAGCTGTGAAGATATGAGTAAGCACAGGGAAGAGGAGTTTAGCTATATCTAGTTTGGACAATATTGAATACATTTTCAGTGCAAAGCCTGACCCACCAAATTGGTGACCCCTCTCTCATCTTTAATTACCGATCTCATGCTATCTGATGTAGACACAACCTTTATCAGGTAAGCATATTCCCCTCATACCACATTCTGCAGTGCTTTTTTTCTTACAGTTGAGTAATATCCAGGAAAGTGCTCTATATTGTAACTCCATTCAATAGGGATATTTGTCATTATTCTGATACTGCAAATTGTGAAATCCTATTGTGGCTAACTTCCTCATTAAACAAGTATTTGTTCAGGTCCAGAAAGCATTCTTCTGATGAAGTTAGGCTATATTTAATGACATAGCTCCTGTGTCATAGGTCTCTACCACAGGAAAATACAGTTCTCAGTTAATGTCTTCATTTACAACATGCTATTTTGCATTGTGGCTCTGTTTAGTCAACAAGCAAAGAGTGACACTTCACTGAGACTGATCCATGAGACATTAATTAAATAAAAATACTGTATTGCTTATCTTGATATAAGCAGTGTTTTCAACTATGTTCTCTGATACTTGACATTGAACTACCACATAGAATTAAGACTATTTCCAATCTTCATGGTGCCCTGGATTTCATATTTCAATTTCTGAATTTGCTAGCAGATACGCTAAAAATCTCAAGCAGAAACTCTTCCTCCAGCTATGGATCTAAGAAGTGCCTAGAATACAATCCATTCCACCAAGTAAAATATGTCACATTTTCAAGATAAGAAAAGAACATTACTGCTTCTCCAGAGACTTCATGTGAATAACTAATGTGTCAAGCCTGCAACTAGCAACAAGAAGGCTTGTATATCAACCAAAATTTTTTATGGTTTTTTAAACCTCAGGAATACGCAATGCAGTTATCATTCTGTTCTTTTTCTGTTCTTTTTCTTTTCTTTTTCTTTTCTTTTTCTTTTCTTCTTTTTCATTTTCTTGCTAAGTACACACTCCTGGTTTTAGTGAACTTCTGCAAAAAGATGTAATCCTTCACACTTGTTTGCAAATGCTGGGTGCTCTCATAGCTTGCACAGCTTAACACAGAGTGTGTTTATTAGAAAGTGCTGTTTTCTGTGGGGGCCTTGATTTTGAATTCTTCATGACTTTCTGATGCTAGTTAATTTTTCTGAAGTATCTGGATTTTGTAAATTGGTCTTGGTATGAAAGTAGCACCTGACTTCCGTAAATTGAATTCTGGACTTGGTGACTCTTTGTTTGCTGTATCGTAATTGCTTTGCTGGTGGGTTAATGGTACATATTCAACCCTGCCTGTCTCTAATAAAATTTTATTTTGCAGCATAGGTAGTTTACAGAATTTAACAGCTGATCTTTTACTATGAAGTCAACTTTCTAAAATTACAAGGTTGGATGCTGAACTTCAGATGAACCTATTTCACTTTCTTTTCCTACTATCAGTTTAAGAAAGTATCATCTAGTCACAAAGAAAATGTTACCAATAACAACTTCATCACACACAGTAAGACTAAAATTTCTTTTGATAGAAACATAATGCAAATAAAGACAATTCTGTAGCACCACAAAGTGATGGAAGTGTGGCTTACAATCATCATTAAACTTCTGTAAACAGTTTACTAAGAAATTGAAGTCAATAAATCCAATGAAAATAAGTAATGCATAGGAATACATACAATATGGTATTCCCAGCTTTCTGTTTTGCCTTGCCCTTCAGAGTGCTGCATTTGGGCATAGGGACAATGCTTGCTGTGGAATCTGTGTTATTTTATGTTTCTTAGTGACTATATAAAGGTCTTCTAAACTGGATTATCTCTGGTATTCTAACATCCTTCTTCCCTAATGTAACCCATACCTTAGAGGAAACATAGGACAAAGCTATGAAACATCTCTGATGAATTTCAGTTCTGTTCAAAAAGAGAAAGAAAAAAAAAGCAACCCTGAACAAATTAGTAATTCTGAGTATCATGAGCTCCCTGCATTTCTGCAAGTATCCAGAAAATGCCAGATACACCCTATCTAAACAGCCCCTTGGTACATGACCTCGTGATACAAGTCTGATCAGTTCCATGGAATTTCCCCTGCACTTTCCTCCCAATTCAGCTGGCTGACCTCAGCGTCCCAGATTTTTTTCTCTGCCAATGCACAAGCTTTCAGCAGCAAAGATGAAGAACAAAACAAAACCCTCAGAAGTGAGATCCTCATGACAGACATAGTGGCTACAGCCACACTGTTCTTGGTTCATGCTTGAATTCAGCTCCTGTTCCTGAGGCCACATGACCGCGGCCAGCTGCACTCCCACTGCCCGTGCCCACATCTGCGTGCCCTCAGCGCCAGGTGGCTCTCTCCAGACAACAGCCAGAGTACAAACTGATGTAGGATGAAGAGAGAATGCAAACTACCCTGATGTTACAGACACAGGGCACCTTGCTGGGCTTCGATGAACCAGAGTCCAAAGTGGATTTTAAAGTGAACCAAAATATGGAAACAAAATAGTCAATTATCCCCCTAAACAATTACTTTCAAACAAGTCCAAAGCAAATATGGACAAGTAGCTGATGAGCACATATTGGTAGACTACATATCCTCTGAGGGTTGTATTTCCAAAAGTTTTCTACTTAGATAGGCAGTCAGGCACTTTTGAAGTATTGCTGGCTCATAACAACTGTATGTCACCGTAATAACAGCTCTTAGAGTGAGAACCTTTCTCTGCGCAAGTGAGTCAAGATGGGCTTTGTTATACTGGATCTATTCTTCCTGTGAAATTGAGTTTTTAAAGAAATCAGTAATGTCTTCTCAGCTGCAATAAGCATCTTCTATATACATGCTGCTTTCACAGCACTTATGCATGTGACAAGAGTGCTAGAAGATGTAAATCAAAAGAGTATTCTACTCAGCTGTCCCCATCCCCTTGAAAGCTCTGTTTATTCCCTGGTAAACTGAGTACACTCAGTGTATCACTGACATGAAAATAATTAGGCTACTGTGTCCATCCCTTCAGTGTGTACCTCACCCCTTGCCAGTCCTCTCAGCTGAGGCTGGCAGAGACGATTCCAGCAGTGATGATTTTTAATTCAGCTTCATGGTATAAAGAGTGACACCAGGAACTAGATACCCCCTTCTTCCCTAGCTGGCAGTCTTTTGACACAAGTACAGAATGGGAGTCCTATTTCAACCTGGCATCATTTGTGCCTCCGTTTTGTGTGAAAGCAAAGGGCTCCCAGGAGGTCAAGGAAAGTTTTGATGAGGGCAAGTGCATGCAGGTAAATGGGAAAAAATCCATTTGCAAAATCTGGCATCCACGTTGTATTTGTTATGGTTGTATGAGATGTGGAGATGATGTGTTTTATTCCTACACATGCTCAATGAATGAAGTATAAAAGAAAACTGACAAGTTCCTAAGTAAATTGTTGGGGATGCTTTTTACTGTCTCATAAGGAAAGGGCATCGCTGTAGGTCATCTAATTTATAGCTCTTTCTGTCATCATCTGCTCTTGAATTCAAAGCATGAAGGCCGGGGTGAGAGCATTAATGACAGACAGAGGTGAGAGCATTAATGACAGAGGTTCCACGGATAAAAACAAAAGGGAAGCATGCAAGTCAATTAGTAGCACAACTTGGCAATGACAGCAGCCAGCCCTCAAATACAGAAGTTTCCAAGAATGATTATTACAGTGCACATGTGCTAGGTAATTCAACTCAGCAAAAGGAAAGCATACTAGACTCAGGCAAAGAAAGGGAACTTGCTGTCATCACCTGCTTGTGTGTATTTTAAGGATAATATAAATATTAATGCCTTCCAGCATTTTTTTAATGTCCCTATGCTTTTTAACGGGACAAGAATTATTTAGGTATGGGGCAGAGCTCAGTGCTATTGCAAGGCAATGCAATATTAATGAGAGTACTATATATAGTTCTAAGCCCTTCCCTCTTCCCCAAGGAAAGAGCTAACAGATCTTTATGCAAGCTTTGGAGAAATAACTACTCCTATGCAGTGCAACTGCCTCAGGTGAGCAGTTGTGCACGTTAGAGCCACTACTTAAGTTGAAGCCAGTGTTCCCTTTGAGTCAAAGTGAATACATAAACCCCTGTGCTCTGTGCTTCTCAAGGAAGAAGTCATCTTGGACCACATTTTCAAAACAATTCAAGATATAGTGAGAAACCCTAGATGCAGTTTTTTCAACTTAGTGGTAGGCCCCTGCTATACCTAAACTAGGAGAAGGATCACTCTAGGGCTTCTTTTTATTCAATAGAGAGATAATGGCACCCTTAAAGAGTGACTGAAATTGAGATGGGTGGAAGCACTCCCTGGAGAGGCCTTTCTGTCTTCTGGAGATTACAGATGGAATCTAAAGCAACTACATCACTGTCCCAGTGCCTAAATGAAGTGACTGAAGTTTGATGGGATGAATTGGTACCATAGAAGTATTTCAAAAGTGCCTCAGAAAGTTAAGAAGAAAGATGATGTACCTCCTTAGATTATTTATAAAATTGATTCCTAACTGCTTCTTTAGGCACCTAATAATTTGGCACATCTGGACTTCTAGCTATACAAATGGGGACAGCCAGAAGAAGCTTCCAGGAAATCCTATTACACGTTATAACTCGGCTGGCTTCACGTAGGCTCTGGCAGAAGTGGAATTATCACATGACAGTGGCTCAGTGCCTGGCAAATAAAAGGGCACCATGAAGGACTCAGAAATGAAATGTCTCCAGATTAGCGATTATTCACTCATTCACTGAGTTTGAAGCCAAAAGCAGAGTCAGTTAATCTGCACTTCCACACACCGAGTCCACTACATATACACCCATGTATGCAGCATGTTTTCCTTCACCTTTCCAGAAAGCTGTCCCACTTTGAATTTAAGACTTTAAAGAATGACCAGTAAGCATAAGCAGTTAATTTCAGGAATTACTCACTATGCCACTGCATCAAAACCATGGGTTAAAAATACCTTCTCTGCAATGCAAGAATCTCAACACCACCTTACGGGCTTTCAGGTTCTGTCATGCCAGGAATTTTATTTAGAGGTAGAATATTATCATTTTAAAGCTTGATCTGGTTAGATAAAAACACCTTGGAGCTCCAGAAAAGTTAGGGCAGATGTATAGATGATATGCTGATGTGTTTGTTGTAAATGCTGTGGAAGGAACATGAATAAATGGATACTTGGATTTTCTATATGGAGATGTCTTTTTGGCTCCAAGGTTGAGGAGCCAACCTGAGGTGTTGTCAAATGCCAGTTGACAGGAGCTGAACATGAGGGCTGGGAATATTTAATATTCTTTACTGCACTGGCCTAAGGCTTTGATTCAGCACAAATGGCTATCAATATGAACAGTCCCAGCAAAGTCACTGCCTGAAGTGACATCTTTTCTACACTGAATTAGGACTACTAGATCTCAAACTGTGCTAATTCTGAGGGAGCATGAACTTTCTTGATATGCCTTAAACTTTATAAATGCCTGTTCTGCATCATGCCTGTTTTCTCTTACTTATTACAGTGGGACCTCACTGAGACCAAAACCCATTGTGTAGAGTGCCACACAAAACATAGCAGGAAAAATTCACATCCCACAGATACTACATTTTTCTGAAAGTGTAGCTTTTTCAGAACAAAGAATGTTTGAAATATTGCCTTAACTCTTACATCTTTGGCTGAAATAATTTCTTTGAAGACGTGGATGTTGGCCGAATGTTATTGCAGAGTGAGAAACCAGAAAGTGCACCTTGAAATACAGAAACAGCTGGCAATAAAACTATAGTGAAACCACAATCCCTGAAATCACTCTATCTGCTTTTCTTGCTTGAATGGTTTTGGAAAACAGCTTTCTGCTTTGGAGCCAACTTATCAACCTGTTCAAAATAAGTAAACAGCACCTTATCTGGTGAGTTGGTCTCAGAGATGGGTTGCATTAACCCTTTTTGTACCATGTCTGTGAAATGATAGTTATTGGAGGAAGGGCTGCCTCTTTGTCTGCATTCATACAGAACACAGAGATGCCCAAGCCTCTGTAATTACTGTGATACAAACAACAGAACTTTCCATTTCTGGTTGTTGTTAGATCACGGGTCAAGTCATGTAAAGAGCTTTTAGTGTGCGCTCGGAAGTCTTTTTATATAGATGAGGTTTTCAGCAATTGATCCACACACTGTGAAAATCAGTTGCGTATTGGCTCCATGCCTGGAGCTTGATTGTTCCCATCACTGGTTTCTGGTGAATGCTTTCTGCAAGGTACATAGAAATTGTCAAGTAATTGTCTCTTAAGCTTTTGTATATGCAAAGAATGTATAATATGGAGAGCATTATCCTCTGTAGATTTACCAACTACTGCACAAATAGGCATCATCTGTAATATTTTTCACTACATTCTAACTCAGGGCTGTCTCTTCCAGTGCTGACCCAACACATTAACATAAATACTTTCAGTGCTTCAAATAGAAATCTTTACAATTTTCATTTTGATGGTGTTTTATAGCAACCTGCAAATACTTCCAAACTTGACACAGTAAGGAAACAAAAGGAGATAACATTTCTGCTTTGATTATATTAGCAAATTTAGGCTGCCAGACCCTGTAGCACTGTTGTGCTCTCTTTTAGTGGCAAGGGAGAGTAGGGATGTTTCTTGGTTCAACCTAGGCATATATGTCCATCCTTGGCAGTCTTTCTAGAAGAGGGAAACCTAGGTGCAGGCTGGAAGGGCACTGCTCTGCATGCCAGTCAGATTCAATATGGAACATTTCAGCTTGAGATGCAATCTGTAGTTTTGCTTAGACAGTAGATTTTTCTGCATATTTCCTTGGGTGCTCACCTCTTTCTAACTCTGCAAGTTGAATGCTGATGCTAAGTGCTGAATTCTCTGTTCTTCCTCTTGCAGTCTACAGGCCTAAAACATTTCTGCTTCAATGTCCATGTATGTGCAAGATAAATATCCGGTACTGAAAATGATAGAGTGGAGGTTTGAAAAGAATGAAAATTAAGTGAGAACAATCATTCAGGAGACCTAAATACAAAGGGGTAGGTGAAGAGGACACTTCTGAGGCACACTTCTGTGCCGACCTTTTTCTTGTCCTGGCGGGAGGGAATTTGCTTCTGGCTTGTCTTAGCAACAACAAATGGCACTACACTGTGTGGTGGCTCTAGTACTGCAACACAGTCAGAGGATCTCGGTGGGAATATATACCTTGGCAGTAATTATTCTTAGCAAAGAACTCAGAGTACTTGGGTTTGAGTGTGTAGAATGCACTGGCCCTCTTTCAGGACTGTTTCTGCAAAGTAGCTGTCAGATTTTCTATTTTCACTCAAAGAAAACCAGAACACCTCAGGACTCAGCTGTAGAAATAAAACACTGTCAGTCAAGAAGCTCTACTCTTAGCCAGAACTCCTGCTGCTTAATCAAAAGGCATGCAGAGGCTTCTGGGAGATGCAGATATTGGAGTCTGTCCCTATAAAAAGCAGAAATCAAACACAAACATGTCCTACACATTTCATTGTAGCTAGTACATAGCACAATAACTCCCAAGAAACAACAGATAGTCATTCTTCACTTTGTGACAAGGTGTTTTAATGTCTGACTGCTGGAAGAGAAGGGTAAAAACATGGCGCCTAATGCAAAACCTTCTGAAGAACATGATGTCCACTGATTCCAGTGTTTGGCAGGCTGGGTTTAAGAGGGCAGGCTCAATATACATTTGAATACCACACAGAGCAGGGTCTTCGGAGCAAGATGAGGGAATTGACTTTTAACTTACCGATTCCAATGAGCTTCAAGAATGAAATTAGGCAAAACTGATGCCCCCTCATCAACAGTTCTTCCTAAGTCAACTCCTGCTCTAAGTCCAAATCATCACTAACAAGCAGCATGTAACTGAAGCTTTCTTACCTAGGTTCAAATATGACAGACTAGAATACAGATCAGCATCTACTACAGTGGTGGCCATTGGGCTATGGCAGTCTGATGAGGGAACGCAGATATATGGTGGCTTGGCAACCGGAGGTGTAGATCTGTTTCACCACATTGGCACAGATTTTCTAAGTGACTGTGTCTAAGTCTTACTGTCCCTGTGCTTTAGTCCCTTCAATGAAAATGGAGCGTAACTACTCTTTTGATCTCTCCCTCTTCCTTTGCCATGTCCTTCTTTTGCCTATGAGTGCATATCCTCTCCTTTGTGCGTGTAGCACTATCTTTAAATGGTACAGCCAACGTAAAATAAAGGTGAGAGTAAGAGCCCAGATAATTTGGAGGAAACAGTTCCACTGATGCTGGCTGGCTGTCAGGCCCAAACACAATTATTAATGGAAAACAGAGATGTGTCATACAAGTTTTTTTTTCCTCTTCCTCTTCAGAATGGCTGCGATGAGACAGGAACTTTTCTGCAAGATGCAAAGGACCTAGCCCATCCCTGGTAATCCTATGCTTTTCAAAACTGCCTACAAATAAAAAGTGAATTCCAAAACTCTGTTCCTGCCAAACAGGCCACGTCACTGACAGTGAAATGGCTTTCTAGTGGTGTGACCTGCAGGGATATGTGATAAGCACGTGGTCTTTCTCCTGCCACTTTGTTTTTAATCAGATCTGAGCAATAGAAGCTGACAATGAAATCCCAGAGTCTCACCCAGAAAGTTCCTCAGCTTTTGGCTGGACTTTTTGTTTGTCTGTTGTTCTCAATGTACTCTGCAGTCTGCTGCCTGGAGAGCTACACTGGCCTCGCACCAGCAAGCTGCAGACAGCATCTTATTTGCATCTAACTCTCCATACTCTTTCCTCTGCAGTAAGTGTCAGAAGAGATCATTTCATTGCAGAAGAATACTGAGGTGTCTGGAGTCCTCCACAAACCACAAGCCAGGAGGAGGCAAATGAGAGGAAGCATGGTTTCAGTTATAGGTCAAGAAGGAGCATCCTCCACCTCTGCCATAGCCTTCTCATGCATTTGGGCAAGTCTCTCAGTCTTGCTGTCAGTATGCTAGAGCTAATCAGGCATTGTTCTACTTAAAGGCATGTCACATTTTGAGAAAAACAATTTAGGCTTTTCTCAACTCTGAAGCCTTAGCCCACAGATTTTCCTAAGACATAGATGTCTAAGTTCTTGAATTGCTCTAGAAATGCTTATCTGTTCTGTCAGCACAGCAGATTGTTGCTCACATCACCTTTAGCAAAATCCAGCTCTCCAGGCTAATGAGAGCTGGAAAGATGAGTGTCACAGTCCTTCCTGTGTGTCTGCAATCACAATATGCCTCCACGATCCCTGGGAGCTTGGCTGCTAGCACATGCTACAGTCTGCGCTGCTGGGGTCTTATTACTACCTACATTCAGGGGGAGCAGAATGTTTGTGCAGTCTGCAAGCAAACTTCATCTTCCAGAAATATTATACAGATATGCTATGTTTTGCAATTACATGTTATGTTTTGTTATATGGATATGTTATGTTTTGCAAATTTGAGTGGAACAAAACCCAAAGCAATTTAAAAATCTGGGCCCTTCACTTCAGCTCCTCACGTGTAAGACAATACTCCTTTTAGGAGATCTGTCTGGATTGTAGTTCTTCAGAGGGAAGGCTGCCCTGCATTGCCTGCATACTGTGGTCCTGTTCAGGACCTCCGTACGACACCACAAGAACCCCCTTCAGTTGATAAGTAGACACTCATCTCACGTGACAATGTGACAAAATGTGATCACACAGATTCATTTTTGCAGGTCAAATGTGCCAAGGAATTTTAATCCTGGGTGCAGGTCAATTACCCTCAGGAATAGTAGGAGCTAAGAGTCTTTTCCACTGCAGAGAGGGAAGTACGTTAAGGCAGCCCAGATAAAGATTTTTGTCCAAGTCTATGATTGACCTTTCTGTTTCGGACTATTATATACATGGCTAAGACAATACAACCTTCTGGAAAACTAGAAAACTAGATGGAAAACTAGATGGAAAACTGTTCTTTTCCATCTCCCTCTCATCAGGGAAACTTTACAGGCTATGTACAAACTACTGCAGGGTTGGTTAGTTTCACAATCAATCAAGCTTGCTTTATTTTTGGACCTATCTTCTGCTCTGCTATTCTCACCTAATGCCTAACTACTTTCAAGTTGCCCTTAACCTTCGTATTTAAGCTTTAAAAAATGAATAAATACAGTAATAACCATATCACAAATTTGGAGTCTTAGTTCTTTTAATTCCTTATTCAGGTGTTCTCCAGCAGCAGCTCTCCTGATCTTTCTGTTGCAACCACGGTTGTTTGATGAGTGTATTAAAATTTTTCTTGAATTTAGTATTTTTTCATTTCATTAACTTGCAAGCAATGCTGATTCTTAATATGACTTTTTCAGCCTGGTTGAGCACTGCATTAGTTGTAGTAGTATTAGCAGCATTAATTAAGTA